>NW_026691667.1:622149-933223 GCF_020826845.1 Diceros bicornis minor
CTCTTGTCTGTTTCACATCCTGCTGACCTTCAGAATATCCTCTACTGCTAAAAGAATCACTAGGAGCCAAGGAAGGCTGGAGCTGGAGGAGAGACTGAGAAGGATAGAGAGGGGAGAGGAGCAAGAGTAAAGGGAAAGATGAGACCTTCCACGTTGTCTGAAACACAGCAATGAACTCCAGAGGCCCCAAACAGCTCCAATCAAACCAGGTTCTCAGGGGTGAGCTGGAGCAGAAGAAAAGGAATTCTGGGCTGATGAGGAGAGTTGGCCTGGAGGAAAGGTGGGTGTGTAGGCTAGCAGCCAAGATAGCCACCAATGGTACTGTCCACCTGTGTTTATGCCCTGTGCAGTCTCCTCCCACATTCGATTAGCTGTGAATTGTCATGAACCCAAGTGATCAATACAGTGCTGCAGAAATTACAAGGTCTCACATCTGAGGCTACATCATAAAACACACTGAAGGTTCTTCCTTGGTCTCTTAGATTGCGCCCTCTCTAGGGGAAGCCAGCCACCATGTCATGAGGATGCTCAAGTAGCCCTGTGGAGAGGTCCATGTGGAGAGTAACCAACTTGTCAGCACCAAGTGCTCACCATTCAGTGAGCCACTTGGGAAGATCCTCCAGCCTCAGTCAAAATTTGAACTTTAATGACTATGTATGCTAACATGTTTAGGAGTGAAGTCTACTGCTATCTGCAACCTATTTCAAAATGCATTAAACAGAGATGGATTCTTGGTTGATAAATGGATGGACGTGGCAAAGTAAATATAGTAAATTGTAACTGATGGAATATAAGTGTGGACTGTCTTCATTAGAGCTGCCCTAGTAAAGTACCACAGATGGGGTGGCTTAAACAGCAGAAATTTACTTTCTCATAATTCTGGAGGCTGGAAGTCCAAGACCAAGGTGCCTGCAGGATTGGTTTCTCCTGAGTCTTCTATCCTTGACTTCAAGATGACCATGCTCTTGCTGCTGCTTCACGTGGTCATCCTTCTGGGCATGCGTGCCCCTGGCGTCTCTTGGTGTGAGTGTCCTAATCTCATCTTATAAGGACATTGATCACATTGGATTAGGGTCCACCCTAATTGCCCTATTTTATCTCAGTTACTTTATTTTAAGTCACAACCTCCAAATAAACTTACAATGAGAGGTGCTAGGGATTAGGGGTTCAACACAAGACTGTTGAGGGGACAGAATTCTGTCCATAATGAGACTGTTCACTGTACAACTCTTTCAAATTATCTCCATGCCTGAACATTTTTCCCAATAATGTGGGTGCGGGTGGTGTGCTAAGGCAGGAAAGAAAAAACGAATGGTTAACAAAAAAATCATGTTGGAACCCCCAGTTGTTCTGTGGAATAGGGATTATCATAGATTTAAATGTAAATATTAAAGCTGTGAAAGTCCTAGAAAAAAAACAAAGGATAAGAATTTTATATATAATCTCAGAGAAAAGATGTTCTTTTAAAAGTATAACATAAAACAAGAAACGAAATCAACACGTTTGATTTCCTTTCAAAAAATCTGCATGGCAGCAACAACTAGAGGCAAAGACAAAAAAAGGAAAAGAGGAGAATGTTGGCAACTCATCACAAAAAGCTAATTTGTTAATATTAAGGAACTCTTACCAACCAAAAAAGACCAAGAATCTGTTGGAGAAATGGACAAATGGTGAAGAACAGTTCACAGAATATACAGAATGCTCTCAGTATAAGAGATGATTCTCAACTTCGCCCACCAAAGGAAAAATAAGTAAAACACCAAGATTCTTGTTTTTATTTATCAGATTAGGAACATTTACTCTTTGCTTAATATGTTGATGTATTAGGATGTAGAGAAAGTGACACTCCCATACCACAGTGAATATGGAGGAATTTGAACCACCTCCACCCACGTACAAGAGGACCTTGGCAGACAGAGAGAGCCCAAGGGAGCCCGGGACTTGGCGAGGAGAGACAGAAACAGCCGAACTGTGGCAGTGAAATCGTAGAAAGCCGAAACCAGACGGAGAGAGACGAACCTGTACCGCTGAGCCAAGGAATCGCGGGAAGAGGCGGCGGGAGCCAAAACCAGGCGGAGACAGAAGAAGATAAACGGAAAGAGCCAGCCGAAGATGTGAAGACACAGCAGAGGCCAGGCGGAAGGGCCCGAAGCTTGGTTGGAGGAGCCGAGCCCAGCTGAAAAGCGGCGAGAGGCGGCGGAGAGATCCGAGCCGAGGGGCCGCTGGGAAGAGCTGAGAGGTTGCGGGCGGCCCAGAGAAGAGAGATTGTTGGCTGCGCCGCAGAAGGAAGCGGAGTCGCGGACGGCGGAGAATGAAGGCGACCGCGCTGGATGAGGCCGTGGACGCGGAGCCCGGAGCCTTCCACGCGTCCGAGCTGCCCCGAGCGACCTCCCGGAGGGTCGTGGACCCGGTGTCTCCTGCCGTCCTCCCCGCTCCTCCGGCCCCACCTCTACCCACGGCACGGGGCAGTCTGGCCGGACAGCGGCGTGTCCTCCGCCCACGATTAGGACGCGCATGTCCCCACGGCTGCATCCTCCAGAGGTGATGGCTCTGTGGAGTCTGGCGCTGATGTCCGCTGCGGGGAATGACCCCGGGGGTGTAGCCTCTAACACCTGCTGAACCTGCAGACCCAGCCCGTGGGGAAGGCCGCTGGGGGCCAGTGACCACGCTGGCTGACCGGGGGTCTGGGAAGAGGGCCCCAGCCTAGACCAAGGCTGGAATGCGAACAGTGGGCCCCTCCTGACCGTCTCCCCACTTCCAACACCAGTGCCAGGCTCTCTTTCAGGGCTCTTGATTGTGTGCAACAGAAGGATTGATACGGTGATGGATCACGGAGCCTCTGGGAGGACGGGGACGGGCTGGAGCCCCGCTGATGCTGCTTCTATTAACTGTTGTCCAAATTCATCCTCATCAGAGCATAGTTCCCACCTCCTGGGTCAGTCTTCGTGGGTGCGTCTGATCCACAGAACTGTGCCCTGGTTGCAGCGGGGAGGATGCAAATGGACGTGTCTGGCATTTTCTGCTTTTAAATCTGGAAGCTGGTGTTGTCTCCCCACAGGATCATAAAGTGAGGGAAGCCCTCAAACATAGGATAGGGGTTCAGTGGCTGAGAAACCAAGAAGGATGACAGATGTCTACTAGGAGGCCCTGTACTTTAAGTGTTTTAAGAGTAACCACTGGAGACCACTTGTGTCAGCAACCTTGGGAATTTCCGCTCTAATTTTTTTATGTTAAAGTTGCAGCTCTAGAAAGCATGTGTTGGACTTGGCAGTCTTCAGCGAGGTGGCCACTACCCGTCCCAACCTCTGCCTTTTAGGGCCCTTGCTAAGGGATCCAACAGTGTTTACATTGAGAAGACCTAGTGCCTAAGCAGACCTGAGCTGACTGGATGGCAGTGAATACTGAAGGGTGATGGGAGACATTGATGTTGGGCTCTGAAGGTGAGAGTGGGACAAGCAAAAGGTGGACCAGAGTAGCCCCAATATCCATCATCTAATGAATGTATAAACACAAGGTGCTCCATATTTCTGTACATTGTATGTTATTCAGCCATAAAGATATGAAGTACATGTGCAACACCATGGATGCACCTTGAAGATCTGCTAAGTGAAAGCAAGTAGTCAAAGAAGACCACGTATTACATGATTCCATTTACATGGGATGTCAAATATGGGCAAATCTGTACAGACAGGAAGTAAATTTGTGGTTGTTTAAGGTTGGAGGTGGGAGAAGTGCAGGGGTAATACTCAATTATTTCTCTTTGGTTCTTTTTACAGTTTCTATCTCTTTATTGATATTCTCTGTGAATTGAGACATCATTCTCTTTATTTTCCTGGGTCCTTTTTCCCTACTTTCCATTAGCCCTTTGAGCATATATAAGAGAGTTGTTTTAAAGTCTTTGTCTCATGAGTACAATGCCTGGGCTTCCTCAGGAAAAACTTCTCTCAATTTCCATTCTATTCCATATGAACCGGCTATACTTTCCTGTACCTTCATATCATTTTTAATTTTGTAGTGGTAACTGGACATTTTGCATATTACAATGTGGTCGTTGTGAGAATTAGATTCTCCTGCTCTCCAGGTTTTGCTCTTGTGGCTTTTTATGAGCTGCAATCATCCTTTTGTTTACCGACTTTTCAAACGATTTTTGCAAAGACTATGTTCTTTGATGTGTGTGGTCACTGAAATCACTTTTCAGTTATCTTAACAATGAGCAAGCGACCTGACAGAGATTTCTTTAAATGCAAGAATCCAAAATAATACATTTTAAAAAAAGAAAAAATTAAAATCTCTCCAGTCTTTGCAGCTGGTCCCCTGTAGCTCTTCCTTAGACTTCACCCCCTACCTGCATGGGGCCCACAAATCTGCCAAAGGTGCAAGCCCAGGTCTTCTCAGGTCTTGTCTGAGCACCCATCCACATTGCACTCCAGCTTCCCTGGTAGATGCAGTGGTCATTCTAAGCTTTCATTCCCCAAAAAACTTCCTCCTCAGATGACTCCTTTCCAGATTTTTATGTATCTCTCCTGCCCCAGCCAATTGCCCAGTCATCTACCAGTAGCATAGGTCTTTAAATGTTTCATCAGACAATGACACCACTTGGAAAGTCCCTCCACTCTGAGGGGGAGAAATACCTGTCATCTTCTGTGCTGGTCCTTCAGGGACCCAAAAGTCAGATCACTACCCCCCAGTCACATAATCACCCTATTTTAAGAAGCAGGTTAGTATTTGTCTCCTGGCTCGAGGGAGCCATGCAAGGATTCTTGGCTCCCATCTTCACATCCTTCGCTGTACCAGAGAATGGCAGCGGGTAGGCATTAAGCAAAAACACCACAGTGCTTTCTTAACCAAATTCTGCCACGTTTTCCCTCATTAATCACTCCTCTGGATGTTGTAAGTTTCTTATTATATTTCCCAGTTCTGAAACACTTGATTCTGTCAGTTTTTTTCCAACTGAACGGTTGATTCAGTAGAGAGACTGGTTCTGTGAGTACCTTAATTTGCCGATTTGTTAACAGAACTAGGGATTTTTTCATACGTCCCTTTGTTCTTTTTCTCTTTCATGTTTATTTTGTTTGGTGGTTGGTTCTCAAAAATTCTTCTTTCATTTTGTAAAATTTCTCTTCCATATGATGTAAGAATCACTATCACGATTTCAAATAATTATGATTTTTAAGTTTATTACATTGAATCAAGTACTTTTGAGGAAAACAACTCCAATATTGTTGGTGAAAACAACTCCTCCGATATCGTTAACATTCTTGTCTGCCTGAGCCAGCTCCCAACCTCAGCTTGAGGGTAGAGGATGTAGTCGGTTGAATAACGTCTCCCAAAGATTCAAGTTCACCCAGAACCTTAGACTGCGATCTTATTTGGAAACAGGGTCTTTGCAGATGTGATTAAAGATCCGCAGATGAACTCATCCTGGATTTAGGGTGGGCCCTAAATTCAATGACTGGTGTCCTTATAAGAAGAAGAGACGACACAGAGACATGGAGGGAAGAAGATCACATGAAAGATGTAGGCAGAGGTTGGAGATCTGCTGCCACAAGACAGGGAAGCAGGTACCACCAGGAGCTGGAAGAGGTGAGGGAGGATTCTCTGCTGTTGATAAACTGTGAATCAATTGTAGGGCTCCCCTTTGTTCTCACTCAAACCATCAAATCCTAATAGTACCTTGTCTTAAAAATTCTGATTATCACGTGGTTTATATGGATGTCCTGAGGATCATGGACCACACCCGATGCCATCATTTAAATATCTCAGGTCTGCAATTATCACATGTGAACACTTTCATTTTTCAATGTAACTCACTGAAATCATGGTCTACATCTACAAATTCGTCAGGAATAATTTAGAGATATGCGAGCAAAAACCCAACTGACGTTAACCTAAAACAATTTAACAAAATATACGAGGGAAGAAAAGATGCAATGAGGGAAGAAATCAGCTCATGTTAATGAGACTTGAGGAGTAGATTGTGACCAAGCACACAGATGCAGCATACAAATGAGGGTGCAGGTCTTGGCCTGACCATCCCCCATGGCCACCCTTACTCTGCTCTCCTCCCAGATGGACTCAGACTATGTCAGCGGCTCCTACACTGTGACCTCATTCAGCTCCACTCCCCATAACTCCATTTCTGGCAGGTAATAACCCCATGTATACCCAGATCCACTTCCTGATCCATAAAGGGGCCTGTGCCTGGATCCTGTAGGGTCAGAGAGGGCCATTTTACACCCCTTGTCCTAGGACATCTGGGGGTTGGAATATGCGGATTAGCTCACAATGAGGAATTAGAACACCCTAGTCGTAGGGAGCAGTCAGCCCCACACCAAAGCTGTGGGCTCTGGGAGGGAGCCATCACTGTGTTAAATCCAGAGGCCATTGTCTGGAGGCACAAGGCACAGCTGTCCACCTTCACTCCCTCTCTGCCCTTCTGTTTCTCTGTCACTCTTTGACCCTCTGAAATGGGCTTCCTTCCCCATGACTGCTAAGACTGCTGTATCAAAGGTCTTCAAGAAAGTCCAGAAAATTCCTTGTATTTGAGCTAGCATTTAGCAAAAAAAGGATAGAACTTATGTTATAATGAGATATAAAGGCAAGCTTAGTGAAGTAAGACTTTTATGGAATCAAATTAATTTAAGGTTAAAAAAAAGCTCTTTACAATAGGTATCATCTTTTCCTGAGTGCAAGTATTCTAAAAAAATATAACTAAAAATCCTAAATGATCCCTGAGGCCAAATTACCTTTAATATAAAAGTGAAGAAAAATCATGATAAGCAGAAGATGCAGTATACCAGGACACGTAAAGATCTTCTTTCCTGTCACATGAAACGCGATCTCTCACCCACACAACAGTCTACTCTTCACATTTATGTCTCTCAAAAGAGTTTAATAAAGTACAATTATAAAATGACAAAGCATCACAGTCCAGAGTATGTAGAGAGAGTGATATTAAATCAGGCAAGTGAAACTGGGGGCTGTTCATGGGGAACCACTGCTCTGGGGCCACACTTCTTGGCTTCTTCAGCAAGACCTTCTCCTATTTTCCATCGGGTCTCAGAACATCCTTCTTGGCTCCTTGCTCTCTGCCTCAATGGCAAACCTCTCTGCCCTCAGGAACTCAGCCAGTCACCCTTGCTTTTTTAACTTTCTGACTCTGTGTGCAGATCTCTCCATAAGTTACAGGCTGTCTGTAGAGTGGGTGGGGGAGACTGAGACCCACTCCTGGGATCATCTCTGCCCAGTCTGCAGACTGTGTGGCAGTGGGCTTGAGGCTGGGGTTTAGAGACCAGGCACCAACACAGCCCAGGGATTCACCTGGACCACCTGGTGCAATTATATTTAAGGTAGTTGTGCTATCAAAAGTACTTAAAAGATCTCCTTCACTGTTGCAGGCCTGGAATCCCTGCAGTCTCCTGTGTGCACAGACTTGCTGGGACTTCTGCAAGGTCTCCTCCTGTTGACTGTACCTGACCTCATTGCCAGGGTGGGAAGTTATCCTTGTAACTGTCCTCTTGAAAATGCAGCCAGGAAACTGACCTCCTAAAATGCACTTATAGGAAGTGCAGACCTTTCACGATGTCTCTGCTTGGTCTTGGCTAAATGGACCTGTCTTTTCTTCTCTGACGTCTGGGGCATCATATTTCTTTTGAGCTTTCCCTTTGAAAACAAAATGAAATGTGAAATTTGAATAAAATGTGGAATGCAGACTGCCAGCCATGGAGAATTTTCTCACCTCATTTGGATCTTCCACCCTCCTGTATCCTGGAGAAGTATCTCTCAAACTGCCCTGTGCATCACAATAATTTGGAGGGTTGTTAAAACACCGATTGCTGGACATCAACCCAAGTAGGCCTGGGGAGGGCCAAGAATTTGTACTTCTAAGTGTTCCCGGATGCTGCTGATGCTGCTGGCACAGGCACCACACATTGAGAACTAGATCCTTGGACATCAAGCTGATATGAGTCAAGGACAGAAAGGACTATGAAGACTAGATTGTTGTGTGCCCAGAGCATAGCAATTTAGTGCCTCATCTCTAATGAAATCACGTTCCTCTCAGCAATGTGATGCTCATTTCACTTTAACACCCAAGTGCCATCTTCACTCAAATATTCTCCTGTTCATAAATAAATAACTCACACATGCCATATTCCTATCACGTAGTTCTAGCCACTGTAAAAAACCATTTTTCCTCTCCTGACTCTTCCTCTCTCCTCCTAGTCCTCCCTGTTAATCTGGGTTCCACCATCTGACTTAACACAATAGACGCTTCTTAGAAGTCAATCCTGCTCTCACATTGGTTCCACAGCCACACTCTCTTCTAGGCCATCCCATCCATTTCCCTGGCTTCAAATACCATTAATGAACTCGAAATGCTCATAGAATTAGCACAGACCTGGCTTCAACCCTGAGATCCAAATACCTATCTTCCCACTCACCACATCAGTGATAACTCGATGACTCAGCTCACAGTTAGCAGGTCCCAATTTGAACCAACCATTTCTCCAAATAATCACCCATAACTCAGGGTCCCCTAATCTCACTTTGTACTGATATCCTGTCTACACCTGAGTGTCATTCTGGACACCCTGCCACCCCACACTCATATATCAGTGAACCATCCATCTACCCTCCTGAATCCACCTAAAGATTCTCCACTTTTGAATAATTCTTGAGCACCTTTCAGATTTCCTACAAAATACCATTTCCACAGAGTGATCTTTCCTTGTACCGCCATCAAAATTAATGTCATTTTCTCTGTTAATTTTTAAAGTTTTTAATTGTATGTGTATTATCATCTATTTCTCTCCTAGTGTTTTTCTCACTAAATTGGATACTCCAAGAAGTGAAGCCTGATGTAGACTGTGATGTTTTACACTGCCGTATTCACTCACTGCTTTGCCCTTAGAAGGTGCACAACATATTTATTGAAAGAAATTATTCAAACTCCAAAAAGTACTTTCTAAAGCTTTCAAACAAATTCACTCAACTACAGTTATACAAGGATAGAATCTCTTTGGTGGTATACGGCAATAAATTATCACTAAGATTGCAAATCCTTTCTGTCTGTAATTCATTTTAAGACTCTAGCCACAATAATCTATTTAAAATGTAAACCTAATCAGTGCATCTTTCCTTTACAATCTCTCATTTCTGTTTTCAGATCCTTTTTAAAAGTGAAGTCATACATCTGACTTCATCCCTGTTGTCCTGCCATAATCATTTATACCATCCATTTCACTCTCCAACATATCTCAGTTTGGAGGGAAAATTATTTGATCCTCCCATTTATAGAGCACCTATTATAAGCCAAGTTATGTACTAAAATCCATGATCCAGAATTTAACTTAAAAATTCACTTCCCCTGTTTATTTTAATCTTGGTGAGAGGAATGAGTTAATAAAGAGATGGATGAATGTCTAATATAGTGTTAGGTATAATGAGATCCTGTAATATACAGTAAGGGCTACGCAGAGATACAGAGACAGAAGAAGGGATGGAGGAAGAACAGTAAGTAGGGATAAAGGGAAAGAAATTACCTACAATTATTTCATTTATTTATTTATTTTGTGAGCAAGATCAGCCTTGAGCTAACATCCATGCCAATCCTCCTCTTTTTTTTGCTGAGGAAGACTTGCCCTGTGTTATCATCTGTACCCATCTTCCTCAACTTCATATGAGACGCCGACACAGCATGGCCTGACAAGTGGTGCGTTGGTGCTTTCCCAGGACCTGAACCTGGGCTCCTGGCAGCAGAGCGTGAGCACTTAAGTGCTTCGCCAGGGGGGCCGGCCCACCTACAATTAGATGATGCAGAGATTAGGGAAGGACTAACTGATGAGGTGATATTTGAGCACAGAACTGAATGTTTTTTTAAAAAGACCAATCACATTGTGGGTAAAAGATTTTCCAGAGACGAGAACAATGTCAACAGTGCAGAGATGAATACTACTTCCACTTCCCAGTGATGTTTTTGGTTAAAAACAAAACAAAACAAATGTCTGGCCTATTATCCCAAGGATGATCCCTATACAGAAAAGTACAACACCTTGATCATTACTTAACAAACATTGACACCTAGGAAACAACTTTCAATAAGGTATCTTCTTGTTTTAAGAGCTACTGCCTGCATACTTAAAGAGGTTTCACAGAAGGACAAAGTGTACAAATGGACACTCCTGCTGTCCATATGGATTCCACGCTCACAAGAATAGGCTGGCTTGGAAAACAGGCTGATGCAGGTTCCTCCATGGCTTCAGAGTTGTCCTGCTCACACCACTCCTGATGTGCAGACAGCCTGTGGAATGCTGGAAAATGCAAGGACTTCTGCCTCTGATTCCCCTTTTATTGAGGAAAGGAGTGGATAATCCAATCTGTGGATAATCCAGGGGAGACATCCTGTCTCTTATCAATGGGATTTGAGAAATTCCTAAAGATTTTTACCTAAAAAATAAAGTTGGGTTATTGACACTGTCAGATAATTTTGGTATGAAAATATTTAATACAATTGTGTGGGGAGGTGGTATTTGCAGTTTCTATCAACATTTTAATGTTTCCTTTTTCTTCCACTAATGATACTTTCTCTAAAAATAGGAATGGAATTTTATATGTACAAAAATGTCCAAACCACTTATGTTTTAATAGAAAAAAATAGAGACTGTGTAAACGTTTATCAATGAAAGAATGTCCAAAATATTTATTAACATTTCTCTAGAATATATCACACAGCCATTAACAAGAAATTAGTATTTTGTGCATTTACATCTCATGTAATTACCAGTAAACTTGTAATTATTTCAACCGTCTTACTCTTTCCCTTCCCTTTGACCTGAATAATTAATGTTCCTTTACTTTCTTTACTTCACTGATGTTGATTTAACTCTTTTGTTATTCTGTTATTTCCTCTATAAACTTATTACTTGGAATCATACAGAAATCTTTAATTGCACTAATGGTTAAATTCTGAATCCTTAATACAGTCTAATATGAATAATTACTTTTACCATCTCCCCCAAATGCTAATACCTTCAACACTTTCAATTCTATTTTTAACCTTCGTGACATTTGTATTACTGTTTTCATGCATTTCATTCTACATATATTTTAATCTCCATGAGAGATTTCTAGAATTACTTCCTGAAATAAAATTCATTTATATTTATTTATAAATTATCCTTTCCTTTCCTGTTCAGTCCTTCCTGCATTCCTGGTTTTCAAGCTGGGTTAATTTTCCTTTGGATGTGATAACTCACTGCAGTATTTTGTCTAATTCAAGGCTGCTAAAAGTTTCACTTTAAGATTTTCTGGGACATCTTTATTTGGGACACTATTGTTGCTGGGTGTAGAATTCTGGTTTGACATGAGATTTCTTTTAGCATTTTAAAAATGCTGCTCTGTTGATGTCTATCTTATTTTCTTTATGGTTAGAAATCACCAATTGGCCTTTTTCTTGCTTATTTGGCCTCTCTTGTCCCTAAAATATTTTACATTAACTTTGTTTTTTAGACCATAGTTTAGTTCATTAATATTTCCTGTGTAGTCACTCTGCTTAGGAAATGTTGAATTAATTGAATCTGTGGATTGATGTCTTTCATCAACTTGGAACATGCTTGTGTATTTTCACTTCTGATATCAATTCCTCCCCACATTCTCTCTACTCTCCTTTTAATCACACCCCATGTGTCTTTTAATTCTACCCTGAAATTTCCAATGCCATTGGCCCTATGGTTTTCTTGGGAGATTTGCACGTGAACTGTCTTCCATTTTAGTAAACCAGCCTTTGCTGGAATCAATTCCTTCTTAGTTACTTAAATTCTTAATTTCAGTTCTAACATAAACACAATATATCGCTTTAATTTATAAAAAAAGAGATAGTAGAGCAGTTTGACAATGAGAAAATGATTTCCTTTTGATGCAATAAAGCTCAAATAGATGGGAGAATATTATACATTGGATCATATTAAGATATATGAGGAGCCAGTATTCATTAAAATTCATCAGCAAGACAGAGGGGGCGAAAACCTGAGTTTCTTGTTCTTTGTACTGATGTGGACTGCATTTTGAAATGATAATATTGATATTTCTTGAGTTAAAGAAAATGTTATAAAATCCAGTTTCATCTGTTTGTATTTACTTACTTTAACAAGTGTTCTGGAAAATTTAAATGACATAGGTCACATTGTGATATCTCTGTTGATCTTGTTTGGATAGAGCCATGATATGATGATTAATTTTAGCTGTCAACTTGACTAGACACAGGGGTGCCCAGATAGACTGTGAAACATTATTGCTGGGTGTGTCTGTGAGAATGTTTCTGGAAGACATTTTCATTTGATTCCATGGTCTACATAAACAAACTCACCCTCACTAGAGTGGGTGGGCATCATCTAATCTGTTGAGGGCTCAATAGAACAAAAAACAAATAAAGACTGAATCCATTGTCTCTTCCTGAGCTGGGATGTCCATCTATTCCTGCACTTGGACATCAGAGGTCCTGGTTCTCAGGCCTTCAGAATTTGACTGAATTATATCACTGGCTTTTCTGGTTCTCCAGCTTGCAGATGGCATATTGTGGGACTTCTCAACCTCTATAACCTTGTGAGCCAACTCTTACAATAAATTTCCACTTCTATATGTTTATATATATTCTATGGTTGTATTTCTCTAGAGAATCCTGAGTAATACACCTGGATAACAAAGTGCATATTAAGTGCACATGGAGGAACTTTCCCGAGGCATAGGAGGCTCCCCCAATCCCCAGGAGGAAGCAACTCATCACATCCAGGCAGCAGGCATGAGCACGTGCAAACACACACACACGCACACACACATACACACACAAGTAATTTGAAAATACGCTCAAGCTCAAATTCTCACTCTCTGCCTTATTGTTCATCACAGCAGTGATTTCTACATGGCATGTTATACATCCTTTGCCATTTATGATCACTTTCCTCCCACTAAGACTAAATCAAACAAGGGCAGTGAGTCTATTTAGTTATTTTGTAGATCACAGGTTTTACACCAGAGCTTTGCATGTAGTAAGTGCTCTAAAAATGGAATGACCAAATAGTTTTCCCTCCAAACTGGAACACATCAGTGAATGAAAAGGGTAATATTAATAATTATGATAAGACAACAGGAGAAATATGTGCTGAAGACAGAAATGGAGGATTTAAAAGTTAAGATGAACTGAACACGTTTGCATTTTAAACAGATCATTGTGACTAGACTCTCATGATTGGATTACGAGGAGAAAGGATTTGGAATCTTAAGCTACTCCTGCTAATTTATTGCAGTGTAGCACCTAAAGGTGGTATCTTTGCACAAGAGTAGTTAAGTGGAGTGGCCGGTCCCGTGGCTTTGTGGTTAAGTGTGTGTGCTCTGCTGCTGGCGACTGTGGTTCAGAACCCCAGGTGGGCTTCTCCAGCCATGCTGAGGCCGAGTCCCACATACAGCAACTAGAAGGATGTGCAACTATGACATACAACTATCTGCTGGGGCTTTGGGGAAAAAAAAGAGGAGGTCTGGCAATAGATGTTAACTCAGAGCCGGTCTTCCTCAGCAAAAACAGGAGGATTAGCATGGATGTTAGCTCAGGGATGATCTTCCTCGGGAAAAAAAAAAAAGAATAGTTAAGTGGATGGATTTAAAATATTTCATGAAGCAAAGTTTTAGTGTTTGAATTTTATATGTATATGAATATAAATTATATATTGTACACATAATATATGTGAGCTCTTTTGAGTGCAAAGCCATATGTGAACACTATTGTGGGAAAATTTGGAAAATCCACATTAGTTTTGTCTTCATGGAATATCTAATTTAGTGAGAAAGAACTAAATCTTGAAAGAAATAGATAATAATGCACATATAACTAAAATAGAAAAAAATCAACAAAGAGGAAAAATGGAGTTTTGTTATTTAGGTTACTGGAGCAGGAGTGTTCACTGTGTGGAAGTGATATTTTGTATGAGGTCTGAAAGGTGATTAGAAATAAATCAGAAGTGGATAACCCGTAGGTAGATTCAGAAGGGTGGATGGATGGTTCATTGATATGTGAGTGTGGGGTGGCATGGTGTCCAGAGTGACACCCAGGGGTAGACAGGTTATTACCAAAAAGAAGTGAGTTTGGGGACACTGAGAGAGAAGCCAATTATTTGGGTAAGTGACTTGTTCAACTTGGGACCTGGTCAATGTGAGTTATCACTGATGTGGTGAATGTGCAGGTAGATAAATGGGTCTGGGGTTCAGAGTTAGGTCTCTGCTGATTCTTTGGTCATGTTTGGCTCATTAGTGGTATTTGAAGCCAGGGAAATGGATGGGGTTGCCCCAGAAGGAGGGTGCAGATGGGGAACAGGTGCCAGAGCAGTGCCGAATTTGGGAAGCATCAGTCATTGTGGGGTGGTAATAAAGAGAAGCCTGGAAGTTGCTCAAGAAGTTTAGACAGGCAAGAGCAGGACAGTGTAGGGTGGTGGATCCCAAGGACAAATGGTCTTTTAAAAGGACATTGGAGTCCGCAATGTCATGTGCTACTACAGAGCATGTCAGAAAATCATGAAAAGTCCCCAGTGGATTAGTAAGAGACATGGCTTGTGAGGTTAACAAGAGAAGCATCCACAGAATGGGGATAGGATTGGGTGGACACTGTGGAAACAGAGGCATTGAGATATATATGAACTTTTCACAATGAATCCCTGGCAGGAGGAGGAGAGGAGGGTGGTGGAGGGTGAGGACTCTTAGGAACGCTGGCTGAGAGATTGGTTTGTAGATGGTAGAGATTTGTGCATATTTGAAACTTGAGGGATGATTCCAGTAGGGAAGTTATGGAAAGCACAACAAATATTGAGGGCATAATCTCATTGAAATGGAAGGATAAGATAAAAATCAGAGTGTTTTCAGCCAAAAAAATCAATTTCTTTGGATATAACAACAGAAAAGCTGTGATAAATGAATTCCTTATGAGGAATATTTGTAGATCTGATGACTAGAGAGTGAAATAGTTCTTGCCTGGTGGTTAACAATTTATCTGTGAAATATGGAGGAGGTCGGAATATAGAGATTTATGGAACTCAAGAAATGGAAAAAATGAGCAGAGCATTCAGGAAGCATTAGAGAAATGTATATAGGTCCATTGGTTGCTGTTGATTCTCTGTTGGGATCCACAGGCTCCTGGTGCATTCTCTGTTCAGTGCAAGTGTCAACATGACATGGCAGGTATTTGAAATCATCTGAAGTGTGCAGGGTGGATATGATGGCAATAAAGTATCTGGGAGTATGGTCAGTGGATGATTGAAATGATGGACAGTGAATCTGAAATTACTAGAAAGGATGAGGAGAATAAAAGTAAGAGGCTTGTGAAGATATTCCTACTGGAGTAATCTACTTTATTGAAGAACGGTTATTTAGAGTGGATTTCTTTGTGTAAAAACAGGAAATGTGGAAATTTGTGGTGGGAATATGGTGTTTGTGAATTAATGACTGGTGAGCAGGAGAACTTTGGTTGAAGATAGGATCGGGGTGTGGAAGTGAATGACTAAGGATGGAGTAGTGAATAATTTCATTAGAGATGAGGCACTGAAAGGAGCTGAGGAGTTCTTGGAACTCTGTGTCCCAATAACAGTGGGCTGTGGGACACCAGCATGTGTGTATTTGACCATGACAGAGAGCGGAGGAGAGGAACGTCCTGAAGCAAGATGGCGGAGGGAAGTTGGTCTGGATTTGACACTGGATAATGACCTTGAGCTTTCTGTCATTGTCTCACATCAGCTTGATGATGTCACTGAATCCTGTTCTCCATGTGTGGTCCCTGTACCAGCAGCTGATCATCACCTCTTAGAAATGAAAATTCTCTATTCCTTCCCCAGCCCTACTTGGTTTGAGATCCAGCAATTTGAGTTTTAAAAACTCTCCAATGATTGTGATGCACAGTGTGATTTGAGACGCATGTCTCCAGGGAGAGAAGGAAGGTGGAATATCCACGTGAGCTGAGAACGTTCTCCATGGATGGTAGTCTTCATCCTTCATTTTGTTGAAATTTCACATTTTATTTTGTTTTGAAAGAGAAAGCTCCAAAAATATTCCCCGACTTCATAGTGGAAACAGTAAAATCATGAAACTAAACCCATTCAGAAAACTGAAGATCTATGCACTCTGAAGCCTAAGCAGCTGCATATTCCAGATGCCAGTTACTGGAATAACTTCCCATCCTGGTGTTGAGGTCAGGTGCAGTCAGTGGGAGCAGACCCTGGAGAAGCTGCAGCAAGTCTGTGGATACAGCAGACTGCAGGGACTCCAGGCCTGCAGCAGTAAAGGAGAATTTTTAAGTTCTTTGGAGTCGCAAATACCTTTCAAACAGTCACACAGGCTGGTCCATGTGAATCCCTGGACCATGCTGGGGCTGAGGGATCTGCACACCAGCCCTGAGCCCACCCTGGCTCGCTGTACATATTGGGCAGAGATGAGTCCAGGAATGGGTCTGGGTCGCTCACAGACCCTCTGCAGGCAACAGGCATCTTCTACAGATATCAGGAGACAGACACAGAACGTGAAGAAAAGCATGGGAGAGACTGACTGTGGTCTCGAGGACAGACGAGATTGCCGTGGAGGCAGAGAGAGCAAGGAGCCAAGAAAGGCATCCTGAAAACAGTGACAAAAGCAACATCGGTGTTGAAGAAAAGGAGAGTGGTGCCATTGAGAAATTCCCCATTAGACAGGCTTGACTCTCACAGCATCTCTTTGTAACCTCCATCATGATCTTGACCTTTCATGGTAAACCTCAATTTTTCTTTACCATGAGTTTTCTCCTTTTTATATTAAAATTGATAGCATAATTGAAGCTGAGGAACTAGTGTTTTGAACTTACATTTGTTTTTTCTAGAACTTACACTCAATGAAGTGATGATATCTACTAGAATGAGATTTGTCTTTGAATGTATATTAAATCAGATTCCATAATTTTTTATTATGATTTTGCATCTAATTTTATTTATTTATTTATTTTTTTGCTGAGAAAGATTTCCCCTGAGCTAACATTTGTTGCCAATCTTCCTCTACTTTTTGTGTGGGTCACCATCACGGCATGGCTGCTAATGAGTATTGTAGGTCCGTGCCTAGTAACTGAACCTGGGCCACCAAAGCAGAACATGCCAAACTTAACCACTTGGCCAGCAGTACGATTATTTTGCATCTAATTATAACGTAAAATCCATCAGTCTTTCTCTTCATGGTCACATGGTAATTCAGACATAGGTGATTTCTATATCATGAATTAAGTATCTCTTATCTGTTACTTGGCAAACTTGTGTAGCTTTGATTTTGGTATCTCAAGAATGAGCATACCCCCGGGGACATTATTTTCCACTTAGAGAACCTTGGCAACAGGCTCATTGCCTTCCTTCCCACACTAGATCCAGAGTCATGGAAATGAGTTCGCCTTGCACACAGCACAGAGCACATAGGAATTACTCAACAAACATGTGATAAGTGAATAATTGGTGGCATCATCAGGTCATTCACAGAGGCCAGACTGAGAGAGAGCTTCCTTAGGTCAGGAAGGAGAAGCATTCCTTTATATTTGTGATGTTTTAATTTGTAACATTGAAATGTGAACACCAAGTATACTGTTTTTATCAAAAGTGTGTTCTGAAGGTTTTCAAAAATCTCTAAAGCTCAGAATACAGAAAAATAAATCTCTGTGAACCTGTTACTTGTTTCAAAGATTGTCAACTCGTATACCATCTGACTTTGTTTATCCTCACACCAAGACCCCAAGAATTAACCAGAGGAGACGGTTGAGAGCACATAATTTCAGCTGTAAATATTTCAGTTTCTCTTACAGATGAGGGATTTTTGGAACACAAACACAATAACTTTATCACATACAAAAATAAAAATGTCATTCGGATAATCAACTATCTAGTCAGTATCCAAAGTCTCCCAGTTTTGTCAAGGTTATTTCCTGGTTTTACATTTTATTTGAGTCAGGATCTTAATGAAACCCTTCTTTTGCAACTGGTTGATCTGTTTCTGAAGTCACTTTTAATCTCTCACTTTTAATCTCTTAGTAGTTCATGCGTCTTGGGATTTGGGTGGGATATGAGTGTGTGTGTTTGTGTTGTCTACACAGATGTGTGAATTCATTCTTTCCTGGATGGCAGTGCCTTGAAAGGAAGGGCCTGGGCTGTGGGAACTAGGATTTCTACTCTGCTTCTGGCTGAACTGAAAAAGCCTCCCTGGGCGACACTTGAAGCCTTCAGAAAGGAGGGGGAAGAAGTACCAAGGAATTCAAGACAATGGCCCTTGTCTTACAGGGTATTTCCAGGGCATGATGTTCAAAATGCCGGGTGCTAACCCTTTAGCTCCAGGTCGCCGGGTGGGTTCTCGGCATGAGCTCTGAGCAGTGTCTTTTAACCACCCACCTGGGGAGCATTTCACCATTTTAATTGGTAAGGTTGTATCTGTGGTGACTAAGATTGGTGGCATTCCCCTGCTGGACCCACTTCTATACCTACCCCTCTCCTGCCTCATCTTTCAAAACTCCCAACAGGAAAGTTTCCCATCCCTGTAACACAAATCCATATAACCACAGCACAGACTGGAGAAAAGAACACAGCTGTCCCAGGGGCTACGTGCTCTATTCCCTCAGGCCCAGCAGCCCGTTTGGGACAAGTCAGTAACAACACGAGTGAGTGTGTAAACTAGTGATTTTCTGAGACCAGGGACCTCAGAACCACATGGGCCCAGATGTCACCCAGGGATGCAAGGGACGGTGTGGGTCATTTAGTGGACAGGATTAAGATCTCTTGTCCTGGCAAACCAGAGCTTACCCCTGATCCATCAGGCCCAGCTGGGGAGGAATGGCTACGGTGTACCTGACAGAAAGGCTAGGGGCCTACTAGGGAATTTTTGGCCAAATAGAATCATACAAAGCTGTGCAGGGATGCTGGAAATCCTAGTTCACAGGGAGCAGTGAGGTTTATGGAACAAAATCCTGTTTTAGGTTTAAAAGCTGCATCATGAATCTTTCCCTCTGGATATGAAATAAGCGGAAAAAGGACTTCCAAGAGCATGGGTCAGGATCACAGGAGGATTCCAATCTAGGCAAAGGGTGAACAGGGAGCCCCAGAGGCGGCCTGATGGGGATGTCCTGTGCACCCTTAGTCCATCTGCACATGGTCTTCCTCTATCCTTGTCCGTTACACATGCAAACATTTATCTTTTTTCATTTATTTCTCATTTAGTGTTCATGCAAATCCAGAGACTTGTTAGAAAATGGCAAGTTCCAATATCTGATCAAAGAAACCTCAAGAAGAGAAGCAAAAAACATTCCTTCTTCCTGGAAAGTTGTAGAAAGACAGCCACTGTCCTGGGGAAGGACATGGTCCTGTTAGGTGCTATTTGAAAGACACCCACATTTCAGTGGTTATTGCTCTGCCTGGGAAAGTCCCTCCAACCTCTACATCCAGGGAGATCTGAGGGGCTGTCTCTGCTCCTGTCCCAGGTGACCACACAGAAATGCACCTGTCCTCTGAGGAAGGGAGACTTGAGGGTTTCATTCAGTAGCCAGGGAGGAGGCTGGTCCTCCTCCCTTCTCCCACATAAAATAAGCTGTGAGCATACACAAGTTCTTAATTCAAGGAGGAAAGTGAGATTCTGTGTCTTGTTTAAATGAGCATAAGAAGTGAAAGAACCACACCACAACACCCAGGCTGTGACAGAAACAAGATACAATGTAAGAGTCAAATCTACCATTTACTAGTAAAGAAATAATATCACTCCTCCCCAATGGGTTAACAGTCGCTGGGGTGCAGATGTCAGGGAGTTGGAGGGGGTGGTTCCCTCCCTCTGGGGCTTTAGGGGAAACCAGGGAAAGTCTTAGGTTGTCCTCCTTCACTCAGGGTGGGAAGAGCTGGCCCGGTACACCCCGAGGGCGCCAGTGTCCCTGCTGGTCCGGAGGAGCTGCACTTGTGGTCTCCAGAGTGTGACGGCTCATCGCCAAGGGCGTGGTGGCTGAAGAGAAGAAACAGACTATTTTGGGGTCCCTTCCTGAGATTCATGGCACACCTCCCTGCCCCCCTGCACTCTGATCAAAACCCTGTGCAGAGTGCTGAGTCCATCAACAGCACCCCGTTTGTCCCTGATGCAGGAGGCATCATTTAGCATCATCCATTTCAGAGGAGGCAACTGAATTTCAGAGAGGAGAGGGGAGCAGTCTGTCCCAGACCTGGTCAGCAGTGGAGCTGGGATCCAGGCCCATGTTTAGGCCGAAGGTGTACTGAGCCCCTGGATTCAGTCGCTGCTGGTCCCAACACTCACTCGGCCCTAAACTGGAGGATGTCCGGTTCCTCTTCCTCTTGAAGAGCCGCATTTTGCTCGCCTTCTGGTGTGCAAGCTCCAGCTAGCAGGAGACCCAGTAGCTACAGGACAGAGTGGACCTTTGAGCTACCAAGAGCGACACCTCATGTGCCTCTCCCAGATCCTGCCAGCAGCTGAGTCCCAGTGCCCCATGGGCCACCCCGCTACGAGTTCTGAGGCTGATTAGCGAGCCAGACCACAGGCTCTGGATCTGGCCCTCAGAGAGAGTCTGCCCTGCCCTCACCCAACTCCTGTCCCCCTCACCTCTCATGGACACTGAGGGGCTCCATGGCCTGGAACCAGGCCCCAAATCACTCTTCAGGCTCCAGGTCATACGCATTTGCATCCTGCTGGAGCAGCTGGATCCTCCTGATGACTTTTAATTTCTGGGAGGAAGGACAGGATGCAGACAGAGCTTGGGTGGGGAACACTGCCAGGGACTTGTGCGGATTGAGGAACTGGTCTGGGGTCTGTGCTCACTCGGGAACCCTCCTTCCTTACCACTCCATTCAGGACTTGCCTGTCCTCACAGTTGGCTGGAATTTCTTCCTTATCCAGGAAGGTGTCCTTGATGTCAGCCCCTCCCACACTCGCCAACGTGATGGGATTCCCAGCTTTGTGGATCTGACTCTCCCAATACACATAAGACCCAAGGGATGAAGCCAGAGAAAGTCTTGCCAGTTGAGGTCTGTGATTTCCACTTCCCCACCCTCCCACAGCTGCTCACCTCATACCATTTCTGGAAGTTGACCCGATTTCCCTGGAAGGGAGACAGCTAATGTCCATCAGAAACAGCCCCTTAAGGCCATAACCAACCCCCATCCCACCCTTTCTCAGGCTGCAAGAACATCAGGGCCCAGCAGAGGGCAGAGCTTCCACAAAGAGAACTTGACACTGGGCCAGGCTCTGGGCCCCAGAGCAGGAGGGACAGGGGAACTGAGGCCAGAGACCTTATGTAGCACACCATCTCTGATGACAGATGGGGAGACTGAGGCCTCAGGGAGGAAGGGACAGCTGGACCACAGAAGTGCTTCCTCACTTGCAGGGGCTGATGGCACTCCCCCAGGGGCAGGGTCTGAGGGGGAGGCTGAGTGCAGCTCAGACACAGCCTCCTGCAGCTCTGCAGGCAGGCAGCTCTGAGCTTCACCAGCCCAGGGAGCCTGGTGGGGGGCTTATGCAGAGCGTCTATTCATGCATTGCTAAGATGGGCCTGACAGACCAGCTCCCAGCGGTGGCCATGGGGCTCTCATGAGAGAAGGTTTGCCAGGTACTGAGAGTTCAGGGCCCAGTGCAGGGCTCTCGCCTCCCAAACCTCAGGATCCTGCTCCTTGGTCCCACCTCCAGGCTCACTCACTTCCAGATCATCCTCCATCCCAATGTTCAGCAGCTTCAGGTGATAGAGGAACGTGCCCAAGGAGGGGACGACACCCTGTGAATTCAGGGTGGGAGTGGTGAGATGAGTCCCACCTCTCAGGTGCCCCCATGGACCCTCCCCCAAATCCCTTCACCCCAGCCTCCTGCCCACCACAGACTCCCACAGAGAGCAGCCTAGGTCCCTCAGCGGCCTGCCCCCAGTTGCCCCCTCCAGGACCACTCAACTTCCCCAGTCACCTCCCAGGGGCGGCTTTTGGCAAATCCCAGAGTATGTGCTCCCTGCCCCTCCCCTCCCTAATCCATCCTCGGCCCAGCCCTTCCAGGCCTCCTCCTAGTCACTTCCAGGGCAGGCATTTCAGGCTCTGGGGCTCCAGGAGCTGGGCTGGAGGAGGAGGTACCCCTCTCTTAGGGAGGCCTCAAGCCGTGAGGAGAGAGTACCCCTCCTCTAACACCTGGACCCTCCCCCTCAGGGCCCTTCACCTGCTGCTGCTGCCTCTCCTGGGCTCCCTGGGTATCCATCTCTAGGGTGGCCCACACAGAGTTCATCTCCTGCAGGGTCAAGGACAGGCTCAGGGAGGCCATGCTCCCTTCCCCATGTCTCCCAGGCCCCTGATCCTGGACCCTGGACATCTGATGTCTATGGCTGATCCCATTCCAGAGTGCTCTGATTCTAGATCACTCCCAGCTCCAACAATCCCTCCTCTGTGCCCTCAGGCCTGCCCAGGCCCCTAAGCCTCTCTCCTCATCAGGAAAGTATAAGGAGGACTCCCATGCCTCCCAGGGTCCCCTGAGGATTCAGTGTCATCTGACTGTCACCAGTACTCTCCCTTCCTCCCTCGACGAGGAGGAGCACAAAGCTTCTGCACATTCCTCTCCCTCTTGTACCTCATCACCCCTATGAGGCTTGCACCACAGATCATCTCCTTCCATTTCCCAGATGAGGAGACTGAGGCCCACAGAGGGGCAGTGACTTGCTCAGGGGCCCACAGAGGAGACCGTCCCCCCTCCCAGCCAAAGGGCCTGGCCCCCGGCCTTCACTCCTCCTCCAGACACACCTCTGACCAAGGTCCTGTCCTCTTGACTCTCGGGGTGTGTTGAGGCCCTCAGTCAGCCTGAGCCATGGATTGGGAGGCACAAGGTGTCTCGGGGTCCTATCCAAGTGGATTCTGTGTTTTCCAGCGCCCTAGGATTCTCTGACACCACGCTGGACCTGAGGCCATGCCAAAGGCCTCAGCTCCCTAGGATCCCCTCATGATGGACCCTGCACAGAACTCCTCCTTTATTCACTCAGGAAGGATTCCCCTTGTGCCACATCTGAGTGACAGTGTAGGGGGTTACCACAGCGCTGTGTAATGGTGACATTTGCATCCTTTTTTACTTGGAAACTTCTAGTGTCCTGTCAGGAATGTCCATTAAGAATCTGTAGGTTCCCCGATAATTCTCATTGCAATCTGGGGCATATCCTTGTCAACAAGGCACCGGGCGAGCCTCACTGGTTTGTCAGCAGTGACCACTATCTGGCTAGAGTGCACAGTCCCAGAGACCACACAGTTCTGTCCCAGATCCACCATTTGGCCCAAGGCTGGGCAGCCCCTGTGTCCACAAGACCTGTGTGACCTCACAGTGCCCATCCCTGGGGCAGGCAGAGTGCCCACCCCTGTGAGGTGCAGTGAAGACAGAAGGAGCAACAGGGGCCTGGCTTCCTGAGGACAGGCTGGGCTGCTGTAGGAAGAAAGGAACCCCCACCCACTCCATCCACCCACCAGCCTGGAGGAAGAGGGCTAGCTGATGGGTCCGCATGGAAGCCAGAGACCTGCTCATTCTGCCAGCTCTTCACCTCCTGGAACAGTCCAGACGACATCACTGTATCCCGTGACCAAGGCCTCCTGCCCCAAACAGTCCCCACTTGCCCCTGCAGCTCACACCCCCCGCTTCCTGTCAAGCTGGACAAGACAGACCGTTATTTCTCAGGGAACCTTAAGTGAATAACTTCCCAAAGCACATCCTGCCTTGTCCCTCCCCACCTCACCTCCCCTCCTTCCAGATCTCCAGCCTCCACTCACCTCCTTGAGCATCTTCCTGCTCTCCCGCTGGTTTGTTTTCATCAACTTTTTAAGTTTTGTACATTTCTTCCTGAGGAGGGCAAAAAGGAAAGAGACACTGTGGAGTGGTTTGAGGGTAAATCCCTTTTGTTTGAAAACCCAGAAGATTCAGATAGCCTGGATGAGAATTTTCACTGTGTCCTCTGAGCCCTGAGGTGTCTGGGACTGGGGAGGGGGCTCTCCTATTGTCACCTGGGGCCTCCATTCTCTTATCTTCTCAGCAGATGTGTTTTAAACAGTCTTAATTACATGTGGACAGAGAGTTCTGTTGTTGAAAGCACTTGAAAATCTTCAATTTGCCTCAAGCCAGGATCTGTCACTTAGGGAAACTGATTCCTGAAGCAGAACCACTGGCTTAAGTTTTCAGAAAGACTCCAAGCCTCCCAACCAGGTCAGACCCTATTGCCAGGATTTGCTGTCTCCCAGGAGGTCCCAACTGACTGAAGGGCAATGCTAGCCCTGTGGGGGTTGTCTGGTCCACCCAGGTGGTTCTCACATGGAGAGAGGCCTACCCACCTGGACACCCATCTCCATGTCTCTTTTCAACGCTGAATGGAGAGGACCTGCAGAGCCCAGAGGATCGCATGGAGTGAGGAAAGTTTCCTCAGGCCCTGACATTACTGGGGAAGGGAAGAGTATGTGCTGTGAGGGGGAGCTGGAGCCCTGCTTCCTCTGGCTTCTGTCGCCTCATTGACGTCTCCTGTCCTGGATGACACAGCAGCTCAGGGAACCCGGGAAAGGCACAGGTGGAAGCTGATGAAGAATACTTTCAGGGAGGAGGATTTTAGCTCAAGGCAATGAAGGAGCCCAGGAAGGGGTGAGCTTCCCACCACTGGGACCAGGAGTCATGTCATCGAGGCACTGGCAGGAGGGGCCTAATAACTGTGCAAAGACTCAGACCACAGACTTCAAACATGAGAGCTGAGAAAGGAGAAGGGGCAGAACTGGGAATGCAACATGATAGTTGCATTCGGATAACGGTTTCGCAGGTTCTTATAAAGTTAAACATGCACTTATTATATGACTTACATATCCCACTCCTAGGGATTTACTCAAGCAAATTGAAAACTAATGTTTAAACAAAGTCTTTGGGTGAATCTTCATAACCATGTTATTCATAATTGCCACAAGCTGGAAATAAACTAAATGTCCTTCATCAGGTGAATGGAGAAAGAAACTGTGGTGAATTGGGACATTAGAATACTACTTGGCAATAAAAAGGTCAAACTCTTGATTCACACAAAAACATGGATGAATCTTGGTTGCATTTCTCTAAGTGAGGGAAGCCCGATTTAAAAGGCTGTAGAGTATATGGTTTCATTTGTATGACTTTCTAGATAAGTCAGAATTACAGAGGTGAAAAATGATCAGTGGTTGCCAAGGGATGGAATGGGGGAAGGGGTTGACTACACAGGGACAGTATGAAAGAATTATGGGGGGTTAAAAAAACAGCTCTGTATGCTACTGTGGAGGTGGATACATGACCATAAAGTTGTCAAATACCACAGAACTGTACACCACAAAGAGTGAATTTTACTCTGCAAATTTTAAAAATCAATCAGGATGCTGGGGAACTCAGATGAAATGCAGTGACAAATGAATCTCACTGTATTACAAGCATGTGACATAGCCACACATAATGGGTGGGGATGAAAGGTCCTGACCTAAGTTACATTGGAAGACAGTGTTTTCATGGGATACTGTAAAACTAAAGTATCGTACACAAACACTGTACTCTAGGTGGTAAGTTTGTTTTTCATAAGGGTATGGATTAGCAATTCTGAAACTAGTTGACACATTAGGAAATATATTGTAGCTAACTGGAGTTAAGTTTCTCACTGTTGGTGAAAGAAGTTAAAAAGAAACAAAACGAGAATGCTAGAATAAACTCTGTGGTGCTGGATAGGAGTTGGAAGTATCAGTATGAATCCGTGTCACTTCTAATATATCTATCCAGATAGATGGATAGATTGATAGATAAATAGATAGATGTGTAGACCTGAGTTTATATTTATGCATACATTTCCAAGCTCTGCTGAGAGGGTCAAGAAGCAGTGACACCCTAGTATGAATGAGCACACTTAGCTCCCAGATCTTGCTTTCTAAATATCATTCTCCAATAAAAAGAACCAGGTTTTCTTGGAGAAATGGCTAATTCTAGGGCTGAAGATGGAAAATACAATATGAGCCTGGACCATCTTGTAGTGCCAGAAAGTAGGAAAGTGCTTTAAATAAAACACAGCAAACGATGAGAGGTGTCAAAAGGAATCAATCTGAAAGTCTTCTCAATGGCTCAAGCTGGAAAAATGTGAGCAACATAATAAATAATGGTAGCATTGGATTATTACACAGAGAATAAAATAAATATCCACGAGTCTATACTGACATAAAATAGATTAAAAAAGAAAGGAAGAAAGAAAGAGGAATAAAAAAGAATAAGAAAAAGAAAGGAAGAAGGAAGGAAGAGGGAGGGAAGGAATCTTCCTCACAGAATTCCAAACAATAAATGTGGCTGGATAGCATGAAATAGAAAATCGCCACTAGAACACCACAGTAATAATTACTGTCGGTAAGGCTGACTGATGAATGCAAAAACTGTGGGTGAAACTTAAAAAAAAAAATACATTTGCAGAGCCTGAAATCCTCTGCCTCAAAATACATAACTTTTTAATGTTAATTACTTTAAAAGACCTATGACTATTGAAAGCAAAAATTATAACACTGTATTGTGGGATTTATAACATGGGTAGATGTAAAATTTATGACAACAATAGCACAAAGGACAGACAGAGGTAAATGGAACTGTTCTGTAACAAGTCTTCCATATTTTACATTGATTAATCTGGTGCACTATTACGTCTAGGTAGGCTGTGATATGTTAAAGATGCATATTGTAATCTGGACCAACCACTAAAAAATGCAAAGGTGTGCCTCTTAAATGCTAACAAAGGAATTAAATAGCATACAGAAAGGGTTTGTACAAGAATGTTCACAGGAGATGACCTGCACTTCCCCAGGAGGAGGATTCGGCACTGTGGGGCATCCACAGAGCAGAACGCCCTCACCCGTGCCGAGGAGCAAACGCTGACACACACATGCTGGGTGAGTCTCATCAACCTCGTAAAAAGGGAAGCAAGCTGGACAGAAAACAATACACATGGGATGATTTCAGCCAAGATTAACCTATGCTGAAAAAACCAGAACAGTGGTTGCCTCGGGGGAAGGACAAAATTGCCTAGGAAGGAACAGGAAGGGGTTTTCTGGGGGTGATGGAAATATCCTATTCTTAAAGGGGTGAAGGTTATATGGGCATGTTTATTTGCCAAAAATGTAAGGTTGAGATTTGTGCCTTTCAGTGTGTGTACTTCTTATCCCCCCCCACACACAAATGACTAAAAGAATAATAAAGTGAGGTGGGAATGGGATGGCGTGTGGAAGAAACAAAAATGACAGATGATTAGTAGTTGTTGAAGCTGGGTGACTAGCCTATTATTTTGTTTTGTTTATTTTGTATATTGTTTAAATTGGTCTGTAATAAAACACTTGTATAAGAAGACAAACTCGATATATAGTGTTCGCTGGTAAGATGTCACTTACGTTTGGGGAGGAAGGAGGGATAAAGGGATTGTTGGAGCCTGAGTGAAGCTGGCGCTAGTTCTTGGTCACACAAGTGTGTTCACTTTGTAATAATTCTTTAAGGTTTATGTGGATGACTTCTGCGTATATTTCTATACGCATGTTATACATCAATAAACATTTTAAATCCGGCATATTTGCAAAAAGATCTTAACTCAATATCTCAGAATAACAGCAGTGTTTTGTTTTAAAGTGGAACACGTTCATTCATGATATCATCAGATGGATTTTAATATTCCCAAGTATCTACTAATGCCCTCACCCTTGAGTGGCCCCCCTGGGTCGTTCCATTTTTGCCTCAATTTGGCAAGTGGCATGGCTTTGAGTTTTTATGATGGGTATGGGCCCTTAAGTTGAGTGGGTTCCAAAGAGAGGATCTCTGCAGCAACCCTGATCACGGGGTCCAGAGGGAGGATCATGGCTGGCTGGATGGATGGAGGGGATGGTAGGACAGATGGCCTTGAGAAGGCAAATTCCAGGATCCCCTGCACCCGGTATTTCCATTTTAGATATTGAATTTACATTTCAAATACTGGCCAGGGAGCTTCCACCAGGGCTGCAAGTATCCTCAGCAATAGCCAGGCTGGTGAGCCCCACCCCTACCTGAGTACTGGCCTCAAAGGATGCAGCCCAACCACACTGCACATACTCTGGTGGATGGGCAAGTCATGGAGAGAGGGCATCATATAGAGAAGAGGCGAGGTAGAAGGTGGGGTGTAGAAGCAGAGGGGCGTGGGTCAGGGGTGTAGGGACAGGTGGGAGTTGGGTCCCCTGGCTGTGCAGGCTGGGTGCTTTTGTCTCTTAACCATTCCCGGCTGGGAGTTTGCAGGACTGCATGACTACAACTCCCAAGATGCTCTGGGCACGGGGCGGTGCCTAGCCCTGGGGGGAGGAGCAGGGCGGTGAAAGCTTGCCTGAGGGCCAAACCTCCATTGACTCAGGACTCTGGTCCTACACTTGCTCCAACTGGACTGAGTCCCGGAGGGATGTGACGGGACGAGAGGGACCAGGGAGTTAGGAGGGTGTGGCAGCTGCATGGGCAGCCACGGGCCTGCAGTGTGCAACTGCTTTTGTCCAAATTTGAAGCTGGACTCGCGCCTCTATCCCACTGCCTCCCTCCGTTGCTTGATTCCTCCTCCCCCCTGTGTGCCTGTGGGTCTTACCACAGCCTCCTACCTAGTCCAGGGCCAGGTGCTTCTCCAAATTGCTTATGGGAACTGGTTTGACATCCCAGAAACTTTCCACTTTGCCTGCTGCCCTCTGCCTTCTCCAGCCAAAGTGCCATCATTTCATCAGCTTTTAGGAGACATTCGCCCTTGTGGCCCCTCTTGCAAGCACAACTTAAGAGTTTGCAGGGTGGTAACATTGGCTGTTGCTTGCCTTTTTCGCAGATGTGGAAGTTGAGGCATCTGTGAGGTTAATCACTTGTTTCCCCAGGATCCACTAAGAGCAGAAGAGAAAAAATCAATTCCCAGGCAAGTATCTAGTAGACCGTTTTCACCAACCCATTCCAGTGCAGAAGTCTCCAAAATAACATCCTTAAGATGAGAATAGCTTAAGCATTTTGCCCTTTAGATTGATCACCTAATCTCAGCTCAGGCCTAACTGGCCAGTCTCTCAGGGACATGGGTGGTGATTCTGATCCCTCAGGAAGAGAACGGTGGTCCAGCTTTGGGAGAGGGATGTTCATGGTAGACAGCACCTGGGCAGTATTTGAAACCCGTCAGCCTTAAGATCTCTGCTTTGGATTCAGGCAAGGTTCCCGGATAAACACGCCTTGGGATAGTCAGATGTACCGTATTCTTTAAAAATTGATTACATCAGTGAAAATAACAGAACATAAAATATCCTGCTCATTTGCAAAAGATAAAATGCAAGCAAGACTTTCTTGTTAATTTTTTGCTTCTCATTCTCTTGGCTGTACTGTACGCTTGAATGCAGAAACAAAAATCTTGAATTGCCATATTCTCTTTTCCTGAGATTGGTAAATTAACTTAAAAGTCTTATTGAAACCTGTGGAGGAATGATTAGCAGTTTTTCTGATTTATGTCACCCTTAAAAGTCTGGGAGTTGATCTAAATGAAAACAAGTCCTTGTTTATATTACACACCCCAATAGGTTACATTTCCGATTACTGAATGTGGATTATTATCAAAACAACTGGAAAACCTGATCATGGAAACTAGACCCTGTCACTTTGTCAAGAATTTGCCTCTTTATCAATTAATGACACATGAATTCTTCAACGTTTTTGTAAAGAAAGGATGCGAATCTCTGCAGTGTCTCTGAATGTGGCAAGACGGGGAATTCTCGTTAGACCACATCCTCGGGTTCTTCTCTCGTGTTCAACATGCCCAGGTGATAGTCCGTGTGGTCAGGTGCAGCGCCACCCCCCAGCCCCCAGTGTTCCATCCTACTCTGGCCTGTGACCTCTTCAGGGGTTTCTGATGACACTCGTCCACAAGTGTTGGAAGGAGACAGTGTAACGTGAGGGTATTCCTCATCTTGAAACAAGGATTAATTGAGAGGAAAGTCTCTGGGTCTGTGTGCTCCGATGCACTGTTGTTGGGGTGTGGCTTCAGTGACCACTGTGCTCCCAGCAGTCCCCACAATGGCTGCCTCAGACATTTGATCTCCTGGTGCAACCACAGAAGCTGTTGACAGAGCTGGGCGCTCGTCGTGGTTAAGTGTCTTCCGGCAGATTTTGTGGCTCTGACCCTCCTCTGCTCAGCCCCTTCCCATTCCTAACTGCTGCATTAATTGCTTTGTAGTTGTTTCCTGGGAGCCACTGTGTGTAACTGGATTTCACAGTGTCTTTAGGGACCCACCCTCACTACACGAGTCACTGTACAACAGCCACTTACCCTGGTGTAGCCCATGTTCGTCCTCTAAAGTGGAGTTGTGAAGAACCCTGCTTAGTTGGAGCTCCTCTCATTCTCATGCTGCTGGGGCTGCTTATGAAGCTGGGCATCTCGTCTTTGGTCTCATCACATTATTCTTTTCATCGATTATTCTGAAGTCGGATATGACTTTGTTAATAATGTGACACTGGCTGTCACAGGCACTTCTATGTATCTTCCCCAACAGCTCTGTGAAGTATGCCTGTGATCCCCATTTTACAGGGGGGACACTGAGGCTCAGAGATGTCGAGTAGCTTCCTTCACACAGTTTCTTGGTGCATTTTGAGTCTCCACCTGGAACTCCGCCTCTCAGGTGTGTGCACTTAGCTGGTGTTACATTTTGTCCCTCTCTGCCAGCCTCACCAAAGGCACACGGCCCATCCTGAGTCCATTGTCTGCTAGTTGGCAGCCACCCTGCACAAACAGGCCCTGGGTGGGGAGTGGACTAGCAGGGCATGGTCGTCCAGCCTACCCTGGGCAGGTTCTAGGTTCATTGCAAGTGCTGGAGTAGTGGAAGATACTGACCATCACCCATCTGTAAGGTTTCTTATGTAGAAATACTTCACCGACTTTTTGCAGGTGTTATGTCTTTTTGTCTTCATTGCTCCTCTGGGCTTTTTCCTACAGTCCGTGCTGTGCAGTAACATACAGTACAGAGACTGGTGAACATAATATTTTTGCCCTGCACCAAATGGTCACATCACTCATTTTTCTAATCATGAAAGAATTACATACTTTGTAAAAAAAGTCAAATTACACAGATCTATGTAGAGTAAAGTGAAACTTTCCCCTTCCATCCCCTTCCCTGCAAACTCACTCCCCTACTCAGAAGGAACTATTGTTAAGAGGTGGCAGCTTATTCTTCTGGACATTTCCTATGAATTTATAAATACACATAAAGATTTTTTAATATAAATAAATTACATAACTACATCGTTTTGCAACTTGCTGTTTCCCAAATATATATCATAGACGTCTCTCCTTATCAGTGCACGTCACTCTAACTTAGCTTTTTAGAAGTTTTAGAGCTACTCCAAAGAACAGGCATACCATGATCTCTTTATTTCTTCTTTGAAAGAGATGGGGTTATTTCCAGTTTCACTATTATACATAATGCTACAGTAAGATCCTTGTATGGAATTTATTACACTGCTATTCAACTGCTCAATTTGCTTTGTTCCCTTTTAGTCAGAGACTATGATATATTTTTAACAATTTTATGGGAATTATTTTATAGGGAAATTAATTTTATCTCTGAATCAAGATATTTATGTGGAAACTGGAGTTCAAGGTCATCCATCTCAGTATTCTGGAGAAAAATCATGAAACTTAGAAGATATTATGCTTGCTGCATCACATTCTAACAAGTCACGTTAACAATTTAAAGTTGAATGTTTGGGCTGGCCCGGTGGCGCAAGCGGTTAAGTGCACGTGCTCCACTGTGGTGGCCCGGGGTTCGCGGCGACCCAAGCTTTGCGGGTTCAGATCCCAGGTACTCACTGACGCACTGCTTGTCAAGCCATGCTGTGGTGGCGTCCCATATAAAGTGGAGGAAGATGGGCATGGATGTTAGCCCACGGCCAGTCTTCCTCAGCAAAATGAGGAGGATTGGCAGATGTTAGCTCAGGGCCGATCTGCCTCACAAAGCAAAAATAAAAAACAAAATAAATAGAGTTGAATATTTGTATAGCCTCTACAGTCTCTGTTCAGAAGAAGGATGACTTTTTCTTGTCTTGAAAACTTCTGACTCCAGGGGCTCTCAGTTGGGCTTCAGAGAGGATAAGATGTTGGTGTTGTATCTGTTTCTCTTCAGCTGTAGGCTGCATCTTCTAAAGAAAATAGAAATGAACATGGTCCAATCTATATATATGATTTGGGTCAAAAATTCAAAGTAATGAACCCAAGATAGGAATCTATAAATTTGGTTCATTTTTAAAGTTTTTTTATTTATTAATTTTTTCCCCAAAACCCCCAGTAGATAGTTGTATGTTATAGCTGACATCCTTCTAGTTGCTGTATGTGGGATGCGACCTCAGCACGGCCAGAGAAGCGGTGCGTCGGTGCGCACCCGGGATCCGAACCAGGGCCACCAGCAGCGGAGCGCGTGCACTTAACTGCTAAGCCACTGGACCGGCCCTATAACTTTGGTTCTTAATGAAGAATTTCTTTTGATATCCTCAAGTCTCTGTGATTACTAGTAGAAACTCACCTATTGATGAAGAGATGTGGTTCTGCTGGCAATGTCTGGCTTGAACATCCATAGTTAAGGCTGCCACATCCCTAGGTAGATTAGATTTGACCTCTCTATGACCTCTGTCCTTGTTCTTTGACCTGGGAAAAATAAGAATTTAAAAAAACTGTTTTTACTAGCACTTAATGCTAGAAATGCCCATTAAAGAGTGAGTTTGATTTGGTAAACCAAAGGGAATATAAGCAGAACAAAATCTTTAATGAAATTTCAAAAAGTTCTAATTTTTTTAAATGTAACTCTATTTTTGCAACAATGAAAAGTGTAGATATATGAATGAAATATCCCTCTGTCCATTTCTTAAGTTGTTTCCATTGATTTGATGGATTTATCCTCTAATCAGGATTCTAAGTGTGAAAGAACATCTTGGTATTTCAAAGAAAATAAGCCATTAATATTTGATTTTCTTTTAACTCGGCATCCTACAGGTTTGAGGAATAAATTATCATGTAATGATACAATGATTCTGAAATCTACTTGTTAATTAGAGGGTTGTAAGGGATGATTGAATGGTGGTTCATCCCCATGGTCAGGGGTATTGTACACATGGACATGTAAACAGGATTCAGGAAGCTGCTTCAGCCCTGTGACATCCCTGAGAACCACAGTGCAGGAGGATCTAGGGGAACAGCACTTTGCCTCGATCTCCTGGGTTAAACGTAGATCCGGAGGTCTTGACAGTGGCTTCAGAGCAGCTAACTTTTGTCTATTTCTCCCCTTCCTTCTCTCCAGCTTATCTCAAACAGTCCTGACTATCATGTTTTAAAGTAAGACCAATTATAGTTATTTACATGAGCTTCTTGTTCATTATTGAAGAGTAACAATCAGGCATAACATTAAATATCATTTAATCTACCTAAATAAATTTGTTGTACATTTTAATTGATTAGAACACTAAAGTTGGTTCAGAGTTTGATATTCACCAAGTGTATTAATCTACTTACAACTACCATGTGCCTCACTCCTCTTAGAAGTGTATCTTTGGCCCATCACAAGATTTTAATGACTCAAATCATCATAAATTAAGATAATGCACTGTCTTTTTGATGACCGGGAGGCACATGGGTCTATTTTGGAAATATGCCCATCTGTCTTTGCTGCCCATTGAAAGTTTCTTGTCACTAGGTCTCCAGGTGGCTTGCGCAAGCCCTAGGTCTGTAATAGCTTGGTGCCTCTCCTTCTACTTGGGGTAGCAATAAAAGAGATCAGAGAGACTTATTAAAGATTTGGTTGCATGAAGTCTTCTATGAAGACCATCCATGCATATTGTTCTGGATAGCTCTCTGTTCCTAAGACTACTAGTTATTTTAAGGGCTTGTCAGAAACTGTGAAAGGTCTGGTGTTTTACCTTACCTGCAAACCAATAAGTTAGCCTACAATGGTCTTACAGATGCTGGCAAAAGTCACGAGATCCATGCGTCAGAGACAAAGGACTTAATGACACAACAATTACAGTGGCCAGAGTATCAGCATTTGCACCGGTTCAATAAATCAAACTTCCTACAGGGTGATACACAGTGGGCCAGGTGACATGCAGAGAGATGCAAGATCTCAGAGCCTAAGGAACTCAAATCTTTGATAACGGGCAGGATGTCTGCTAATCTTTGCCCTGGGACCGGGTGTTATTTTTATTATACTGGGCAGTAAGCAAGCCTGCCCTTTGCTCCAGAGGAAGCCACTATTTCTATCTTCCAAGGCTGACAGCTCTACACACATCCTTGAAAAGACAGCCTGCTTTTACTGGCTTTCAAAGATAAACTTGAATGAGACTTGATCATCATTCAGTTCTTCTGTTTCCTTTATTGAGATGGTGCAATATGCTCTTTTCACTGTAAAGTTCACTAACTTTATTCATACATAATAAATGCTTTTGGTTTTATTTATTAAGTTGAAATTTTCCTGTTAGAGAAAATGATGAAACTATTATGGGTTGGATGTTAAAGTATGTTTTTTCAGGAAAAATGTGACAGTAGATAGTTGCTCGCAGAACTTTGCCACAAGGAGCTGATAACAACTTAAATGATTTTAATTTGAATACTGTTTTGTACAACTTTCTTCCATCTTACATCATCTTCTCTGCTTCCTGTAATTCCCATATTGGAATGGGCAGTTTCAGGGATTCACTGAACTCATATACAGTATTCAAATAGTTTTGTCTGTTGTGTTTTTTTAATTGAGATAAAGTTGACATACAACATTAAATTAGTTTCAGCGGTACGACATAATGATTCAATGTTTGTATATATGTTGAAATGATCACCACAATAAGTCCAGTTAACATCCGTCCCCATATAGAGTTACAAATTTTTTCTCTTGTGATGAGGACATGGCATATTTCAAGGTGCAGAAGAATCAACGATGATGTCATACTTTTCCATATACAGCTTGATGAATTTGGACATAAGCATACACCCTTGAGACTGTCACCACCATCAAGGCCACAAACATATCCATCATCTCCCAAAGTTTTCTCTCACCTCCTTTATTACTATTATTCTCTGGCAAGAACTCTTAATATCTACTCTATTAGCAAATGTAACGTATGCAATACAGTCTTGTTAGCTGTAGGCACTATGCCGTATCCTAGATTTCCAGAACTTATTTATCTTGATAACTGAAACTGTATCTTTGAACATCAGCTCTCCATTTCTCCATCTCCCCAGCCCCTGGCAACCACCATTCTAACCTCTGCTTGTGTGAGTTTGACTATTTTAGATTCCACAAATAAGGGAATATTTGCCTTTCTCTGTCTGCTTTATTTCACTTAGCACAATGTCTTTTAGGTGCATTCATGTTGTCAAAAATAGCAGAAATTCCTTCTTTTTTCAATGCTGCAGAATATTCCATTTCTTTATCCATTCATCCATCAGTGACGTTTAGGTTACTTCCATATCTTGGCTATTGTGAATTTGCTGCGATGAACATTAGAGGACAGATATCTCTTTGAGACCCTGATTTCAATTCCTGTGGGTGTATACCAGAAGTGGGATTGATGGATCATAGGCTAGTTTTCATTTTTGGAGGAACCTCCATACTATTTTCCATAATGGCTGTACTAGTTTACATTCCCACGAGGGTTCCTTCTCTCCACATCCTCACCAACATTTGTCATCTTTAGTTTTTTTGATAATCGCCATCATAAGAGGTGTGAAATGATAGCTCATTGTGGTTTTGATTTGCGTTCCCTGATTTGTGATGCTGAACAACTTTTCATACACCTGCTGGCCAACTGTATGTCTTCATTGGAAAAATTTTACTCTGGTCCCTTGCCCATTTTTTAAATTGATTTGTCTTTTTGTTTTTGAGCCAAATAAAAAAAGAGAACAAAATTTCCAGGCATTATGGGTCCTTCCCAGTTGATGCAGATGGCTTTCTATTTATAGTGGTACAGAAAGATAATGTTTCGTGCTTTTTCTTCAGCTTGTCATAAGACCAGCAGTAGCTACGGTACGACAGATAATCGGGATCTTCTGGGTTTGGAGGTTTACAAAATAATTGAGTGGTAAGGAATTTTTTATTTTTCCAAGGAAATTATTGTGATCATAGTCAATAGAATCCAGAATTGATAGTTGTAAGAGGAAATTAAGGAGAGAATCGTTGATCTGGCATTACTACTGATCTTGAGGGACAGGTATCTACTGTATGAGTGTTTGAATAAAAATATTAGCGATCAGGAATTTGGTGTGGGTGAATATGATTTCTGAATTATTTACTTTTGTACGTAACCTTTGGATTATGTGAACATCTGGGATATGGGAGTAAGTTGCTAACAGGGGGTGGTTGATAATGTCACTATTGATTTAACCTCTATGAACACCAAGTGGTCAATGGATTAAGCAAATAAGTAGACAGAAAACACAGAAATGGTAAGATTTGGGATTTTGTAAAGGACTGGGGGCCGACTGTCCTAAGAAGGAGTGCCAGGACTTGTGAGGTTGAGAGTGACAAGGAAAAGAAGAGAATAGACTAACACTCAAACAAGGAGGGCATGTTAACAGGATGGAGGGGGAAATGATAGGGAGGAGCCTTGAGTTTTGACCTTGAGCTTTCTGTTCTTGATGCAAATCTGCCTGATGACATCCCAGGACACAGGTCAGATATATCCCGAGAGTGTAGAGGGCGGGTGGAAGTACAAAATAGCCAGGATAATTGTCCTAAAAATGCAGGCCTCCTTTATCATTTGACCCAGTTTCATGGTTTGTTTTTATAGGGTAAGAGGAAAAGAAGGATGATAAGTCACATCTTCACAGAAGAAGCAGTGTAACTGTGGCGATTATCAAAAAAACTAAAAACGACAAATGTTGGTGAGGATGTGGAGAAAAGGAACCCTCGTGGGAATGTAAACTAGTACAACCATTATGGAAAATAGTATGGAATTTCCTCCAAAAATGAAAACTAGCCTATGATCCAGCAATCCACAGTTGGATCCAGTCCAAAGCAAAGCCTGGTTTAAGCATTTCCATTCTTTTGAGGATGTCCAGTGACATATTCAAGAGGCCAGTTACTAGAATCCCATCCTATCCTGGCAATGACGCGTCTCTGAGAGGACAACTTGGACCATCCCCACCAGATCTGATGGCCTGAGAGACCTCAAGGACTCCAGGCCTGCCGCAGTGCAGAACAACATGTAAGTCCTTTCAATCTTGCCAAAACGTTGTAAAAACTTGCACCTAGTCACACAGGTGAATCCCTGCCAGGTGTGCTCGCAGGTGGTCTGCATTCCAGGTCCCATTCCCACTCCTGCTGGTCTTTAGATTTGGCAGAGATGATTCCAGGAACTGATCTGTGCATTCCACAGCTCCACTGTGGAGGTATCAGGAAGAAGGAAAGGGCAGTGAAGAGCACAGGAGCGAGACTGATGATAGTACTGATGGCGGACAGACTTGCTAGAAAGGCAGAGAAAATGAGGGTCTAAGAAGACCATCCTGACAGCAGATGAAATGAAGCAGGCACCTCAGTGAGGTCTCTTGGCAGTGTCCCTAATGATTCCTTGCTTTGAGCTCTTGAAACTTTAAAATATATTGATACTTTTCTTTTATTAAACTCTGCTTCGAGACATAGAAAATATAGACAACAGTTTCTTTCTTAGGTGAGAGGTTGAGTTTCAGGTGAGGAGAGAAAGATCTTCCTTTTTCATGCTGTTCTCTCATTTTCCTTTACTATGTATATTATTTATTTGTACTTTAAAGTCAGCAGCGAGTTATCAATGTCACGGGATGATTCAGTTTTTTCCCTCACAGTCACAGCAAAACCTACTAAAAATGGATTATTCTTTTTGTATAATATTACAATAGATTCCAAAATATTATTTCAAACAAACCTTTGTGTCTATGTTCTCAAATTAGATATTTACTTCTAGGTCTCCATTTTTCTGTGCTCTTTTGCATGCTAATGCAGAGTTGCATCTAAGGAAATACCAGATTTCCCTCAGTTTTTTAGATCCATATGTGTTGGAAATTTGATTCATGGAGATGAACATGGCAGTTGGGGAATCGTGCTATTATCAAAAGAGATCTTTTCAGCATCAGTAATGCTGAAAGAACCCACTGCTTGGTGGGATTTAATTGTCTATTTGAGGGATCAAGCTTTCACTGTTGGCACTTCTTTTTCTCTTTGGAGGGAAAGTACAGCCTTCCCAGTCTTTCCATTACCAAATCACTTTCCAGGGTGGCTGTGCCATGTCAGGAAGAGCTTGAGATGCCGGGAACCAGGATTCATTTTCAGCTTCTGGGTGTCCTGAGAAGACTTCCTTGGCAGAGTGCAGCCTGCGTGTCTGGGTGACACTTGCAGCCATCAGAAATGAGGGGATAACTCACAAGTGCCAAGCGATTCATCTGGTCCTTGTCTTACAAGGTGTTCCCAAAGGATGAGGTTCAAAATGCCACTTGGTAACCATTTTAAAGCTCCTAGTCATGGGGTGGGTTCTTGGTGCGAGCTCAGAGCACTGTCTGTTCACCACCAGATGGGAAACATTTCAGTATTTTAATTGATAAGGCTGTGTTCATGCACGTCCATGGACCATCTGTTCCGTGGTATTCCCTGCTGGAGCCCCCCACACCCCTGTCATGCCTCATCTTTGAAAGCTCCAAACAGTGTTCACACCCCAGCAGGTGGTGGTAATGTAACCACAGCACAGGACTGGGGACCAAAACACAAAAACCCAGAGGCTACACAGTTTATGGGCTCGGGCCCAATTGCCCCATTTGGATGAGTTGGTAACACCAACACTTAGTGTGTAAACTGGAGGATTGTCCAAGACCATGGACCTCAGAATGACACGGGCTTAGAAGTCACCATGGACAGCAAGGGACAGTGTGAGGTCACTCACTGGCCAGGATTATGGTCCCTTATACTTGCAAAGTAGAGCTCACCCAGGATCCATCAGGCCAAGCGAGGGAGGAGGATTGGAGTCTTCTGGGGAATTTCTGCCCTAAACGGAATTGCATAAGGAAGGCAGGGGTGCTGAAAATCCTAGTTCACAGGGAGCAGTCATGTTTATGGAACAAAGCCCAGCAATAGCCATAAAAGCTGCATCACAAATCTTTCCTCCTGGATACAGAACAAGCAGGAAAAGGAATTCATAGTCCTAGACAAGGATCGCAGAAGGATTCAAATCCAGGTCAGGGGTGAACACGGAGCCCTTAGAGGGGCCTCAGGAGCGAGGTCCTGCCTGCCTTTAGTCCATTTGCAAATGAGTTTTCTTGGGCCTTGTCTTCTCAACGTGCACGTTTTTATCTTTTTACATTGTTTTCCCCACTTAGAGCTGATGTAATTCCAGAGATTGAACTAGATAATTACAAGTTCCTAAAATTTAGTCAAAAGAAATCTCAAAATGAGAAGCAGAAAACGTTCCTTGTTCCTCAAGAATGGAGAAAGGCAGCCCCTGCCTGTGGCACGACTTTGTCCTGGGTAGTGCTGTTTTAAAGACACCCACATTTCAGTGGTTGTTGCTCTGCCTGTGAAAGTAACTTCAACCTTAAAATCCCAAGAGAACGGGCGGGGGCCATGTCTGCTCCTGGAGGAGCTGAATGATACTGAAATGAACTGGTTTTTGGAACTAGGGGGACTTGGGAGTGTCCTCACTAGCCAGGGAAGGGGCTGGCCCTTCTCCCTTCGCCCACATACAATAAGCTGACGACCCAGAAGAGTTCGTGCTTCAGGGAGAAATGTGAGATTCAGTGTCTCACTTACATGCCTACAGAAAGCGACAGAAGCACACCACAACTCCCAGGCTCTTAAGGGAACAGGACTTTAATATAATATTCAAATATGGCGTTTATAGTTTACAACAAATAACTACTGCCCCTCCCCAATGTGTGAATAGGTGCTGGAGTAGAGACATCAGGGAGCTGGGGTGGGGTCGTCCCCTCTCTCTTGGGTTTCAGGGGACCTCAGATATCAGCTTACAATGCTCCCCTTCCTTTCAGGTGGGAGGAGTTGGCCCAGTGCATTGAAAGCCTCCCAGCTGTGTCCCCGCTGCTGAGGATGGGGCTGTGATCTGACACTAGTACAGGGCTCCGTGTTGGGGCCTGGGGACTGAATAGAAGAGTTGGGTTATCCTGGGGGACCTCCCTCAGAATCATGGCCCCCACCCTGTCCCCACTACACTGAGTGCTCCAGACTCTGTGCTCAGTGCTGTCAGCCACCAGTACTCCATTTGTCCCTGCCACGCAAGAGATCATTTAGTATCACCTATTTCACAGAGGAGGAAATGGAGTCTCAGGAAGCTGAAGAGAGTCACCCCAGTCACAGGACTGCTCAGTAGTGGAGCTGGGATCCCAGTGCCAGCTGTCCGACTCCCCAAGGGCACGTTTAGCCCGAAGATTTACTGAACCCCTAGGAGTCAGTCACCACGGCCCAGACACTCACTCACCCCTGACCTTGATGATGGCGGGTTCTTCTTTTCCTTGAGTATTCTGCTTGCCAACTAGGTCTGGGGGTGCAGCTGGCAGGAAAGGCTGTAGCTCCAGGACAGAAAGGCACCTGTGAGCCTACCAGGAGACACACCTCAGGTGTCGTCCCACTGCCTTCCCAGCAGCTGGAGTCTAGGTGTCCCAGAGGTCGCCATGCAATAAGGCCTGGGGCTAAGTGGGGAGCCACGGAGACAGGCCCTCTGGACTGGCCAACAGGGAGAGTCCATGCCTGCCCTCACCCAACTCCTGCCCGGCCTTACCTATCATTCTCGTTGAGCAGATCCATGTCCTGGAACCAGACCCCAAATCGCTCCTCGAGCTCTAGCTTGCAATTCTTTGCAGCCACCTGGAGAAGAAGGATCTCCCTCATGAGTGGGTATTCCTGGGACCAGATGGAAGGAGAGGACACAGATAGGGCCTGGGTCGGGGATGCTTCATGGACCTTGTGGGTGGTGAGGAGGGGGCCAGGGACCAGTCCTGAAAACACTCCTTCCCTCCAGTTCCATCCAGGCTCTACTTGTTCACAGAATGAGAATAATCAGCCCCTCCTCCAGGAAGTTTTCCTTGATGCCATCCTCCCCTCAACCCACCCGCCAATTGGTTGGGTCTCCCACTTCTCTGTTATCAAACTCTTCCACTAAATGTAAGATACAGGGGGTGGAGCCAGGGACTGTTGTGCCCTGAGGGTCTCTGATTTCTTCCTCCTTCCCCTCTCCTGCAGGTGGTGCAGCAGCTGTTCACTTCAGTCCTCTTCTCAGGTTGATCTCATTCCCCTGGAAGGCAGAGAGCCAGAGTGCATCAGACAGAGCCCCCTAGCCTGACTAACCCCCTATGCCCACCCCTTCTCAAGTTGCACTACTTCCAGGTCACCAGTGGGAGCCAGGCATGTACAGAAATCAGGACTTGGACCTAGGCCGGGCTCTGGTCTCCAGAAAAGCAGGACATGTGGGAGAGGCTGAGGGACCTGGCAGCACAACCCTCTCTGATGACGGACATGGAGGGTGAGGCCTCAGGCAGACGGGACTGCTTAGCCACTTATGTGCTGCCTGACTTGGAGGGGTCCGAATTATCTCTCCCTCCATGGGCAGCGTGGGAGGGAGAGGCTGAGTCCAGCTCAGATAAAACCTCATGCATCTGTGCCATCAGGCAGCTCTGAGCTTCCCCAGCCTGAGGAACCAGAATGGGTGTCTCAGGTGGAGCCTCTGTTCACTCATCCCTAAGATGGGCCTGATGCCCCAGCTCCCAGGGGTGGCTGAGAGACTCTTATGACAGGAGATGTGCCAAGTGCTGAGAGCTCAGAGCTCAGTTCGGGGGCTCCTCATCACAAGGCTCAGGATCCTGGTCCTCCCTACCTGGTCCTCAGTTTCACCCACTTCGAGAGTATCACCTATCAGCAGGTGCAACATCAGCAGGTGACCAAGGAAAATGCCAAGATATGGGATGGTACTCTGTGACATCGATGTGTGGGTGGGATGAGTCCTTGCTCTCAAGTCGACCCCCTGCAGACACTCCCCTGAAAAGTCCTCACCCTCAGCCTCATGGCCCACCCCAGGGTTACCACAGGGAGCAGCCTAGGACCCTTAGCAGCCTCCCATCAACTCCTCCTCCCTTCACAGCCCAAGAACACCACACTCTTCCTCCTCACCTCCCAGGGCCAGCTTCTGGCAAATCACAGGGTGTGCGCCCCTGGCCCTCCCCACAACAAACCCATCCTGCACCAGCTCTTCCAGGCCCTCCTCCTGGTAACTTCTACTGGGGGATTCAGGCATTGTGGCACCAAGAAGAAGGGGCCTCCTCTCTTGATTTGAGGGCCTCCAGCTGGGAGGGCAGAGCCCCTCCCCCACAGGCACACTCACCTGCTGCTGCTATTGCTGCTTCTCCTGCACTCTCTGGAGGCTGATCTGTGGGGCTGCAAACGTGGATGGCCCCTGCTGCCAGGGTCGAGGAGAGTGTCAGTAAGGCCATAGTCCCCCCCCCCATTTCTTTCCAGCACCACTGGCCTCTGACCGTGGACATCTGACTCCAGGCAACTGGTACAAATAGCACTCCATCCTCCAAGGTGTTGTGATTCTAGAACAAGCCAAGCTCCAACTCTTACTCTGGGTGTGAGCTTGAGCTTTGGGCCAGGCCTCCGCGAGCCTGTTTCCTCATCTGGAATGTGTGAGAACTCCAACTACCTCACAGGTTCTCCTGAGGACTCAGTGTCACAATGACACTGTTCTCGCCCTCACCTTTCCAGGTGGAGCAGGCAGAAAGCTCCCACAGTCCTTTCTTCCCTCTTACCTCATCACCACCCTGTGAGGCCTGCAAGTGAGGCTCAACTGGGGGAGGACTGGCCCCCAAGTTCACTCTCAGCCTTCAGGGTTCAGTTTGGACTGAGAGCCTGAGTTTCTTTCTGTCTGTTGGCCTGGGCAATCTCGTGCTTCTCTCCTCTCTAGGCGTCCACACTGGGCAGCCCGAAAACACTGGTATTTGATTCCTCAGTTACAGGGATTCAGCACAGTGAGAGAGAGAGAGAGAGAGATGGGACATGAAAGAGGGAGTAAGAGGAAGTGAGTGACTTATTTAGTTAAAATTTAGACAATACATCCCATCATTTTTGCTGTTATTATTTTAAGAAGCCAGTTACTAACTACTTAGTGGTTCCACTGGGATGGCTATACCATTGGTGGGGTTTACGGGGTACCACTGTGGAGATTGCCCGCCTCATAGGCCAAGACGAGGCACTTGGGTCACGTTCTCCATTAAACAGGAAACAGTTGAATGGTTTTATACCACAGGATGGCAGTATCTAAATTTCCATTAGTTGCAACCCCCTCATGATGCTGACCTGAAAATGAGGCCAAGTTGGAAGCGACTGTTCCAATATCACATTGCTAGAACCCAGGCCTGTTTTGAGTGGTGTTCCCTGCTACCTGTCACCCCTTCTTGTTGTTCTTCCATCTCTAAGTTTGTGCCTTAGGTACATGTGACACCAGCCCACAGGGGTAATAGATATTATGTCATATACACCGAGTGACATCCCTAGGATGTAGATTCTAGCCTGATCCCCATGGTGCAGGTTTAGAGACTGGGGAGGACCTGAGAGGTACAGGGACTTTGTCAGGATGAAGAACTGGTAAGAAAAAGGAGGTTTGAATTCATCTCTGTCTCCTCAAAGCTAGGACCCGACTTAGGTTTCCAGGGAGCTGTGGCTAGGGCTGTGTAGGCTCCTTGTGTACAGTTCAGGAGATGACATGGGAGAGGAGGGTTAGCAGCCAGGGCACAGGGGGCAGCTCTGGACAAGTCTGATTGAGGGAAGGGGCCCAGGTAAAGGAATCTTGAAAAATGACCTCACTTCGTTGGTCATAGACCTCAACAGATCTTAGAACTCTGGTAACCAGGCACCCACAGCCCCCCATCCAGCTCACATGACTGGAGACAGTCAACAGGCAAAAATATTTTGTCGTTGTATCCCAACTTTTGGAGGATCTAGGCTAAAAAAAAACCCGAAAGAGAAACTTTTTGGTCGTTGCCAACGTTGGCTCAGCCCTCATCCCCGACGCCTCTGGGCGTCTGGCAGGAGGCAGTGAATGGTAACACGGGACAGCCCAGGAAAGGCTAGTGCACGCCAGGACACAACTGTGATCCCACCTTATCAGCCCCACACCCCTTACCCTTCATCATGTGTGTGTGTGTCTGTGCGTGTTTGTGTGGAGGGGTGAAGGCAGGGTATGAGGGACAGGCCATTCCTGGGCAGGAGCTGGTTATTATGTGTCGGAAGCATGGTGGGCCTGTTATGTTCATAACCCAGGTCATGTCTGGCAGCATGAGAAGGTGAGCTCCTCTACTCTTATGTTACTGAGCCATAGAGGTTTCATCACTTTTCCTGCCTGACCACAGTTCTTTGCAGGGATGTCCCTCTGTGCCTGAACTGAGGAGCAGACTTTCTCTTGGGGGTTGACCCCAGTGGCAGTGTGCAGGCAGCCCCTGATTCCTTCTGGCCCAGGTCCAGAACAGTCTTTGCAGAATTCCAGTCAGAAGGTCATTGAGAAGCTGCCCAATGGTTTCAATTTCACCAACTCGCTAGGCAAGGGGAAGGTGCCTGAGGCCACAGATACAATCCAGTGCTGCTCTGAGATGAGAGCAGGAGCAGAGGGTCTCCACACTCAGGACCTTGAGATGACCAGCTTGGACCAGAACTAGGGCATGACCAGACTGGGGCTGTCCATTTTTCAAGCTAAAGGGGATGTACACGCAGGTAACCTTGCCTGTTTCGGAGCTGAGCTGCCATGACCCTCTTACCCTTGCCCGGTGTGAGCTTCTGGAGGCCACTGAGGCAGAGGCAGAGGGTAACTGGGACTTCAGGCTGGATATTCCTGGAAGGGAAGTGGGATCTTTCCTGTGTTTAGAAGGACACATGGAAAGTCAGCTATGTGGGTGAATCTTAATCTTTATCCCACTGTAGCGCCAGCTGCAGAGCTCCAGCCAGTGGCAGAAACAGAGCAGTGGGCAGTGGTGGAGGTAGAGCTGGCTACAGCTCCGTTGACACCAACCCTTCTAGCATTGGAGCCAGCGTCCCCTCCACCAGCAGTGTTGGAGCTGGAGCAAGGGCCAACATCGGCTCCAGCAGGAGTGGGAGCTGCTGAGCTGGAGTCACCTGGACCATCATTTCTAGTGGGAAGTCCGTCTCCACTTGCGGCTGTTAAGGAGCGTGAGAAGAAACCCAACGTCACGGCCTTCTCTCCTAAGCAGGTGGTAGTGCGGTTGACCGTGATGGATGCGGTGAGCAGCTGGGCTCTCAGGGCAGGGTGGAGCAGGTCTTCCCTCTGTCATCGTTGCCCCAGACCTGATCCAGACTCCCATGATCTGGGCCCAAATCCCAGCTCCACCCCTTACCAACCATATGACCTGGGCAACTTCCGGAACCCCCAAGCCTTTGCTGTCCACCTGCAGACCGTAGAGGTGGACACTAACAGGACCTGCTCCACAGAGTGGCTGTGCTGGCTCCATGAGGTAGAAGAGATGGAAAGCTGGGCAGGGCCTGGCCCATCAGTGGTGGAGGGTAACTCACTGTGTGCAGCCAGGTCCACGGTGGCCCAGCCTTCTCCTAAGGATGCTCAACAGCCTCAGGACTTGACACCTGATGTGTGCTTCACTACAAGGGAGACAGACCAGGCCAGTGGTTGTAGATGCCATGGGGAAATATGCATCAGAATGGGGAGTGGGACCAGAGCAGAGATCAGGGTGGGGGAAAATGCCCCCTTGGCATGAGCAGAGTTGAGCCACCATCTGAAGCTTGGAGTTAGCCAGGACGGGCTGGGTGCAAATGCCCCTCTCCCTTCCCTGCTGGGATTGGGTCCCTGGTCATCCTGTGCTGGGTGCCCTCGGCGGACAGAGAAGAAAACCCAGGGACTCTCACAAGGCTCAGGCCACATCCTGAGCTTCCTGAGCTCCAGCTCTAAACTGTGACACCTGTATCGGACTTTAGGGTCTGTGGACACAGAGGTGGCATGTGGCAAGGCTGGATGACACTCCCCGTGTTCCCCAGGAGCTCTTCTGGAAGGTGGTGCGTTCTCAGTGCCTGGGATCCACCTGGCATAACAAGAACAAGTCTGACAGTGAGCTCTAGACACCCACCATCCAGGCCACCATCGACCAGTTTAGAATGGTGGCCATCCTGGTCATCACCACCTGCCTCGGGGACCCGAGCATGACAGCCCAGGACAGGGCGAGGGTGGTAGAGCATTGGGTCCAGGTGGTCCAGGTGTGCCATGGGAGGCCCAGTGGAGTCCCTCTCTGGAGACTTGGGAACTGCCTCTGCACCTTTATCAGCTCCCAGCATTGAAGTGTGTGGTCTAAGCCTCCTGCAAGTCCCTAGGCCCTTCCTGCCAGGGACACACTGACCTTGACTCCAGGTCCCAGTGGGAGGATGCTCACTTCCTACCTGGCTAATTCCGTGGGTTGAGCTAAACACTTCCTCCTTGTGAGTGTTACTCTCTGGGTCCTAAGTGTCCTTCTTGGGCTCCCTGAGCATCTGTCTCATCCAGGAGTGAAGATTTAAATAGAAGAGGACTGAAGCTAGAGCAAGCGGGGCTCCAGTGCCCAACCTCACACCTCATTCTCTTCCCTTCCCCAGGAGTGCGAGATTTGGAAGAACTTCTCCTCGCTCCACACTCTCATCTCTGTTCTGCAAAAAACCTCCACAAGCCACCTAAAGAACACAGGGGGGAAGTTTCCCTGTAGGTAGTCCTCTCTCCATAGGAGGACCAGGATGGATGGGGGATCTCCTGTATGTCTGCCGTTGGCGCGTCAGTCAGCCGGGAACTCCTGGGAGGCAGCAAATGCTTGGGACAGGGCCTGGGCATCGGCAGTTTGTGTCTAATTCTCCTGGTGTCCTTAGTGAACCAGTTCTGCTTCAGGACTCGGTTTCCCTAAATATCAGCTACTGGGTTGAGCCACATTGGAGATTTTCAAGTGTTTATAGCAACAGAACTCTATGGCCAGTTGAAACTCATAGTGGTCAAAACAGAGCTGCTCTGTAGAGCTGAGGAGTGGAGACCCCACTGACCGACAGGAGAGTCCCCTCCCAGTCCCATGAGACCTTAGCGCTCAGAGGAGCCCAGTGAGAACACTCCTCCAGGCAGGTTGAATCTCTTGGGTTGTCAAAGAAAAGGGATTTTCACTCAGACCCCTCACATTATCCCTAAATTTATCCTTCCCTCTTTCCTCTCCCCTCGGGTAAAGCTCTGAAAAACTTAAGGAGCTCTATAGCCAAGACGAGTCCTTGAGCAGAGAACTGATGACCAAGATAGAGTGGAGGCTGTGGGTCTGGGAAGAGAGGAGTTGCGAGAGGGGCAGGGGGACTGGGCAGGCTGTGGGTTTGATAGTTTCTCACTTGAACTTTCTCTGAAACATTCCCATCTGTCTTGTCCAGGTTAACAAGCAGAAGGATCTGTTCAGCCCATGGGCAGCAGGGTGCCATTTTTGGGCAGGGGTCCCTGGTTATGGGACACAGTGGTGTTGGCTGGGCTGTTCCAAGAGGATTTGCCGAGCTGGTGCCATCAGCAGGTCTCTGACTTCCGTGCACGTCCATCCTGCTGGATGTAGCTTCCTCCAGGCTGTTGCAGTGGGTTTAGCCCTCAGCCTAAACCTGTGCTGAAGAAGCCAGGCCACTGCTGCTCCTTCTGTGTTCACCACGTCTGCGAAGATGTGACTATCATCCTTCTTATCATCCTTCTTTTCCTCTTACCCTACAAAAACCAATCATGAATGTGGGTCAAATGATAAAGGAAGCTTGCCTTATTAGGAGAATTATCCTGGCTGTTTTGTACTTCCACCCTCCCTTGATCCCCTGGGGATAGATCTGACCTGTGTCCCGGGATGTCATCAGGCAGATTTGCATCAAGAACAGAAAGCTCAAGGTCAAAACTCAAGGCTACTCCAGATCATTTCTCTCCCTCCATCCTGTTAACACTCCCTCCTTGTTTGAGTGTGATTCTATTTTTTTCTAGTCCTTGTCACTCTCAACTGCACAAGTCCTGGCACTCCCACTCAGGACAGTAAGTCCCCAGTCCTTTACTAAATCCCAATTCTTACCATTTCTGTGTTTTCTGTCTACTCATTTGCTTAATCCATTGACCACTTGGTGTTCATAGAGGTTAAATCAATAGTGATATTATCAACCACCCCCTGCTAACTACTTACTTCCACATCCCAGATGTACACATAATCCAAGTGGTTATGTTCAAAAGTAAATAATTCAGAAAACATATTCACCCACCACAAATTCCTGATCTCTAATATTTTTTTAATTTTTTTTATTATTTTTTTATTGATGTTTTAATGGTTTCTAACATTGTGAAATTTTGGGTTGTACATTTTTGTTTGTCCATCACCCCATATATGACTCCCTTCACCCCTTGTGCCCACCCCCCACCCCCCACCCCCACTGCCCTGGTAACCACAGTACAGTTTTCTCTGTCCATGTGTTGGTTTATATTCCACATATGAGTGAGATCATACAGTGTTTGTCTTTCTCTTTCTGGCTTATTTCACTTAACATAATACGCTCCAGGCCCATCCATGTTGTTGCAAATGGGACGATTTTGTCTTTTTTTATGGCTGAGTAGTATTCCATTGTATATATATACCACATTTTCTTAATCCAATCGTCAGTCGAGGGACACTTAGGTTGCTTCCACTTCTTGGCTATGGTGAATAATGCTGCAATGAACATAGGGGTGCATAAGCCTCTATGGATTGTTGATTTCAGGTGCGTTGGATAGATTCCCAGTAGTGGGATGGCTGGATCATAGGGCATCTCTAGTTTTAATTCTTTGAGGAATCTCCATATCGTTTTCCATAGAGGCTGCACCAATTTGCATTCCCACCAGCTGTGTATGAGGGTTCCTGTTTCTCCACATCCTCTCCAACATGTGTTGCTTTTTGTCTTGGTGATTATAGCCATTCTAACGGGTTTGAGGTGGCATCTTAGTGTTGTTTTGATTTGCATTTCCCTGATGATTAGTGATGTTGATCATCTTTTCATGTGCCTATTGGCCATCTGTATATCTTCCTTGGAGAAGTGTCTGTTAATTTCCTCTGCCCATTTTTTGATCGGGTTGTTTGTTTTTTTGTTGTTCAATTGTGTGAGTTCCTTATATATTATGGAGATCAACCCCTTGTCAGATGTATGTTTTGCAAATATTCTCTCCCAGCTGGTTGGTTGTTTGTTCATCTTGATTCTGGTTTCATTTGTCTTATAAAAGCTCTTTAATCTGATAAATTCCCACTTGTTTATTTTTTCTTTAGTTTCCCTAGTCTGGGTAGGCACATCACCCGAAAAGATTCCTTTAAAACCAATGTCAAATAGTGTGTTGCCTATATTTTCTTCTATGAGTTTTATAGTTTCAGGTCTTACCTTTAGGTCTTTGATCCATTTTGAGTTAATTTTTGTGAATGGCGATAGCACATGGTCCACTTTCATTCTTTTGCATGTGGCTGTCCAGTTTTCCCAACACCATTTATTGAAGAGACTTTCCTTTCTCCATTGCATGTTCTTAGCACCTTTGTCGAAAATTAGCTGTCCGTATATGTGTGGTTTTATTTCTGGGCTTTCAATTCTATTCCATTGATCTGTGTGTCTGTTTTTGTACCAGTACCATGCTGTTTTGATTACTATTGTTTTGTAGTATATTTTGAAGTCAGGAATTGTGATGCCTCCTGCTTTGTTCTTTTTCTTTAGGATTTTTTTAGCTATTCGGGGTCTTTTGTTGCCCCATATAAATTTTAGTATTCTTTTTTCTCTTTCTGTGAAGAATGTCATTGGGATTCTGATTGGGATTGCATTGAATCTGTAGATTGCTTTAGGTAATATAGACATTTTAACTATGTTTATTCTTCCAATCCACGTGCATGGGATATCTTTCCATTTCTTTATGTCATCGTGGATTTCCCTCAATAATGTCTTGTAGTTCTCATTGTATAGGTCCTTCACCTCCTTGGTAAGATTTATTCCTAGGTATTTTATTCTTTTTGATGCAATTGTAAATGGTATTATCTTTTTGAGCTCTCTTTCTGTTAGTTCATTATTAGCATATAGAAATGCAACTGATTTTTGTAGATTGATTTTGTACCCTGCAACTTTGCTGTAGTTGTTGATTGTTTCTAACAGTTTTCCAACAGATTCTTTAGGGTTTTCTATATATACAATCGTGTCATCTGCAAATAGTGAGAGTTTCACTTCTTCGTTACTTATTTGGATTCCTTTTATTCCTTTTTCTTGCCTAATTGCTCTGGCCAAAACCTCCAGTACTATGTTGAACAGGAGTGGTGAGAGTGGGCAGCCCTGCCTCGTTCCTGTTCTCAGAGGAATGGCTTTCAGTCTTTCCCCGTTGAGTATGATGTTACCTGTGGGTTTGTCATATATGGCCTTTATTATGTTGAGGTACTTTCCTTCTATTCCCATTTTATTGAAAGTTTTTATCATAAATGGATGTTGTATCTTGTCAAATGCCTTCTCTGCGTCTATTGAGACGATCATGTGGTTTTTATTCTTTGTTTTGTTGATGTGATGTATCACGTTGATTGATTTGTGGATGTTGAACCATCCCTGCATCTCTGGTATAAATCCCACTTGATCATGGTGTATGATCTTTTTAATATATTGTTGTATTCGGTTTGCCAATATTTTGTTGAGGATTTTTGCATCAATGTTCATCAGCCATATTGGCCTGTAATTTTCTTTCTTTGTATTGTCTTTGTCTGGTTTTGGTATCAGGGTGATTGATGTTGGCCTCATAGAATGATTCAGGAAGTGTTCCATCTTCCTCTACTTTTTGGACTAGTTTGAGGAGGATGGGTATTAAATCTTCTTTGAATGTTTGGTAAAATTCACTGGAGAAGCCATCTGGTCCTGGACTTTTATTTTTTGGGAGGTTTTTGATTACTATTTCAATCTCTTTACTTGTTATTGGTCTATTCAGATTCTCCATTTCTTCTTGGTTCAATTTTGGGAGGTTGTATAAGTCTAAGAATTTATCCATTTCTTCTAGATTGTCCAATTTGTTGGCATATAATTTCTCATAGTATTCTCTTATAATCCTCTGTATTTCCATGGTATCCGTTGTAATTTCTCCTCTTTCATTTCTAATTTTATTTACTTGAGCCTTTCCTCTTTTTTTCTTAGTAAGCCTGGCTAAGGGTTTGTCTATTTTGTTTATCTTCTCGAAGAACCAACTCTTTGTTTCATTAATCCTTTCTACTGTTTTTTTGGTCTCAATATCATTTATTTCTGCTCTGATTTTTATTATTTCTCTCCTTCTGCTGGCTTTGGGCTTTGTTTGTTCTTCTTTTTCTAGTTCTGTTAGGTGTAATTTAAGGTTGCCTATTAGGGCTTTTTCTTGTTTGTTAAGGTGGGCTTGTATCGCTATGAGTTTCCCTCTCAGGACCGCTTTTGCTGCATCCCATATGGTTTGATATGGCATGTTATCATTTTCTTTTGTTTCCAGATAGTTTTTGATTTCTCCTTTAATTTCATCAATGATCCATTGGTTGTTCAGTAGCATGTTGTTTAATCTCCACATTTTTGTCACTTTCCCAGTTTTTTTTTCCTGGTTCATTTCCAGTTTCATAGCCTTATGGTCTGAAAAGATGCTTGTTATGATTTCAATCTTCTTAAATTTATTGAGGTTTGCTTTGTTTCCCAACATATGGTCTATCCTAGAGAATGTTCCATGCACGCTTGAGAAGAATGTGTAGTCAGCTGTTTTTGGGTGCAGTGCTCTGTATATGTCTACCAGGTCCATCTCGTCCAGTTTTTCATTTAAGTCTACTATTTCTTTATTAACTTTTTGTCTGGATGATCTATCCATTGCTGTAAGTGGAGTGTTAAGATCCCCTACTATTATTGTGTTGTGGTTGATTTCTCCTTTTAGGTTTGTTAATAGTTGTTTTATGTACATTGGTGCTCCTATGTTGGGTGCATATATATTTATAAGTGATATGTCTTCTTGATGGAGTGTCCCTTTTATCATTATATATTTCCCTTCTTTGTCTTTCTTAACCTGTTTTATCTTGAAGTCTACTTTGTCTGATATGAGTATGGCAACACCTGCTTTCTTTTGTTTGCCATTAGCTTGGAGTATTTCTTCCATCCTTTCACTCTGAGCCTGTGCTTGTCTTTAGTGCTAAGATGTGTTTCCTGAAGGCAGCATATTGTTGGGTCTTGCTTTTTAATCCATCCTGCCACTCTGTATCTTTTGATTGGAGAGTTCAATCCATTTACATTTAGGGTAATTATTGAAATATGAGGGCTGAATATTGCTATTTTGTCACTTATTTTCTGGTTCTTTTGCATTTCCTTTGTTTCTTGTCCCATTTGTTTTGGACTGCCAATTCAGTTTGGTTGTTCTGTCTTATGATTCTTCTAGTTTTCTCTTTGTTTGTCATATGTGGTTTTAATTTGATTATTTGTTTAGTGGTTACCTTGAGGTTTGGGCAAAAAATCTTGTGTATGAGATAGTTCCTTATCTGATAGCCTCCTATTTCCTTATACTAAATCAATTCAGTCACTTTCCTCTTCCCCTTCTAAGTTGCTCTTGTTATACCTTATTCTATCTTGCGTTGTGGCTGTGTGTTTACAGTGATGAGGTTAAATTTATTTTTGGTGAATTTCTTCCTTTGATCTTTGAGTTTAGTATTTAAGTGGTTGCTAACCTATTCCGGTAAAGATCTACTATTTCTCTGATTTTGTCTACCTACTTTTCTCCTTCCTCCAAGCTTTGTGTTCCCTTTCTCTTCTTTTTTTTAGGCCTGAGGGCCTTCTTGAGTATTTCTTGTAGTGGGGGTCTCGTGGCCATGAACTCCCTTAGCTTTTGTTTATCTGGGAGAGTTACTATTTCTCCATCATATTTGAAGGATATTTTTGCTGGATAGAGTATTCTTGGCTGAAAGTTTTTGTCTTTTAGTATTTTGAATATATCATTCCAGTCTCTTCTAGCCTGAAAAGTTTCTGTTGAGAAATCCGCTGAGAGCCTGATGGGAGTTCCTTTGTACATTATTTTTTGTTTTTGTCTAGCTGCCCTTAATATTGTTTCTTTGTCGTTGAACCTGGCTAGCCTTACCACTAGGTGTCGTGGTGAAAGCCTTTGTCTGTTAATATATCTAGGCGTCCTGTTGTCTTCGCTTACTGGTATTTCCTGCTCCTTCCCCAGATTTGGGAAATTTTCAGCTATTATTTCCTTGAATAGGCTCTCTGTTCCTCTTTCCCTCTCCTCTCCCTCAGGAATACCTATAATTCTTATGTTACATTTTCTAATAGAGTCAGATATTTCTCGGAGTCTTTCTTCATTTCTTTTTAGTCTTAGTTCTCTCTCTTCTTCCATCTGGAGTATATCTGTATTCCTATCCTGTAAAGTACTAATTCTTTCCTCCATATTGTCAGCTCTGTTCTTTAAAGATTCCAGATTCTCCTTTATCTCCTCCATTGTGTTCTTCATCTCCATCAGCACTGATTGGTTTTTCTTTATGATTTCAATCTCTTTTGTGAAGAAACTCCTAATCTCATTGAATTGTTTGTCTGTGTTGTCTCGTATTTCGTTGAGTGTTTTTATGATAGCTATTTTGAAATCTCTGTCATTTAGTTTATGGATTTCTGTGTCTTTGGGGTTGATTTCTGGGTGCTTGTCATTTTGTTTCTGGTCTGGTGATTGCATATATTTTTGCATTGTGGTTCCTGTGTTGGTTTTGAGTTTCCTCATCCTGGAAGTCTCTGGTTGCAATTTCCACCTGCCGCCACTGTCTGGTGGTAAAGGGTTGTGTAGTCTAAGCCCCCTGTGCTCTGCCCCAGTTTTTCTGCTGCGATCCGCAGTTTTTTTTTTTTTTCCCCACTGTGATCCACGGGTCCAGTCCAGTTTGTTCAGGTCTGCCTCGGATCGCTAGGTTTGGTCGAGCTGCAGACTCCGGGTTGCGGGGAGGGGGGAGCTCTCTCTTTTGCCTTCTGGGTCCCTGACGTGGGATGCTTCTCGTTTGCCATTCTTTATCCGCTCTCTGGGGTGCTCAGATGTTGATGGTATCCCTGTGGCTCCTCTGAGCCCTCTGTGCAGGAGTTTCCCACTGGCTGAGAGAGCCCGAAGAGCTACAGTTTCGTGCCGAGGGCCGCCCCTCCCCCCTCTCTGAGAGCCGCGCGGACCGGGATCGCTGATCTGATGGGGAGGGAGCGGAGTTCTCCTTACCTCTCCCCACTTCCTCCGGGGGCCCAGCACGTTCTGCTCTCAGATGTGTGGCAGTGTGGATCCCTCCTCTCTAGGTTTTCACTGTCTGGGATTCCGTTGTTGGTCTGTGGCTGTTGCTTTTGTTGTATCTTGTGGGGGAAGAATTCACGGGAAAGCTCACTCTGCCATGATGCTGACGTCACTCTGATCTCTAATATTTTTATTCAAACATTCATACAGTAAATACCTGTCCCTCAAGATCAGAAGTAATGCCAGATCACCAATCCTCACCTTAATTTTCTCCTATACGTATCTAATCCTGGATTCCATGGACTATGATCACAATAATTTCCTTGGGAAAATAAAAAAATCCTTACCACTCATTTATGTTGTAAACCTCCAAACGCAGAAGATCCTGATTATCTGCCACGTTGCAGCTACTGCTGGTCTTATAACAAGCTGAAGAGAAAGCACGAAACATGATCTTTTGGTACCAGTGTAAACACAAAACAATCTGCATCAACTGGGAAGCATCCATAACGCCTGGAAATTCTGTTGTCCTTTTTTTCTGTTGGCTCAATAACAAAAAGACAAATCAATTTATAAAATGGGCAAGAGACCACAATAGACTTCTTCCAATGAAGACATACAAGTGGCCAATAAGTGTATCAAAAGGTGTTTGGCATTGCTAATCATCAGGGAATACAAATCAAAACCACAATGAGCTATCACTTCACACCTGTTAAGATGGCGATTATCAGAAAAACTAAAGATGACGAATATTGGTGAAGATGTGAATAAAAGGAACTCTTGTGGGAATGTAAACTAGTACAGCCATTATGAAAAACATTATGGATGTTCCTCCAAAAAAGAAAACTAGCACATTATCCAGCAATCCCACTTCTGGTATATACCACAAGGCCACAGGAATTGAAATCAGGGTCTCAAAAAGATACCTGTACTCTAATGTTCATTGCAGCAAATTCACAATAGCCAAGATATGGAAGTAACCTAAACATCACTGATGGATGAATGGATAAATAAATGGAATATTCTTCAACCTTTAAAAAACAAGGAATTCCTGCCATTTTTGACAACATGAAGGATCTAAAAGATATTACGCTAAGTGAAATAAGGCAGACAGAGAAAGACAAATACTTATATGTGGAATCTAAAATTGTGAAATTCATACAAGCAGAGGTTAGAATGGTGGTTGTCAGGGGCTTGGGAGATGGAGAAATGTGGAGCTGATTGTCAAAGGATACAAAGTTTCAGTTATCAAGATAAATAATTTCTGGAGATGTAGGATATGGCATAGTGCCTTCAGCTAACAAAACTCTATTTCATATGTCACATTTGCTACTAGAGTAGATACTAAGAGTTCTTACCACAGAATGATAGTAATAAAGGAGGTGAGAGAAAACTTTGGAAGGTGATGGATACGTTTGTGGCCTTGATGGTGGTGACAGTCTCAAGGTTGTATACTTATGTCCAAATTCATCAAGCTGTATATAGAAAAGTATGACACCATCGTTGATTCTTCTGCACCTTGAAATATGCCATGTCATCATCACAAGAGAAAAACATTTGTAACTATGTATGGGGACGGATGTTAACTGGACTTATTATGGTGATCATTTCAATATATACTCAAACATTGAATCATTATGTTGTACCCCTGAAAATGACATAATGTTGTATGTCAATTGTACCTCAATGAAAAAAAAACACAACAAACAAAACCATTTGAATATTGTAAATGAGTTCAGTGAATCCCTGAAAGTGCCCCATTCCCATATGCGAGTTACAGGAAGCAGAGAGGATGAAGTCAATGGAAGAAAGTTGTAAAAAACACTATTCAAATTAAAATCATTTAAGTTGCTATCAGCTCCTTGTGGCAAAGTTCTGTGAGCACTGATCTTCTTTCACATTTTTCCTGGAAAAGCATGCTTTCAGATCCAATCCATAACAGTTTCATCATTTCCTCTAATAAGACAATTTCAACTTAATAAATAAAACCAAAAACATCCCTTATGTATGAATAAAGTTAGTGAACTTTACAGAGAAAAGAACATATTTGCACAATCTCAATAAAGGAAACAGAAGAACTGAATGATGATCAAGTCTCATTCAAGCTTATCTTTGAAAACAAGTAAGACCAGGTTATCTTTTCAAGGATTGGGTGTAAAGCTGTGAGCCTTGGAAGATAGAAATAGTGGCTTCCTCTGGAGCAAAGGGTAGGCTTGCTTACTGCCCAGTATAGTAAAAATAACACCACCCCAAGGCAAAGTTTAGCAGACATCCTGCCCGTTATCAAAAATTTTAGTTCCTTAGGCTCTGAGATCTTGCAGTCCTCTGCATGTCACCTGGCCCACTGTGTATCACCCTGTAGGAAGTTGGATTTAATGAACCAGTGCAAATGCTGATACTCTGGCCACTGTTATTGCTGTGTCATTAAGTCCTTTGTCTCTGACCCATGGGTCTCGTGTCTTTTGCCAGCATCTGTAAAACCATTGTAGGCTAACTTATTAGTTTGCAGGAAAGGTAAAATATCAGACCTTTCACAGTTCCCGACAAGCCCTTAAAGTATCTAGTAGTCTTAGGAACAGAGACTTATCCAGAACAATATGCATAGATGGTCTTCATAGAAGACTTCATGCAACCAAAACTTTAATAAACCTCTCTGATCTCTTTTATTTCTACCCCAATTAGAAGTAGAGGCACCAAGCTGTTACAGACCTAGGGTTGGTGTAAGCCACCTGGAGACCTAGTAAACAGCAACTTCCCGTGGGCAGCAAAGACAGATGGGCATATTTCCAAAATAGACCCATATGCCTCCCTATCATCCAAAAGACAGTACGTTATCTTAATTTATGATGATTTGAGTCATTAAAATCTTGTGATGGGCCAAAGATACGCTTCTACAAGGAGTCAGGCACATAGCAGTTGTAAGCAGATTAACACACTTGGTGAATATCAAACTCGCAACTAAACGTAGTCTTCTAATCAATTATAAGGTACAACAAATTTAATTAGGTCAATTAAATGATATTTGATGGTATCCTTGATTATCACTCTCTAATAATGAACAAGAAACTCATGTAGATGACTATAATTGGTCTTACTTTAAAATATGGTAATCAGGATTGTTTGAGATAAACTGGAGATAAGGAAGGGGAGAAAAAGATAAAAGTTAGCTGCTCTGAAGCTACTGTCAAGACACCTGGATCTACATGTAATCCAGCAGATCGAGGCAGACGGCTTTGTGCCTAGATCCCCCTGCACTGTGGTTCTCAGGGATGTCACGGGGTTGAAGCAGCTTCCTGAATCGTGTTTAAATGTCCATGTGTACAATACCCTTGACCATGGTGATGAACCACCATTCAATCATCTCTTACACCCTTCTAATTAACAATTAGATTTCAAAATCATTGTATCATTACATGATCATTTATTCCTCAAACCTGTGGGATGCCGAGCTAAGAGAAAATTAAATCTCAATGGATTCTTTTTTTTGAAGGACCAAGATGTTCTTTCACACTTGGAATCCGGGTTAGAAGATAAATCCATCAAATCAATGGAAGCAACTTAAGAAATGGACAGAGGGATAATTCATTCATATATACACAGTTTACACTGTGGCAAAAATAGAGTTATATTTTTAAAAATTAGAATTTTTGGAAATTTTATAGATATTAATGACTGTGTTCTGCTTATACTCCCGTTGGTTTACCAAACCATACTCACTCTTTAATGAGTATTTCTAGCATTGAGGGCTAATAACAGTAGCTTTTTTAAATTCTTATTTTTCCCAGGTCAAAGACCAAGGGCAGATGTCATCAAGAGGTCAAGTCTAATCTACCTACAGATGTGACAGGCTTAACTATGGGTGTTCAAGCCAGACATTGCCAGCAGAACCACATCTCTTCTCCCATAGGTGAGTTTTTACTAGTAATCACAGAGACTTAAGGATATCAAAGGAAATTCTTTATTAAGAACAAAAGATATAGATTCCTATGTTGAGTTCATTACTTGGAATTTTTTAACCAAATCACATATATCAATTGGACCATGTTCAATTCTATGATCTTTAGAAAACGCAGCCTACAGCTGAAGAGAAATAGATACAACAACAATATCTTAACCTCTCTGAAGCCCAAGTGAGAGCCCCTGGGGTCAGAAGTTTTCAAGACAAGAAAAAGTCATCCTTCATCTAAGGAGAGAAAGTAGAGGCTATTCAAAGATTCAACTCACATTGTTAACATGACTTGTTAGAATGTGATGGAGCAAGCATAATACCTTCCAAGTTTCATGATTTTTCTCCAGAATACTGAGATGGATGACCTTGAAGTCCAGCTTCCACATAAATGTCGTTATTCAGTGATAAAAGTAAATTCCCTATAAAATAATTCCCATAAAATTGTTAAAAATATATCATAGTCTCTGACTAAAAGGAAACAAAGCATATTGAGCAGCTGAAAGCAGTGTAATAAATTCCATACAAGGATCTTATAGCAGCATTATGTATAATAGTGAAATTGGATGTAAGCCTTTGTTATCAAAGAAGATATAAACAGATCATGGTATACCTATTCTTTGGAATACCTCCAAAACTTCTAAAAAGGTAAGTTAGAGTGATGTGCACTGATAAAGAGAGAGGTCTATGATATGCGGTTTGGGAAACAGCAAATTGCAAAACGATGTAGTTATGAAATTTATGTTTTAAAAAAACTTTGTGTATTTATAAATTCATAAGAAATTTCCAGAAGAATAAGCCACAACCTCTTAACAATACTTCCTTCTGAGTAGGAGAGTGAGTTTGCAGGGAAGGGGATGAAAGGGGAATGTTTCACTTTACTCTACATAGATCAGTGCAATTTGACTTTTTTTCAGTGTGTATTTGTTTCATAATTAGAAAAATGAGTGATGTGACCATTTGGTGCAGGGTAACAGTATTATGTTCACCAGTCTCTGTACTCTATGTTACTGCACAGCATGGATTGTAGGAGAAAGCCCAGAGGAGCAATGAAGACAAAGAAAACATGACACCTGCTAAAAGTCAGTGGAGTATTTCTACATAACAAACCTTCCAGGTGAGTGACAGTCAGTATCTTCCACTGCTCCAGCTCTCTCCAGGAACCTAGTACCTGCCCAGAGTAAGTCGGAGGACCATGCCCCGCTAGTGCAATCCCTGCCTGGAGACTGTTTGTGCAGGGTAACTGCCATCAAGCAGACAATGGACTCAGGATGGGGCGTGTGTCTTTGGGGAGACTGGCAGAGAGGCATAAAGTGGAACACCAGCTAAGTGCGCACACCTGAGAGGCGGAGCTCCAGGTGGAGACACAAAATGTACCAAGAAACTGTGTGACGTGAAGGAAGCTACTCCATCTCTCTGAGCTTCAGTGTCCCCCCCGTAAAATGGGGATCACAGGACTACTTCACAGAGCTGTTGGCGAAGATACATAAAAGTTCCTGTGACAGCCAGTGTCCACAATATTAACAAAGTCATATCCAACTTCAAAATAATCGATGAAAAGAGTAATGGCAATGAGATCAAAGACGGGATGCTCCACTTCATAAGCAGCCCCAGCAGCATGAGAATGAGAGAGGCTCCTAGTAAGCAGGGTTCTTCACAGCTCCACTGGAGACGATGAACACGGGAAACACCAGGATAAGTCACTGTTGTACAGTGACTCGTGTAGTGAGGGTGGGTCCCTAAAGACACTGTGAAATCCAGTTACACACAGTGGCTCCTAGGAAACAACTACAAAGCAATCAACTCAGCAGATAGGAATGGGAAGGTGGCGAGCATAGGAGGGTCAGAGCCACAAAATCTGACGGAAGACACTGAACCACGAGCGCTCAGCTCTGTCAACATTTGCTGTGGTTGCACCAGGAGATCAAATATCTGAGACAGCCATTGAGGGGACTGTTGGGAGCACAGTGGTCACTGAAGCCAGACCCCAACAGCAGTTGCATCAGAGCACACAGAACCCGAGACTTTCCTCTCCATTAATCGTTGTTTTAAGATTATGAATATCCTCATTTTACAATGTCTCCTTCCAACCCTTGTGGATGAGTGTCATCAGAACCCCCTGAAGAGGTCACAGGCCAGAGTAGGATGGAACACTGGGGGCTGGGGGAGTGGCGCTGCACCTGAACAAACGGACTATCACCCGGGTCTATTGAACACGAGAGAAGAACTCGAGGATGTGGTCTAAGGAGAATTCCCCGTCTTGCCACATTCAGAGACGCTGCAGAGTTTCTCGTCCGTTCTTTACAAAAATGTTAATGTATTTGAGTCATTAATTCATAAAGAGGCAAATTCTTCACATAGTGACAGGGTCCAGTTTCCATGACCAGCTTTTTCAGTTGTTTTGATAATATCCCATATTCAGGAATCAGAAATGTAACCTATTGGGGTGTGTAATACAAACAAGGACTTTTTTTCATGTAGATCAACACCCAGGTTTTTAGGGAGCACATGAATCATGAAAGCTGCTAACCATTCCTTCACAGGTTTCAATAAGACTTTTAAGTTAATTTACCAATCTCAGGAAAAGATAACTTGGCAATTCAAGTTTTGTGTTTCTGCATTCAAGCGTACAGTACAGCCAAGAGAATGAGGACAAAAAAATTAACATAAGGTCTTGCTTGCATTTCATCTTTTGCAAATAATCAAGATAGTTTATGCTCTGTTCCTTTCACTACTCTAATCAATTTTTAAAGAATACGGTACATTTGACTATCCCTGGGCATGTTTATCCTAGCACCTTGCCAGTATCCAAAGCAGAGATGTTAAAGCCGACGGGATTCAAATGCTGCCCAGGTGCTGTCTACCACGAATATGCCTCTCCCAAAGCCGGACAGCCGGTCTCTTCCTGAAGGATCAGAGTCATCACTCATGTCCCTGAGAGACTGGCCACTCAGGCCTGAGCTGAGATTAGGTGATCAATCTAAAGGGAAAATGCTTTAACTATTCTCATCTTAAGGATGCTATTTTGGAGGCCTCTGCACTGGAATGGGTTCGTTAAAACAGCCTACTAGATGCTTGCCTGGGAATTTTGTTGTTCCCCTCTGCTCTTAGCAGATCCTGGGGAAACCAATGATTAACCCCAAGGATGCCTCATCTTCCACATCTGTGAAAAAGGCAAGCAACATCCAATGTTACCACCCTGCAAACTCTTAAGTTGTGCTTGCAAGAGGGGCCACAAGGGCAAATGTCTCCCAAAAGTTGATGAAATGATGGCACTTTGGCTGGAGAAGGCAGAGGGCAGCAGGCAAACTGGAGAGTTTCTGGGATGTCAAGCCAGTTCCCATAAGCACTTTAGAGAAGCACCTCGCCCTGGACTAGGTAGGAGGCTCTGGAAAGACCCACAGGCATGCAGGTGGGAGGAGGAATCAAGCAACTGAGGGAGATGGTGTGGAAGAGGCGCGAGTCCAGCTTCGATTTTGGACAAAAGCAGTTGCACATTGCAGGCCCGTGGCTGCCCATGCAGCCACCACACCCTCCTAAGTCCCTGGTCCCTCTCATCCCGTCACATCCCTCCGGGACTCAGTCCAGTTGGAGCGGGTGCATGGCCAGAGTCCTGATTCAATGGGGGTTTGGCCCTCGGCCAAGCTCACATCACCCTGTTCCTCCCCCCAGGGCTAGGCACGGCCCTGTGCCCAGAGCATCCTGGGAGTTGTAGTCCTGCAGCCTTAAGGGCTGCCAGCTGGGAGCGGTTAAGTGAGAAATGCTCCCAGCATGCACAGCCTGTGGTCCCAACTTGTGCCTTGTCCCTCGGGCCCTGGGCCCCACGCCTCTGATTCTCCATCCAACCCTCTTCTCTATACCAAGCGAATATTCTATGCCCGCCCACCTCCCAGAGTATGTGCACTGTGGTTGGGCTGCATCCCTTATGGCCGGTACTCAGGTAGGGGTGGGGTTCACGAGCATGGCTATTGCTGAGGTGGCTTGCAGCCCTGGTGGAAGCTCCCTGGCCAGTATTTGAAATGTAAATTCAATATCTAAAATGGAAATACCAGGTGCCTGGGATCCTGGAATTTGTCTTTTCAAGGCCACCTGTCCTACCATACCCCTATCCCTCCAGGCTGCCATGATCCTCCCTCTGGATCCGTGGTCAGGGTCGCTGCAGAGATCCTCCCTTTGGACCCTATCTGCCTGAAGGGCCCATACCTTGGTCAGGAGTCTTAGAAGGACTGCCCTGAGCCATGTAATAAAAAGGAGAAAACATCACAATGGACAGCCTCAATTCCTGCATTATACAGACAGGAAACTCAGGTGCACTGGTAAGTGACCGCTAAGCCACTTCAGGGGACCACACACATGTCCCTTCTCCCATGCTGCACACAGGCTGGTTCACTGGACTTCCTTATCCCAGTGAGGACCTCTTGGCCTCGTTAACATAGGCAACAACACCAAAACTTCCATTTGGTCCTTCCCACAATATAAGACAAGTTTGTGCAGCAAGGTAATATGCACTCAGAGAACTCAGGAAGAATATTTGAGTTTCCCCTCCAAAACTGCCTAAAGAATTTAAAACAAAAGATCTGTTTCAGGAAGGAGTTATTATCATGATGGCTGTAAAGATAATGTAGGATAGAGGTTACAACAGGAAAGGCACCAAGCCCCTTTTATCAAAAACTCTATCTCTCCCTGACCACATTATCTATGGATGACCCTGAGAAGACTTGTCAGGCAAACATTTGCATTTCTATCTCCATGTGAGTTGTCTTCTTGCCCTCTGAGTTCCCAGACAACTACCCATCCCCAAAACGTTCCTCGTCTTTAGCTACAATACTTAAGGGGGCAGCTTAGACAGAGGGACGAGTTGCTCATTTCTGAGTTTCTCCCATGTATACGTGTTATTAAACTTGGTTTTATTTTCTCCTGTTAACCTGTCTTGTTAATTATTTGGCCAGTCATAAGAACCTTAAGAAAAGGGCAGAGGCAGATTCTCTCTCGCCCCCAAACAATTTTTGTGCCCAAGGTGGGGCTACACTGGTTGGCAAGTTCCGTTCTCTGGCTGGAAGAACTGCCTTCTCCCTGGATTACTGCAGATGATGAGATACAGGAATGCCTGACGAAAGCTGGCAAAATGTAAGACTTCTTACCACGTCAGCCTCCTAGAATCTCTACCTGTGGAGTCTGGCGGAAGGAAGTGGTGAGAATTTTTTCTCTTTCTAGATTTAGATTGGCAAGAGAAAATATTTGGGAAACTAGTTTCTTGTGCTTTTAGTGACGCTGGTAAATTTGGTAGAGTACTCTTGGTTTTGATCTTGATCCCTTTTCCTCCCAGAGATAGTCTCTCTTTTTCTCTTTTGTCTTTGTCTTTTGTATCGTGTGTCATAAGAAGGAAATACCATAAGGTAGGATGCAGGCATAGGCCCTATAAGCCTACTGTCTGGGCCGGCCCCACAGACTGGTGAGTTTGTGGGTCTCACCAGACTGGCGTCTATTAAGACAAACTTTGCTGTGGGTTAATATGCACATGAAGTGAAGGCCATTGCCAAGGGCATCTTGGAAGCCAAAAAGGCCGCAAATTTGGTGGGCACGGGTCAAGCAGTTAAGAGCCATTAGGGCGCTCGCCACGTTCAGGAGACTCCTGTGACAGGATAATTTGGGTCACGGAACGGGGTAGATGACACAGGTCCCCTGCCAACTGCAAGAAAATGTCCATGCAATGACGAGGTACTCTGTAAAACACATAGTCCCCAACCCCGTGGCACCTCCCCCCTTAGGTATTATTCTGGCTCCAAGAGAACTAAGGCGTGGTTAAAGCTGTCATTGTGCACATAAGAAAAAAACCGGATGAGGGTTTTCCTTCTGTATTGTACTGTGTCCTGAGACAACTTGGCTTTGTCCCAAGTGAGAATATTCTCCTTGGTCTCCACCATACAGAATGTGCATTTAATGAGGTGACCCTTGGTGGCCAGTCGAGTAGACTGGGGTTCTGAACTGTCTCTTTGTCCGGATGTGCCAAGCTCTCAGGGGAGTTTGTCATAAAGGGCCCAGTCCATAATGGCTTTTGTCGTCTTAACCTTCGTTGCTTGTTAGAGCTAGAAAAATCCCACTACAGTATTACCTGCTCGGTGTCACAGATTAGCGGGTCTGTGACTGGAGGCATCCCACACTATTGTGGGAGACCGGAGACACCGTTTACACTACACCATCCTTACCGCCTGTGCAATGAAGGTCTTAGTTTCTCTGAATATCTTTGGGAGTGAATTCTGTGCACAATGAGGGCTACATCATCTGCGCCCTCACGAGGGACGCCTCTTGCGTCCATGGTAAAGATTTATTCTAAGTAGGAAAGTTACCTCCGGGTATTTCCTTAAAAAGTCTTATTGGATCGAGTCACTATTGGAACAAATACACAAATGAAGATCCTACTCGTCAATGGCAAGACAACAGATTCTTTGAATTGGGAAAACTTCTAATTTGGGGGAAAAAATGTTTTGAAAGCTCTCACACAATTGTTTAATTGGTACCTAAAAAAGGGTCAGAAAAAGGAAGGGAAAAATTTAAATAACCTTAAGACCTTGACTCAGGTTACAATTGAATTGAGAACATGTAAAAGTGTAAGTGTTGATAAGATTATAAAGGTTGGAATGTTTGAGCTAATTTTATACAAAGAGGTTACATCAACTTTGCCTGAGTATATGTTAAAATATCTGACTGGGAATTCTTCCCTTGTCCAAAATCAGAAGACCAAGACCTATTGATAAAAATCTTAATGATAACGATGTTTGAAAGTATGAGGTGATGAAATTTACATGAACATTTGCACAAAAAACTGATGTTATTTCTATTACAGAACTGGTTAACAAAAATAGTAATTTAAATGATGGCTAATTTTATTTAATGTCTTATGAAGTCTTATAGACAATCTAAGTAATTATTGGGAACAAGTAAATAAACAGTTGTGAAAAAGATGAATGTTGGGTGAACTTTAAACAATAATTATGTGTTATGGTGGTTACAGCTTCCAAACTCTTTTTGGTGACATAAAACTTTAGAGTTTTGCTAAATTTTGTGATAAAAATTCACTATCATCATTTCCAAATAAGATAAGATATTAGACATTGATTGTTAAACTTAAGTTTGTCTACTTTTGACTATTCCTTACAGGAAAACTAAAAGGTGTTTTGGGTCTATTGGTAAACATGTATTTTATTAAAAGATTGTACTATAAAGTAACATATTTCTAGAAGTTATGAAGTGTTTATAAATTTTCCAAGCCACAAGATCCTAATGTAAAAGAAAGTTTATAATTGTTTACTTAGTTTTTACTTACAAATTGGAGTTTCTAAGAGTTAAAATTTCTAATTAGTATATGTGATTGAAGCTATTAAATATTAATAAAATTATGTCTGTGTACAAGGAAAGTAAGATGTATAAAGAAGGAACAAAGACTGGAGATATTTTATTTGATTGATTAAGAAAGATTAATTTGTCTTCAAGTACTAGGAGGGAAAAGAAAGACATGGGACAAATTCTGAATGTAAAAAGAAAGTTATAGGTTTGTGGAAGAGGAATTGTGGAAAAGGAGTTTTTGTATGGTCAAGTGGGCTAAGATTGAAATGAATTTAAGTAAATGAGTTTTAATATCAGAAGGAAGCTGGTACAAAATTATAATTTGGTTTTCTTTCTCTTAAAAGGATAATTTTCTTGAACTTGATAAAGAGGTTATAAAAGATTTTTCTTTACCTTTGGGTAAGTCTACCTAAAAAACAGAAAAAAAAAACTGTTAAAATAATTTCCTGTGTCAAAAGACTGAGGTCTCTCTATTAAGGTTTTTGGACTGTCAATGCTCTCTTTGCTTTAAGGTTTTCTATTTTTGACAAGCTCCCAAAAATTCATATCGTAAATAAAGTCTTTTTTTTTACTTTTTTTCTTTGATAATTTTCATAGGGCCCTGGAACTTCTCAAAGAAATTTATTCTCTTCCTACAAGCGGAAAGATACTAAATTTATTAGGCTTATTCAGTATGTTAAATTACATGGAAAGCATTGTCAGACAAGTGATGATGTCTCCTTAGGTGCTATTATGTGGGCAAATGTTATTGACATAGGTGTTTTATAATTGTTTAACATTACAGAAATTCTGATCTGTCTTGATTATCAGTCATAATTCTGGTTATTATTATTTTAAAGTGTAGTATGTCACAAAATTAACCAAATTTCTCTGTCAATTGCCATTTTGAGGTCTTGTTGTTTACAGACTTATTTCTTTGCTCTAATGCTTTTGCAAAATGTTTCAACTTCAGAAAAATTCATGAAAAGTACTCTGACATTTACACTGGAGAACAGGGTTCTGACAAACTTTCTGATCATAAAACTGAACTGGGTAAGAAATTACAGAAATCTGATGGAAAGACTGATAACTTCATAAAGCTGTTAACAAAAAGATTGGTTTCCAGAATGGATAACACAGGACTGAATGAACTGATAAGGACAATTATAATTTTTATTATTTTTCATGTGAAGTATTGCTGAATTTTTAGTGTTTTCTTTTTTTAGATTTAAGGAAAACTTTTGCTCTTTTCTCCTGAGCTAGCTATGACTTATAACAATTTTGTAAATGATATTTTTGTAAGTAAAATTGAAATATTTATCTTTCTCTCTCTATCTGATCCCTGGAATTTGGAAATCTTAGTAAGTGAGTATTGTTGTTTTCATGGCAATATAGTTATTTGCATAAGTTCAATAAGAATCTGTTCTCCTTATAACAGGACACAACTGGAAACACTGGTTATATTACCAAGGCTGTGACCAGAACATCATATTTGTGATATAACCATACAGCTTTTGAGGAAAGAAGATTGGACTTCATGGAATAAAGCCACGTGGAAATATTGGCCTGGTACCTTATGTTCCAAGCAGCACTTACCAGGATAATTAAAGAATGTCACATATCTGGCAAGCATAAAGAACCTGGAAATATTTTTGGGGAACCTCGGAAGAGAGGAATTCACCCAAATCTGTAGGTATTACAGGCAATGTCTGATAACAAAATCCTTGGATTGGCTTTCGTGCCCTGGAGAGGCCTTTAAAGTTCAATCTGAGATTCCTTATAAAAAGTTCCAGCAAAGCAGATTTAAAAGAGCCTATGTGATCAATTGCTATTCTTGCTGTCCTTATGTAAATAATTGGGCCAACTCTATTGGAACTAGAATTATTTTGCAAACTACTTAGTTTTAATTTGTCTATCTTTGATAAAAATGAGGATGATTTTAGAAAGAAAAATTATATTTCAGTAAAAACTATAGTGTACATTTGCGAATATTAAATCCTAGTTTTGTTAATTGTCTTTTAAGGTTTTTGTTTTATATTGTTGACTTGACTGGATCCTGATTTCTTCTAGTCTCCTAAAATATCTGGCTACAGATGTCCAAAATAACGTTTTTGATTTTTTTCCATCATTTTCATTTGAAATCACTGAAAACTGAACCTGCCCTTTTTCCTGAAGCCTTACAAACTGAAGCTGATGGACTTGATATAAATTTAAGAGATTACCTGATGACATCATCAGAGACATTTTAAACTGCAAATGCTGCTTTGACGCTGACATCTAAAAATCTTATCTGGCTGTCCTCTAAACTCAGAAACTGCTTTACAACTTGCTCCAAGCATTAACCTTGTTTTTCTTTTGTTTACGTAGAAATGTTTCCACTAAATATTTGATTGCTTGCTTCCACAATATAGGTGTACCTTGAGAGCCCACGTGCATCACCACTTTCTAAAATGTACTTAATTGAACTGATCTATTATCAGGACTAAGAAATGTGCTCAGTGAGATGAAACAATCTACCAACTCAGCTTTTGGACTATGAAACTTCTTTAATTTTCAAAAGGACTGTGAAACTTCTAGGGAAGTTTCAGACGATGGAACTGATGGTGCTCAGGGCAAGTTACCCCAGAAGGCACCACTCTGGTATGCAGATTATTTCGAGCTGAAGACAATAAGGACTCAGAGAACTCAGGAAGAATATTTGAGTTTCCCCTCCCAGACTGCCTAAAGAATTTCAAACAAAAGATCTGTTTCAGGAAGGAGTTATTATCATGATGGCTGTAAAGATAATGTAGGATAGAGGTTATAACAGGAAAGACACCAAGCCCCTTTTATCAAAAACTCTATCTCTCCCTGACCACATTATCTATAGATGACCATGCGAAGAGTTGTCAGGCAAACATTTGCATTTCTATCTCCATATTAGTTGTCTTTTTGCTCTCTGAGGTCCCAGACCACTACCCACCCCCAACACCTTCCTCGCCTTTAACTGCAATACTTAAGCGGGCAGCTTAGACAGAGGGACGAGTTGCTCATTTCTGAGTTTCTCCCATGTATATAAGTTATTAAACTTGTTATTACTTTCTCCTGCTAACCTGGCTTGTTAATTATTTGGCCAACCATAAGAACCTTAAGGGAAAGGGCAGAGGGAGATTCTCCCTCTTCCCCCAACAACAAGATTATCTGATTCCCAGAAAAAGAAAACATTACTATAATATTAAGGCTACAACTGTCAAAAATGAAGCCAAGATACACTCAAGTCAAGCTTTTGCTCAAAAGTTAATTGTCTCCTCTTTGAAACTGTATCATGTTTATTATGTAAGCATAATATAGAGCCTAGAAAATAGAAAGTGCTTATTGGTAAGTTAACATTATGGTCATTTATTTTGTAAATGTTAGTGTGAGAGATGTAATTCATTTTCTAGTATATTCAGATTTTCAAGTTCTGCTAAACCTAAAGCCACATTACTGGCAAGTTGGGATACCTTTAGACATCTGAAAAATATGAATCCTAAACAGAAGCATAGAAATTCTCTATTCATCAAGTTCTAAATTCTAAAACATTCTAAGGTTTTGGAACAAATCAACGGCATTCCAAATTTACAGTAAGGCTGCATGTACCATACAGGATCCTACAGGAAGAGAAATCCAGATTTTAAATAGAGGAGGTTATGTACAAAAATAAAGTACGTTTTCAAGTCTGAAATGGAATTTTAAGAAAGAAGAGACTCTCAGAACATGTGGTAAGTGGTAAATAACTTACCAAGTGCTCTCTAAAGGAGAACATATTGTGGACAAAAGAGCTTCACACCAGAGAGCTAAAATGGCATCTCTGGAATCCTTACGATGAAAGAGATGCTGACCTACTATTTCCTGAAACTTAAAATACACTTCGGGCCGGCCCCGTAGCTTATCGTTTAAGTGCGTACGCTCCGCTACTTGTGGCCCGGGTTCGGATCCCAGGCGCGCAACGACGCACTGCTTCCTCGGCCATGCTGAGGCCACATGCCACATACAGCAACTAGAAGGATGTGCAACTATGACATACAACTATCTACTGGGGCTTTGGGGGAAAAAAAAGAGGAGGATTGGCAGTGGATGTTAAGTCAGAGCTGGTCTTCCACAGCAAAATGAGGGGGATTAGCAGGGATGTGAGCTCAGGGCTGATCTTGCTCACAAAAAAAATAAAAATAAAATGTATCTTATCCTCCAAACAAATACCACCTCCCTGCCTTGCAGCTTACCTGAACATAGTGATGTGTTGGAATCTTTTTTCTAACTCATTGGTTCTTTTTTTTTTTTTTGAAGATTTTATTTATTTATTTTTCCCCCAAAAGCCCCAGTAGATAGTTGTGTGTCTTAGCTGCACACTCTTCTAGTTGCTGTATGTGGGACTCGGCTTCAGCATGGCCGGAGAAGCGGTGCCTTGGTGCGTGCCCAGGATCTGAACCTGATCCACCAGCAGCCGAGCGTGCGCACTTAACCGCCAAGCCACGGGGCTGGCCCCTAATTTATTGGTTCTTAAACTTGATGGGCACCAGAAGCACCTGGAGGCCTTGTTGAAACCCAGATTGCCAGGCCTCACCCCAGACTTGCCAGTTCATCAGTTCTGCAGCAGCACCTGACAATTTGCATTTCAGTCCAGTTCCCAGGTGATGCTGTTGCTGCTGGTCCAAGGACACCACTTTGAGAACCACAGCCTGATTTGGACCCTATATATGGTTACCAAATCCATTATTTTATCCTTTGGCTGCTAATTTTCCTTTATCACATCAGCGCCTTAACTCCGAATCTCCTCACCTAGCAATGGGAATACATGGAGAGTTTAGCAGCTTGTTCTCCTTTCCAGATCAGTTCTCCCTTTTCCTCTCAATACTACATTCTCTTGTCAGGTAACTGTTCCTTAAACATCAGTGCATCATAGATCTTCCTTGCTCAAAAACTCCTGACTCGTATGCTGAACACAAGACTTTTTAAATTCTCTACTTGGTTCATAAGGTCTTTAATAGCCTTACTTTAATAGTAAAATGTGGACACCCTGTTCCGTACCCTGCCTGCTATAAAGGAGTATGTGAGGATTACATAAGATACAGTCAGTTTTCTTTATGCACAGTGTAACATTCTATAAGGTCATTGTTTACACTAAATCGGTGAATATGACCCACTGCTCCTACGGGAAATGCAGTGTTAAGTTCCTGCAAGCCTTAGTCACATTTTCTTCAACTGATAAGTACATTACATTGTTCTCTGTGTGTTCTCTTTAAATTCACCTTATTTAATATATATTGTTGATATGTTAACGTTGAACTCACACCCACAGCACTGTAACTCGTGTCTGATAGTAGCTTGTCGAACACACATACTTTCTCCGTAAAGGCACGTCACAGCCTCTTGCCCTGGGGAACAACAGGCAGCATTGCATCACTACACATGGGGGACATATTAAATGGCAAGGTCACCAACATAATGCACAAAAAGATAAGAAATGAGGCACTAAATAGACTGCAAGAAGGACACTTGTTTACAATGTGGGCTGAAACAAGAGGGCAGAGCAGCACCTTGTTCCCCCTCAGCTGGGAACGTGCACATCGAGTGAATCAAATTTCTCACCACTTTGTACATATCTGCAAATGGACATGAAAGCCCTGAGAGTGTTGATTTGGGGGCTGCTGGTACATTTTAGCTAGTGGACAAGTGTGCAAACACGGAATCCACCAATAATGAGGATCAACTATATCATAAAAGCATCTTTTCAAAACCAGAATATGGTTCGTATATAAGGCCAATAATGATAACATAACAGCTAACATTTAAGTGCCTACTATGTGCCAAGAGTTCTTCTAAGTACTTTACATAAGTTAATGAATGTAAATCTCACTAAAACCCTACGAGACAGGAGTTTTCAGTAGCCCCTTTTTATAGATGAGGAAACTAAGGTTCAGAGAGTAAATATTTCCACAGGTTCTCCAGTTAAAAGTGGAATAACTGGTACTGATGCCCAGACAAACTAGTCCAAAGCCCACAGCCTCAACCACTATGGTAGGAATGAGAGTGAATTTTCTACCACTCCCTAAAAAGCCCCTTCTGCTCCAACCTGTGTGGTCTCACACATCCTTATTCACTCATCAAACATTTTCTGAGTGCACCAAAGGTGTCAGGTATGGTGTTTACATACTGGAGGGACAAATAGAATGTCGACGCAAATAATCTATAACCAACCAATAAATCAAAATTGGGGTGAGTTTATTATGAGCCAAGCTTTGAGGATCATATAGCCCAGGAGAGTCCTTTCACAAAGAAATGGAGCACTCCAAAGAAGTGGGGTGTACAGCGTGTTTATATACCATCAAAGAGCATGTAGCACATGTGATTGCAATGTCCCTTTTACAATAGCCAAAACCTTGACCTGTTGGCACGTGGATAGATGGACACTGTGGTTATCAGGTCTGCTGTCTCCATGGGCATGGATGTTGTCTAAATTTTGGTGGTCACGGAATGAATGCAGCAATCAAATCCTAGCCTATGGAGAAATGCTTATCCTTAAGGAAACGCTAATGTGGGGGAAGTTGCATTTTCAACTTAAGGGCATTGCTTTTGTCTTTGGGACACGTTAATTGCTTAAAGTGGATATACAATGGATGAACAGAGGCTACAGACCCCTTTTTGGGAAAAGAAAAAAAAAAACAAGGTCAGACCCAATTAGTTTTACACCAAATGATTTCCTCATATGCTCCAATGTATCCTGTTGCTTGCCATTTATTTATCAAGAAGAAGGATCGTCTCAGATTTAAGGAGCTCACTGTCTATGAGACAAGAATAAAACAACAGTTATGGAAAAGGAAATAAGTACAGGGTCCCAGAGTGGGGACATCAAAATGGGTCTCTAGATGGAGACCTCTCAGGAAATGTCTCCATGAGGAAGGAACATTTGATATGAGTTTAGATCAAGAAATAGGAATTAAGTTGATTAATAAAGGTGGTAGGAGTGCAGAAGAAACACATATAAAAAGACAGATATAAAGGATGCTAAAGCTTTCAGAAAATGGGGGTATTTTTAAGGCTGGAACAAAGCGAACATGTAGGACACAGTGGGTGATGAGGCTAAAGATGAGGACAGCAAGAGAAAGCCTGCGTGTCCAACTCAGGAGTCTGAATGTTCTCTCGGTTGCTCTGAACAGTCATTGAAGGAGTTTACGCAGATATCAGATTTAAGCAATTTTGGATTCTAGAAGGTAATTCTGGAGACAATGTGAAGGAAAGATTAGAAGAAATTAAGACTTAAGGAAAGGGACCTGTTGGAAGATTAGGCAGCGATCCAGATAAGATAGGTCTTGGCCAGCCCAGTGGCGCAAGCTGTTAAACGTGTGTGGTCCACTGTGGTGGCCCGGGCTTCGCCAGTTAGGATCTCGGGTGCGCACCCACGCACTGCTTGGCAGGCCATTCTGTGGCAGCGTCCCATACAAAGTGGAGGAAGGTGGGCACGGATGTTAACCCAGGGCCAGTCTTCCTCAGCAAAAAAAGAGGAGGATTGGCAGATGTTAGCACAGGGCTGATCTCCTCACACACAAAAAAAAAAGATAGGCCTTGGCTCAAGCACAGAGTCTGCAGGTGGAGGAGGCCAGGAGGTGGGAAGCAGTGCTGGGCTCCTGCAGGAGGAAACTGAGCTACCTCTCAGTTATGGGAAGACTGTGCCTGTCATGGCCTGCCCACCCCCATGCCCAAATACCATGTTCCTTTCTACTTGTGTACCTTTCCTCTCTTCTCCCATCTGAAATCCTCACTCTTTCTTCCCTCCACCTGCTCAAAAGTGGTCCCTTTGTGGACTTGATCTAGTCCACCTCTCCTAAGAAGCTGTCTTTAATTACAATTTCTCGATAACGTTCTCATTTTTTTTAAGGTTCTGTAATAAAACATACACAAAATACCTTGGCAGAATCAAATTACATATTGCAAACAATTTCATGTATGTGGAGGAGCTTGGAACCTTATAATTCTTTATATTTCCTTCGATACCTACCACAAATACCTTGCACATAGAGGTCAATGGATGTCCAGTAATGTTAAATAGAGTGAAAGCACACTTTATAAGCTAAAAACTTTTGTGAGTTCAGTCATTCCTTTAGATCAGCTGCTTGAACCATTTGTTTTTCTCCACAGGTCAACAATGTTGTCCAGCATAAATGAATTTTACACCTTCTCAAACTCAATAGAGCAAAGATGGAACTTCATTCCCCTTGCAAGCCTTACTGCCCCAGAGAAAAGCAAAAACATGTGACGTCTAATTCTTTCTTCGCATTCTCATCTCAAATTGTAACTGTTTCCCAGTTGCTAATTGGTTTTCATTATTAAAACTGACAAAAATGTTTCTCATTCTTTCTTTCTTTCTTTTTTTTGTTTTATGAGAAAGATCAGCCCTGAGCTAACTTACAATGCCAATCCTCCTCTTTTTGATGAGGAAGATTGGTCCTGGGCTAACAATTGTGCCCATCTTCCTCTACATTTTATGGGATGCCGCCACAACATGGCTCGACAAGTGGTGCATTGGTGTGCGCCCGGGATCCGAACCTCTGAACCCAGGGCCGCTGTAGCGGAACGTGCTCACTTAACCGCTGCACCACCGGGCTGGCCCCTCTCTCTATTTCTAAAACTAAAATGTCTAAATCTTTCTCTGGGCTAGTTGGAGTTTTCATAAAATGAAAATGTACATTCCAGAAAAATCCTTAACTTTCCAGAATAATCTTTAATATGGTAAACACCTTGGCAAAAATGTCACTGATTTTCAATATCAGTGCCTCCACAAGGGTATCCTTGCATTGTCTCCCCTCCCAACCACCTCTCACTTTGGCCCTCCCCAGGCTTATGGGGTCAAACTGTTTACTGTGCACTAGGAATGGTCAGAGTCTGAGGGAGACTTCAAGGATGACTAAGCCATGGTTTCTGACCCCAACCATCACTCTCCATCTCTGCTTTAACCTCTATTTTTCTTACTCTGGTTTCTACTTTAGTTGTTTACTTGTGAATTGTTGTTTTGTGATTTATAATTATCATGTAAATTCATATTACTTTTTGCCTAGAGTTTAGAAAGAACTTACATTAAACAATGTTTTTTTTCCCAGCCCTTTGATGTGTCTAATACCTTTCAACGAAATTCAAGTGGCTTCTTGTTTTTACGTCTCCATCATTATTTAGAATTATGTTCAACCCACACTTTTGAATTGACCAATGCTGCTTTACTCTTTAAACTTTTCTATGACAAGACTGACGTGAGGAATGCCTGAAGCACCATCAGCTAGGCATCCCCACATTCCTCACATCTGTTTCCTTGAAATGTTCCTAACTAAAGATGTTTCTGAAACTAATACTGAATTGCACCAAGTGGTCATTGCATAAAAAACACTATCACAGATACCTTAAAGAGAACAAATGGAAAAGAATATTCAATTCCTCAGATAAGTTTGCAATCAAATGAGGCATTGAGGGGACCTGGGGGCACTGATCAGAGCAGGAATCTAAGAGAAGAGTTTTCAGTCCATTTCAAATGGGGTTAAAACTGGAATGAGATAGTATTTTACCAGTTATCTGAAATCATAGGCATTTTTTCTGACCTTTGAGAATTTATTTGCATATAAACTGTACCTGTGGGGTAAGAGAGTGCTGATATTGTTTAATTTCTTTTTATTATTCACCACTTTGTAATAGATGTGGCTATTCACAATTAATAAATATCATAACGTGGAGAGAACAAACTGCCTCTTGTTATCAATTCTTACACAAAGCTAGAGTTTTAAAGATCAAACTTCATTCTAGTTACCTTTCCACTAGTCTATTTATATCAGAAAGATGCTGAGTTTTAGGAAAATACTTCAAAACACAAATTTTATATGTAATTTCAAAAGCAAAATATGAGTTAAAAATTGGATGGTAACCAATTTTGCTGCTATATATTAAATTTTAACATGGGAGCAGATATTTTTAGAGAATATAATTGATATTTGCCTATTTATATATTGTAGAATGTTAAAGGATTTACAGTTTTAATAGTATTTCAAATACCAGAGAATAGAAAAACAGAATTGTTTCAATTTTATGAAATAGCTTTTTAGACATAGCAGATTTTCAGAGCATAATACTTGAAAATAAAACAATCAGTTAGTGAGGTTTAAGCCATGTGGTTTTATTTTAAACTTGCTCATTCCATAGGAGCATCAATAAAAGCCCTCCAGCAGTAGCTGACGCTCTTTCCCTCCATATGAGCACCAGCTGTATTTTCTTTAAGCATCAGACTCTCAGGCAACACCATAGCCCTCAACTCTGTTTAGTTGAGAAAAGGCTTTATGTGTCATGTGTTTTTTCTAGGGGTATGGAGCTCCAAGCCTTATTAAGTACAGGGAGAGAGTAAGAGTCTGAACACATTCAATAAACTCCAATGTGCTCAGGTGAGAAGACAGGTGCCTGAACTCACATCTGAAGAAGAACTTAGAGGATGCTTTCTGATTCTGCTTCGTGCCTCTGACTAAGCAGTCCTGGACATCCCCGTTATAACCACGGAATAACACAGGCAGTCTTGATGGACCAGAAGTCCTCTATGTCCATCATTTGTACAGAGCAAACTGGCTTAAGATCTCTCATTTCCTGCTGCAGTGGTAATTTACAGAGATACAGAACTGCCATCTAGTGACTAAGAGAGCAGCAAAGTGCTTTACATGAAAAGTGAAATTCAGAGTTTTATAAAACAGAACAGTGAAGCACTAAAGTTGGTAAAGTTGACACAATGTGGCACATGAAAGTTATAGTAAGCCTGAAAAATGTGTAGGTGAACTAATCAGTTGCTATCTATGCCTCTAAAACATGTCTTGACATCCTACTCATAAATAGTAGAGTTTAAATATAATAGAATAACTTTGGAAACAAATTTCTCATCTCATCTCATCCAATGCTGTTGGCAGGAGCCGGTATTAAATAGCCAGATGGTGAATACCCATGTCGAAGCACCATTTTTATCACAGTGGAGAGAATATGAGGCATACGCCCAACGGACTGATGTTCAGATCTTCCCTCTTACCCTTGAGCAATTTTGTAAACATGGTTTTCTTTATCAGTTAAATATGAATTATAACACTTACTTTAAAGGATTACTGTAAGAATTGCATAAGGTAATACAGTAAAGGAACTGGTGCACAGTAGATTGATTGTTAATTCTCCTTCCTTGTCTCTCTTCTAAAAAACATACAGAAAAAATCTAAGAAGAGAACCCGTGTATAAAGTAAACTTATGACAAAGAGTCAATGGCTCCAGAAGTAAGGGACATCATTGTTGAGTTCTTAACCTCAACTGCCTACAAATACTGTTAACTCTCAATTAATTTTATGTGTTTTCTGTCTTCCAGACACTTCACTGGCTACAAGGAAAGGAGAAGTGTGAAATTGAAATTAATTTCACCCTTGAATGGCCTAGCTGTAACAACAGGTGTTTTAAATCACCGAGTTCTTCAGGTTTCCTGCTTATTACTATATATTTTAACATGGTTCACAGCCAGAGAAAATAAGAAAATCATTATAATTTTACACACATGAATATATGTCTTGACTATTACAGCTGGACTCTTAATATATAGAGCAATGTTGTACATGTTTTGTGCTTGTTCATAGTACAGAATACTTTTCTCCAGGTTTTCTTTGGCATTATCATAAATAATGAAGAACTCAGTAATATAAACCCAGGAGAAAAGGGTTTATAAAAATCTAACATACTATCCTAGTCGTGCCTCAAAAAAAAAAGCTATAAAAATAATGAGAGGATATTTTGAAGGCACTATATTTCTTAATTATTTCCAACTTTATTTCCCTTTATCTCTTTTTAATCTTTCTCCGTCTTATTCTCTATTGGCTAATCATCTCACAGTAATTAAATCACCCTCAGCTGAGTCCACAATGCCTCTTCAAGTGCCCTAGCCTAATGTCTGTCTCAGTTCTGACAAAAAGTAGCTGGGAAAACCTGTTTTGTGGCACTATTCTTAAGAATATCTTTACTCTTGGGCCAGCCCCGTGGCTTAGTGGTTAAGTGTGCACACTCTGCTGCTGGTGGCTCCGGTTTGGATCCCAGGTGCACACTGACATGCCAGTTCTCCAGCCATGCTGACACCGCGTCCCAAATACAGCCACTAGAAGGATGTGCAACTATGACATACAACTATCTACTGGGGCTTTGCGGGAAAAATAAATAAATAAATAAAATTATAAAAAAATGAATATCTTTACTCTTACAATAATAGCTATATTTTTGAAAGGCACCAGTGGATTACAAAATGAAGTACTTGACCAATGTTGTGTCCTCATTTTCCCTCCAGGGGGAACACAACTTTCTTGTGTAATGCAGGGCTGCTGTTTTATTGTTCTCTCCTTTCAAGACATTTTATTACTTGTAAAACATAATAGGATTAATAGTGGTATATGAGTAACAATATAAACTTACGAACAGCAAAAAGATATTATTTTAGTGTCATAATTTTATGTATTGTAACAAACAGTAATATTTTCATAGTGTAATATCTTGATTGATCATAAATTTTTTCCTGGCTCATTTTTATGCTAATTCATTTATTAGATTACCAAATTTATATTTTTATGATCTTTATTTTCAATCAATATAATTGAAGGGACATCAGTTGTTCTTGGTAAGCGAAAGTTCAGAAAAACATTTTGATAATGTATAAATTAGAGAAGGATCTTTCTGTTTTTTAAAAGACAAGTCAGGCCTGGCCCTGTGGCTTAGTGGTTAACTGCGCACGCTCCGCTGTTGGCAGCCCGGGGTTCTGATCCCGGGCACGCACTGACGCACCACTTCTCCGGCCATGCTGAGCCCATGTCCCACATACATCAAGGATGTGCAGCTATGACATACAGCTATCTACTGGAGCTTTGGGGGAAAAATAAATAAATAAAATTATAAAATATAAAAGAAGTCATTTAATATTTGGAAAAGTTCTCAAAAATCATCAAATTCTTTAATTTTACAGAAAGGAATACAACATTCCAGAGAGCCTAAGTACATTGTCACACACTAACCAGAAACAGACCTGGGCCTAGAACTCAGGTCTGAGTCACCTGACTTCTACTGCACCACACTCAAGGGAGCACACCCTCTTCTTACTGGTAATTTCTAATACTAATTTATTTTCAAAAACACAGTTGAGAGAAATTGTAAATAAATAAAACACGATTTTATATAAAAAAGTAGCAATTGTGACCCACAATTTCTATTCCATATGAGATTTTCCTTTCTTGTAGCTTTCTTGTTTTTAATACTAAGTCCATTTTGGTAACAAGAAAAAAGACATAAAGTTTAGTTTATTAGTGACATAAAAAAAGCTTCTGTGGAAATTAAAAGACACTAACTAATGTCTCCTCTACTAAAGCAACTGAAGAATATTATTTGATTTTAGGAAAGCTCTGAGAGATTTTTTTAAAAATCATATCCACGTGAATATTAGTCCAGCCAGGCACATCTGCACATGACATTTCCTAGAGTGTGCAGTTTTCTGCTGGATCCAGCTATTGTCAGCCCCAATGCTCTGGCTGAGTAGAGAATGATGCCGCTTCTGAAAAGCATGTACTCAGTTCCACTTCAAGGCTGATTGATGGAGACACTAAGAAAGGAAAAGATGAAAATATTACCCTAATCAATGATGTAAAACACGAGATATGAACAACCGTTAAAAGAATTCTCTATGAAATTGATCAATTCTACTATCACTACACCGGGCTATTTCCTATCAGTAATTTGACACATAAACAAATAGAATAGTGTATTTAATGATATCAATTCTTTTAGTTGTGTGCTTTTCCTTTTAAAACTACATATGCTTATATGTGTTTGCTTTATTTTCAGGTGGTGTCACTGTGTCAAGACCTCGCGGGCAGGTGGGGCTTTCACTGAGGACCCCCAAGCCCCCCCCTAGGCCCGGTGGCTGTGCATGTGCCCTTGGCCTCATGGGTTAAACCCAAGGCCGCAGGGCTCCCATAGTGGCCAGAGACAGAAGGGCCCATGAGAGAGGTATGCGAGGGGCGCAGGCTGTGCCAATTTCCTCTTCTCAGGTCCCTGAGAGAGAGAGACAGAGAGAGAGAGTGAGAGAGCCAGAGAGATCCCTGACCTCTGATTGTTGCCTCCACTGCTGGTGCCTTGTCACACACCATCCCCCTTCCCCCAGCATCCCCATGCCACCCCTGTGAAGGCACCACCACTGGGAGGCCTGTTCCTGGTCACCGCCCTGCTGTCCCTTCAGGACCAGAACCCAGTGCAGGGGAGTTGGTTCAGACAAATATTTACATGTCCCTCTCCATGAGAATTGTCTTCTGCCACACTCATATCTCAAACTCCACCCCCAACATCCTCCTCTGTCTTATCTGAAGATAGTATTTAAGAGGAGCATCTCTGCCATTCTTTTGAGAGACTCCATTTCTCATGTGTCTCCCATGTATACATGTTATGAGCCCAATTTAATCAGGCATGGATTCTTTTACTTGCCTATTTGCATCAGGAACATAATTACTAGCTAGAGAATTAATTAGAGAATATTCATTGTGAATGAAAGATGTCATTTCTAATAACATAATGGAATTCCTTGAGGCTTTATTCTTGGCACATGTGTAGGATTAAGTCAGGACACACTGTGAGAGTGATAAATAAGTTCTATATATTTTTCTTCTTCAAGACCATGGATTTCAGCCACAGTTCATACCCATGTACTTTGCAACAATGAAAAACAATTAAACAATGACCTTGAATATTTTTCCCTCAGATTCATTTGTCTTTAAAGTATTAATTGAACAATTTAAATCTAGATTAGTGAAAGACTATGGAGACTTCTAGAATGTCACGTTAGGTCCTTTAGAAGTGAAGAACTGTTTTTATAAAACATTTCTATACCTTGACAATAATGTTACTCTGAATCTGTTTTAAAGAGGATAATGGCAGATTTACTTTAATTTGCACCCTTTTTAAGTACATTTACCTAATATGTCTCAGTATCTTGAAAACTTTTATTTTTAGCTCAACCTTCATTTAAATCGCCAGACCTATTTGATGAAGGCAACATGAACACTTACTTGAAAACTCCTCAGAAAATTACTAATTTAATCTGTACTTTGGACGATCCATTGTAAAACTCAAACTGGATTTGACAGGCCCCTCAAAACAGCTCAAAACTCTGTGTTTGTACATTTATCTGGGACGATACTATCTGAAGGTAATTGTTCTTCCCAAATGCTTTCTTTAACTCAATCAGCAATACTTTCAAAGTTTTAATGAAAATGTGGTCAATTTGGTGAAATCCAAGTGACCTTTTTGTTTTTGCATGCCAATGATATTAAGAAAATAAGTATTTTAATTATTGTTATTGATTTTAAAAATCAGAGATGAAGAAAACAAACTTCTTTGTCCAAAGACATTTCTGTAAATGAAATCGTCTGAATAACTGACAGCTAGCCCCCTGTTTTAACAACTAAACCATAAGAAATGTAATACCTTGGGCAAACACTTGAGTGTTGTCAGCTGCAGGCGTCCCCAACACTGTTGCCCCATCAGGGCCATGGATCAGGGGAAGGAGCCAGTGGAGGGGAATCAGCTGTGCCCTCAGCATCCTTCCTTCCTTGGTCAGAACCCGGTCCCAGCTGCTCCCTGTCTCATCTTCTGGGGAAGCAGAGAATTCTCCTGGAGACACAACACACTGGGTGTTAAGGATGTCATCGTTCTTTTATAAACAGATGTTAGATCGTGTAACGGGCTTCTCAGGACAGGAGAAGCCACCTCAAGGGAAGGCAGAACTTCTCCAGGAGCTGAAGGTCATCCAGGGAGAGAAGAGTCCACGGCTGCATAGCGTCAGCCTACTCCTGTTCTCTATCTCATGGACACCTCGGTCCCCAATCCCCGACACTCCTCCCAGTGCCCCGCCAAGTGTTCCTATTATATCCTCAGAGTCCCGCGCAAGCTCAGGACAGGTGCTCAGAGTGGCAGAGGGGCCGGTGAGCTGGAGAGCCCCAGGGCGCATGCACTGGGGGCGGAGTCCCTGATGCGGATGTGGTGGCCACTGGAGTTTGTGGCGGGGGGCTCGGACAGTTTCTGGCTCCTTCCTCCAGGATTTTCAGCGCGGGGAGCTCTCCTTTCTGCAGTGTGGAGGAGCACTGGGCAGGAGCGGCGCCGAGGTAGGTGGTGGGCAGCGGGCTCAGCGTGGAGAACTTCACCGCATATTGCGGGAGCTCTGTGTCTGGGGCGACGGATGGGACCAGGGGTTGAGGTTGCTGGCTGGCTGCTCCAGGCGGGGGAGCCCAACCTCTGTCCCTTGGAGGAGCAGAAGAGCGCCACTTGGCCAGCCTGTCCCTGTGCCTTGGCGGGGCCCCACCTCAGCGGGGCCTCACCTTGGCGGGGCCTCCTGCCCACCCAATCCGAGGTGCAGGGGGCGGCAGGGAGTCGCCTGCCCTGTGCGCCCGCCCTTGAGTTTGCGCCACCCGGGACCCCGTCTAGGCCAGGTCGCGACATCTCTGGGTGAACACTTTCCTTTGGAAGAGGGCCTGTGGTCAGTGCTCCTCTGTCTGACTCCGCTCAGGCTGTTGGGCTCTTCATTGCCTTCATTAAACAAGTGAACGGTTCCTACATCCTTGGGACCACCTTTATGGAAAAGCCTGATCGCATTCATGGTTTCTGATAATTGACTCTATATTTGCAAGGTGAACTTTGAAGCCTGTGAATTGTCGTAAACTGCATTTAATGAAAGGAGATTTAAACAATCTTTGGTGCAAATTGTGTAGCTTCCTAATACTAACTCACCTTCTGTTAACATAGACTGATGACTGATCAATTGATGGTTGACATAATGTGTATGGAATTTTGGTTTCAGTTGAAAAGATTTTCTTGGCAGTTGGTGCTAAAATTAAAATCGGATAAAGAGGAGGATTTTGGAAGTTGTATGCAGTGTCTGTTTTGTCTCCGTACTCATTTAGAATTGTAAGAATTTAGATTTGGAAAGCCCATAGAACAAGAAGTTTGAAATTTAGATTTGACTGACAAGGGGAAAGGTCAAAAGGTCAAATACGGTAGGACTTCATTTATATAATATTCTAGAAAAGATAAACCATAGGGAAAGACAACAGATAATTAGTTGTCATTAGTTTTCATATTTAGTTAATCATTCAGTTTAATAGTTTAATCATTAGTTTTAATATTTCTTATTAAAAAATACATTTTAATGATAGCATCTTAATTATACTTTTGGATGATACCAGAAGTTAATAACCTATTAAATTCTGCAGTAGGAAGAAATGACATGTTGTTTATTGGTGTCTTTAAAGTGTAAGTATTGGTGGTAATGAAACTTTTAAATGAGCTTTTTTGGATTCTGAACTAGTGAATTTTACTAGGTCCTGTTGGACATGGCATGTTACAAGTTTCAAAAGGCTTTTTAAATTATTGTAGCAGGCTGAAGCTATTAAATTATAATGTAAGCTCTTTATAGATGAAACAGGCAAAAATACAAAAGGCCATCCATCAATTTATCTTTGTTAAAAAATCAAGTAAATCTTACCATACACATGAATGACTTTTGGGTAGACAGACCTGAACTTGACAAGATGGACTCACTGGTATGGGGAACTTCTTTTGGAATGTTAATATGGGAGAGGATAAATAAATTTTACCTGAGGGTGACCCAAGTCGATATGGCAGGTTTAGTTGCTTTTACACTCTTTCTGAGTTATGATCTTGATTATAAACCTTGTCATAGACATTCCAAGAAATTTGGAGCATTTTATGTATCAATATATTAAGATGTCTTATTTCTCTGATACTTTCTGATTTCAGGGTGTCTGGGAAAAACAGTTTCTCAACATAGGTACTTTGGAATATAATTTTTGATTGTTGACTTATTGAATCATAGAATTGTTGAGTTGGAAATAATTTTAGTGGTTTAGAGCCTAACCTCTTCAATTTCTAGGAAATGGAAAGTGAGGTTTCTTGAGTTAAGTCATCCACATTCAGACTGCTACTTTAGTGGCAGAGTTGGAACTAAATGCTCAGATGCTTGTCTCCAGATTCCTAGTACACTGCTTTCTGTGTTACATACTATTAAGTAGACAAACCAATGAGTTACCTTCTCATATCATATACGTAGCCAGCAGGGTCGATTATTTCCCATGTATTTTTCTTTCTTTTCTTTTTTAAATAACTACTAACCACAATTAATTTATCCCCCTGCCATGTTTAATGACTATCCTTGTGTGTGTCTCCTCGAGCACACATGTGAACTCCCTAGAGTGGACACCTACCTGTGACTGGATTGTTGGGCAAGAGGCTGATGTGCATCTGCATCTTGACAAGCTGCAGCCAAATCATCCTGTGAAGTTTTAACAATTTCCATTCCCTCCAACAGTGTTTGAGTCAACCTTGCCTTGGGAATTGTCAGATTGGCATTGTCAGATTTTTAAATTTTTGCCAATATGATGGGTGAGAAATGAAGTATTTGTTTTTCTCTTTGTACAACTGTTTTGACAAACACATAGAGCTGTGCAACTACCAAAATTGAGATACAGAACAGTTCCAGCACCCAGAACTCCCTTGAGCTGCTCTTTTGTAGTCAACTCTTCCCCCAACCTTAACCTCTGGTGGCTAATGATCTGTTGTCTTTCTCTATGGTTTGTCTTTTCTGCAATATCATATTAATGGAATCCTACAGTATTTGGCCTTTTGAGTGTGGTTTCTTTCATTTAGCATGATACATTTATTTGAGTGTTCATCCACGTTGTTGACTGTATCAGCAGTTCCTTCTGTTTTATTGCTGAATGTAGTATCCATTGTATGAATTTACCACAGTTTATCCACCCACCAGTTGAAGGACATTTGAGTTATTTTCAGTTTTGTCTTTTTTGACTATGAATAAAGCTGGTATAAATCTTTATGATTTGAGAAGGCAAACAAGTTTTTGTATGAACATGTCTTCTCCTGGGTAAGCACATAGAAGTGGAATTGCTGGGTCATATGGTATGTGCATGTTTAACTTTATTTAAAAAACTCTTTGTGGTAGCACAGTCATGGCCCACAAAGATGTCCTAATCCCTGGAACCTGGGAATACATTAGTTTACTTGGCAAAGGTGAATTAAATTTGCAGATGGAATTAAGGTTGCTGATCAACTGACTTTAAAATAGGGAGATTATCGTGGATTATCCAGGTTGGCCCAGTGCATCACAAAGGCCCTTAAAAAGGAAAAAGAAGCAGTAGAGAAGAGAAAATGATAGAACAAGGGAAGCAGGGCCAAAGTGATGCCAAGTTCTTGGTTTTGAGGGTAGAGGAGGGGGGCCATAGGCTAAGGAATGTGGTGGTCTCTAGAAGCTTGAATAGGCTAGGAAATGGATTAAGCTTTAAAGTCCCCCAAAAAGAACCTAGCTCTGCCAACACCTTGATTATAGCCCAAAGAGACTCGTGTCAGACTGCTAACCTACAGAACTGTAAAATAATAAATCTGAGTTGATTTAAGCCACGAAGTTTGTGCTAATTTGTTACAGCAGCATAACAAACTCCACTTTAAAACTGTTTTCCAAAGAGGCTGAACAACTTTGTGTTCCCACCAGCAATGTAGGAGTGTTCCAGTTACTTTCCATTCTCATTTACACTTGGTATGGACAACCTCTTAAATTCTAGTCATTCCAATAGGTACATAGCAGGATCTCAATGTGGTTTTTATGTGCATTTTTCTCATGATTAATGACCTTGATCGTCTTTTCATGTGCTTATTTGCCATCTGTGTATCTTCTTTGGTGAAGTGTCAAAATCTGTGACCATTTTAAACTTGGATTTTCTTATTGCCAAGTTTTGAGAGTTCTTTATAGTCCTGTCAGATATGTGATTTGCAAAGGTCGTCTCCCACTCTGTGGCCTTGCCTTCTCCAGCCTCTCACGAGTGTCTTTGTAACATCTGTGTAACATAACTCGAGAGATTTCACATGACCTTATCTTTCTTCAATGGGAAACAGAGTGAAGTTGGAGCACCTGAGTCCAATCAGACCTTGATCAGAGTTGGGTCTGAGTCTCAGTTTTAGTAAACCCAGGCCTTCCACTTTCCCCCTGTTCCTGTTTGTTGTGCTCCTCTCCCCTGAACAGGGGTTTGGTCCTAAGTCTGGTAGATCTCTGTTTCCTCAGGTTTGGGAGCCCACAGAAAACTTAGCTATGCCCGTCAGACATCTCAGCGTAGCTCTCCAGCCTCCTACCTTACATTGTTCACAATATGGCAAATTCCCAGAAGGTCACACTAGCAGTATGTTTGACTTAGGCCACTTCCACCACTTCTGGAGGTTATGCTTTGCTTTGTGGAAGCTTTTGGCCTATTTCCTCAGATTCCTGTGTGGCACCAAAACGTAACACAGGTGTTGTGAGGAAGAGCAGTTGTGTGTCTGAGAGCCTTCAGGTTTCCTCTGCCACACAAAACTAGAAGTTTGGCTAGTGTCTCTTTTCCCTAGCCAAGGCTCTGACTGAGCAAGCCAGATCCTAGCCAAACACACAGAATCAGAAAATACCTGCAGGGGAAAGAAAGATAAAAATCCCTGCTCACATAAAAGAATTTTCTTCTTTCTGGAATTTTAGTTGGTTGGTTCTGAGGTTCTCTGATGCTCTAAAAATATATTTATAATTTATCTGGCTTTGTCCAGTTTTGCAGCAAGAGTGTTTTCCTGTCCTAGTCTACTCTAAAACAGAAGTTCCCTTGTCATTAGTTTTTAACTCCATCAGTTATGCCCTGTCAATATTAGTATTGTTTGGTAAAGTCATGCTTTCAATGATTTAGTCAGATGTTTACCCTTTTGTATCCTCACGATCCATTTTTACATCTTAGCATTTCTTCTTCTACCAGTTGCTTCTTAAAGTACATTATTTTTCACTTTTTAATTTTTTTCCTTGAGGAAGATTAGCCCTGGGCTAACATCTTTTCCTATCTTCCTCTATTTTGCATGTGCATCATCATCACAGCATGGCTGATGAGTGGTGTAGGTCCACACCTGAGATCCAAACCCATGAACCCAGGCAACCAAAGTGGTGCGTGGTGAACTTAAACCACTACACCAGGTGGCTGGCCCCCTTAAAGTACATTCCTTCGATGTTCCTTAATGAGCATTTGTTGGTGGTAATACTCTCAGTAAATGTTTGCATAAAAATATCTTTAATTCACCCCAGTTCTTGCGATATGGTTTGATTGGGTATACACTGAAAGTTATCATCTCTCTGTACCCTGAAGAATTAATCCAACTCTCTCTTGCCTTCCATTGTTAAGAAACGTATCATGGGTCTAAATGTAAGTCTCCATAAGTGTTCTGTCCCTCTGCGGGGCTTTGAATATCTTCTTTTGTATTTGGTGTTCTTTGGTTTCCCTGGTTGGATCTGACTCTAGATTTATTTTTTTAATTCTGCTTGAGATGTATTCTGCTGCCTGAAGCTAGAGTAGAAGAATTTTATCAATTCTGGAAATTTCTGTTATTATGTCTGAATATTCCTTTAAATCATATATATATTTATATTTTTTAATTCAAATATATATACACATACTTATACACATTCAATATATATTCATTAAATATATATTTATATTATTTAACTCAATGTATTATATTACTCAATATAATGATTTATGTTATTCAAAAAATACATATAGTATTCATATATATAGTTTCCTTTACTTGACCAAACTCAAGCCAGGGTCCTTTGAACCCTCTTCTTCACTAGGCCTTGATCTTGGCCTATAATAACTACAGTCTCTCAGCACAAATGGTTTCACCCCCCACAAACACATTAAAGACTTAAACACTGACATAGTTTCTAACAGCTCAAATACACATCCCTACAATGACCCCTTCCCCCTTAACGTGCCTGCCTGAGAAAGCTCAAGGCAGCCAAAAGAATTGACTATTTGTTCTGGCCAACACTCGACCATCGGCCCCTGACATCCCTTTCTTAGAGCATTTACCCAAAAGTGCTTACAACTGTGACTCTTTCCTCTGTCCTTTAGAGTTGTAGGCGTGTCTGCTATAACTCAGGAGTGCATTTCTCAAGGTCTTGAGAGCCATTCCTTGAGATGAGGACAGGGTGTCTGTCTCCCAGATGCTGTGAGAGGAGAGAAGTGAAACTTTGATTATTTCCAACTAGCAGACACAACTGGCCAGATCACACTGCACTGACCAACACTCTGTAGCTTTTCCCTCCCTGACTCTGCTGAGCCCCTGTTCACCCCTCTGCCTGCTCCCTCATTCTCCCTTTCAAATGCCCAGTCACCTCTGTACAAATCAAATTGAGTTCAGCACTGTTCCCTCTTCCCTACTGCAGTGGTATATTACTGATTAAAATCTGTTCTGATCACTTTAACTAGATTCTGGCTTTGTGTATACTCTACATTTAACACACATCCTGATAATCTCATGCATATGCATATATATGCATATACAATCACAACCATGGCCCCTCCAGGACTAGTTCAGCTGACCCCATCTTATCAACAGAGTAGTTCCGCATTTTTTTTCAGGAACTGACACCCCTTGTCCAGTTCAGGCCAGTTGAGACCACCAACCCATCAACCGGGCCTGCGCAAATGCTTGATAAGTGACCTTTTGACATCGAGCTAAAAGCTCCATCTACAGATCATGGTAACACTGCCAATTTGTGAACACACATCTGATGAAGAGTCATGAAGCTTGACTTTGCTTGTGCAGATCATCAATTACCTCACTTTTCCTTACTTCCAATCAACTACCTCCACACATCAGACCACCCTGCCTTTCATCCCATAAATTGTAACCCAAGCCCTGGATCAGGGAGACAGGTCTGAGACAAAAACGTGCCCCCTGTCTCCTTGCACATCAGTCTCACAAAATAAAGCTACAATTCTTTCCCCAAAAGCTAATGCCAGAATAATTGCCTTTTTTAATGTAGATTGGGCAAGAGAAACTCAATATTGTGTGGTAACATCAATACATATATATATATATACTTAATGGATGTTTTATCTTCTTTCTCTTTTTCTTTGTTGAGGAGGATTCACCTTGAGCTAATATCTGTTGCCAATCTTCTTCTTTTTCAAAGGAAGATTCACCCTGAGTTAACCTCTGTGCCAACCTTCCTCTATGTTGTATGTGGGTTGCCACCACATCCTAGCTAACTGATGAGCGGTGTAGGTCCATTCCCAGGAATTGAACCTGGGCCACTGAAGTGGAGTTCTCTGAATTTAACCACTAAGCCATGGGTCTGGCCCATCTCTAATTGTTTTGATGATGTTACTAGAGATGTAATTGAAGCTTCACTATGATCTCTGGATTCCCTTGCTGCTCCTTTAGTCCCTCACTTCACTGTATGTGTTTCTTGCTCCATATTTCATGCTAGAGGAATTCCTCAAATATCTAGTGGTCCTTGGCTACCCATTCGTATTTCTGTGATGAGGAGGAAACAGCTGAGTATGATCACTGTGGGCCTGATGTGGCCTGTGTCTGTCTGGACTCAGTGTTTCTTTAGGAGTGTAGAGTGTTGACATAAACAAGCAAACAATGTTGGTACCCACGCTGATCTCTAACAACACACTTATTCCACACATTCCCACAATGACAGACATCCTCTGAACACTAGGAAATGCTGACAACACACACACACACACACACACACACACACGCACACTATTTGCAAATGACCAGCAGCATGCAGACTGTAAACTGCACCTGATAGTGCACACTGATAATCAGAACATACACACAAACTCACACACATACAGACCACTCACTGTCTCAGAGCCCACAGTGACTTGAACACTCTAGACACACAGAGACATCAACAAAACACACCTTCACATAGATGCTATAATAGTCATGCACCCTGTGACCATACAGAATTGCTGAACACACACACATCCACACAACAAGGAACGTGGCCGTGCACGTGTGGGCTTGATCAGGGGTTTTTTCACACCTCAGCATCAACATGGACACCCCGGGGCGAGAGGGAGAGGCAGAGGGAACAGGGAGAACATGTGGGGAGCAGACTGGAGACACTTGCATAAAGCAAATATGATACCTGCAAAGCTGGTTCCTAAATGACATACGACTCAAGGGTATGAGGAGCCAAGAGGATCTGAAATGGTACAAAGGAGGTGACTGATACAAACCCATCACAAGATATTGAAATGTAAGGAACAGTGATATTTTAAAAGGCACTGAGGAGAGTTCATCAAAGCTTAGATATATTTCCAGACAATGAGTGACATGGAATTCTGGCCAAAGAACAGCCATTATTGCTGTTAAAATTCCAATTTAAATGTTTCTTATAAAATTATACTCCTTGAAAAATGACAAATATTGATTGGTTTAAAACATTTAAAACATTTCAGGATAAAATTACTGTGGGTTCCACATTTATGGAGTAGCTTTCCTTGGGCAGCTATAAAAGCTGGATAAAGCACACAGAACAGCTGCTTGAAGGGTCAGAGAACATCCTGTGCAGACAGGACTTGGGGGTCTATAATCTCTGAGATGAGGGAAGCACAACATTGTGAGCACCAGCTCCATTCAGCTTCTCCCCTAAGGCATTTGCTATTTCAACAGTGAGAGAAGAGAGTCTGAATAGAAAGAGGAGGAAAAATGAAATGAAATTTGGTTCCAGCAAAGTCCATTAACTTCTGCTTCCAGTCAGATGTGGTAAAGGCAGAGCAACAATTAAACATTGATTTAATAAATACAGTGTGTTTGAAAACACCAAAGGGATGTGGAAGAAACAGGACTAGATGAAATAAAATTGCAAAAAGAGAAGAGTCTTTTTAGGTGAGATTGCCAGACATGCCCTCACATGGGGGAATTTGCATAATCTGGACTGTGGTAATCAGACTTGTGTTAGCAGAAGACAATAGTAAGTATAATCTGTCATAATTGATCTATGTTAGCTTTTTAATATCACAAGCTTTCTTTCCCTGTTAAATTTTATTGCCACCACAGGAAGACTCTGTGAAGGGAAGGACATTGTATCATTTGCCACATGATCTCCAGAACATTCTTCAGTTGGGGCTGTATGACTACTATAAATATTTGTTAATTGTTGGTTTCATGAATGCTATGGACTGAATGTCTATGTAACCCAATTTCATACATTAAAATCCTAATCCCTGACACGATGGTATTTGAAAGTGGCGTCTTTGGGAGTTAATTAGGTTAGTTGAGGCCATGAGTGTGAAGCCCCCATGATGGGATTAGTGCCCTTATAAGGAGATGGAGGGCCAGAACTCTCTCTGCCAGATGAGGGTAGAGCAACAAGCTGTCTTTCTGCAAAACAGGAAGACAGGTTTAACCAAAAACAAATCATCTGGAACCTAGATCTTTAACATCCCAGTCTTGAGAACTGTAAGGAATGCATTTCTGTTGTTAAAAGTGCCCAGTCTAAGGACAGCCCAGTGGCGCAGTGGCTAAGTGTGTGTTCTCCACTTCGGCCGCCTGAGGGTTTGCAGGGTCGGATTCCGGGTGCACACTGACGCACCGCTTGTCAAACAATGTTGTGGCAGCGTCCCATAAAAAAAGTAGAGGAAGATGGGCACAGATGTTAACCCAGAGCCAATCTTCCTCAGCAAAAATGAGGAGGATTGGCATCAGATCTTAGCTCAGGGCTGATCTTCCTCACACACACACACACACACACACACACACACACAAACCCAAAAGTGCCCAGTCTAGGGACCTGCCCCACCACCTAGTGGTTAAGTTCAGTGAGCTCCTCTCCGGTAGCCTGGGTTCGGTTCCTGGACACAGACCTACACCACTCATCAGCAGCCATGCTGTGCGGGTGACCAACATACAAAATAGAAGAAGACTGGCACAAATGTTAGCTCATGGTGACTCTTCCTCAGCAAAAATATAAATAAAGAACCCAGTCTATGGTATTTTTTGTACACCACCACATACTGACTAGGACACTGAGTGTGTGAATAAGTTCATCTAGATCGATGATCCTTCTTCCACATGACACATTATTGCCAATGATTCCTAATTTAGTGTGAGTCAAATTTCGCTTAAGGATCATAAAGACGTTAGGAGCCTTCTCCGTAGTTATGCACATATTGATACACATGAAAACGTTGCATCAAGTGCTTTATCGACGCCTTAGTCTCACACGTCATCCCATTAGCCTTCCACGAACCTCAGTGTTACAGCCAGTGCTTTGGGAAATAGAGGATAGTCCCTGGAAGGAAGAGGGGCTGGTATCCATTGTGCAGCTCCTGTCCTCTGCCCAGCCAGCTCCCGCGCAGTGTCAATTTATAAGATGGGCTTTCCTCCAGGCAGCTCTGTCTTTCTCCCAGCCTGTTCTCATTTAGGATGTTCTCACCAAGAGCAATGAGTGGAAATTGGAACCAAAGAGCTACAGAAGGCATCTGCCAGGGGAAATTCTTTGTGGTTACATGATCTAGAATATGGACACCCGGCTGCTCTAAGGTGTCCTGAAAATGGAACCCTTCCCATGTCTGCAATATCCCTCTATCTCCTCTTTCCCCACCATCTCTCTGTTCTTGGTGGCAAAATTCCCTTGGCAATGACAATATAAAAATGCAAATAGGGAATGGTCCATTTCCAGTCTCAGAATTCTGTGAAATTTTACTGCCTATCCCCAGTCTCCCAGGACTAACGCCCTTTTTACTGTTTTAAGATTAGATCACATTTTAATCTCCTTGAATCAGAGTTTTCTCTCATCCTTGTTATGTATATACATTTTCTAACAAAGAATATTGAAAACATTATTTTTGGCCCTACAATTTCCAGATTAATTCATTGCTATTTTCTGATGGATGCATGCCTTTTTAATTATGTTTATAACTCCATTAACTATAGAAATTGACTAAATGCTGAGTAGTAATGTACTAATACAGGAAAATGGCCCATATTTATTCATCATAAAGTTTCATGTTTCATCAAGACAAATACACGAATACTTAATTATTCAGCAAAAACTCTTACTGTGTACATGTAAGCAATTATAAATCTATTGGACTTGGTTTACCTTGTCGATTATTCCTTGTTTCTGAATTGTCCCTTCAGCATTTCCATGAACATTTTAGAATCCTGCATCCTTATCCTACCATTTTAAATACTAGGTCATTGACAAAAGTCTACATGACTTATCCAGTTGTGTGTTAGTGGGTCCTTTGTAGGGTGTCTTTCCGGGTACGTTTTCCAATATGAACTCCAGCTGATGGCCTTGTGACACTGACGTAAATACTGGTCTCTCCATATATCATGGGGCCAGTGGTGTGTGATCCTTTACGGAGTCATATATAACCTAATACTTTTCATTCAATCAGTGTAAACAATGCTATGGAAAGTAGATTGGGGACAATTAATAAAAGAAGATTGATTATGAACATGCTGTTATGGAGAAAAATTGAACCTCTGGCTATAAAGGTGTATGTTTATGCAATTAATCAGCAACCCTAACAAACCCCGTTCATAGGCAGGTCTATACACATATATGTATTAGATTAAGATTATATCATCCATTAGTTTAAATGTGCTTTTGTAAAGTATGCCTTGATTCTCTTGCCCTTTCATACTGGGAGAAATACGGAATAGATAGAAAAAGACTGGCTTACTCTGGTCCTAACTCAGATCACGTAGGGCTTGAATGGTTGAACAAATGAGCCATTAACGGCGGCTATACCACTGGGATTTCCTGATCTAACATCGGTTATACACCCTATTGTGGATATGGACTCTAGAATAGGATTGTGCTGTTATCCTGAGGGTAACTTGTTCTGTTGATCAATATTTTGCATCAATAAGTGATAAAATATTTTGACTAGCTGGTCTAGATTTTAATCACTCAGAGGTTATTTTCTTCTCTGAGGTCAACCCAACCAAAATTGTTAGTCCATTTAAGTTTTGTTATCACTTAATTTGGCTTAACTTTGTTTTTTTTTTTTAATTAATTGAAGCTCCATAGAGTCTTCTTGTCTTATTTTGTCATTCCCCCCTCTTCAGACAAAGGTCAATTTCACTGCTTAAATGTAAGACAGAGTAAAACCCTCGAGTGGCCGCTCATACAAGTTCACATTTAGACAACAAATGATGATGTTGCCTTTGGCAAGTCTGGTCACCAAAGCTTCTACACCGTTTCACTGAGAAAGCAGTGCCTGTAACACCAGAAATGCCAGAGGAGATGCTTTTTGTAAACAGGCGTGGGCTGTGTTTGCCGAGTTTCCTTTACTTTGTAAAGCTTTCCTTGAATGCCTACCTGTGCTGGGTTAAGAATTAACATAATAAATAATTATTGGGTTGAATTTATTTTATTGTTAACTTTTGGTGATTATGTGTTCTGATATAAGATTATGCAAGGAGAAACAACTCTTATTCCTCATAGTAACAGTACTACTTCTATGAATTAATAGATTAATGCAGTATTAGATTAGGAGTTAGTTTCTGTGATTGAAATCAAGATAAGTATATTGTCGAACTTGAAGACTTTCTTAATTGGTGGCTGAATTTAGGCCAACTAGGGTACTGTTTGTACTCCCTCTCTAAGGAAGGTTGTAGCCTGTATCTAAAAGGCTGTAACTCTTTAGTGCTGGGTCTGGAGGAGGAAGGAGGCTGGACAAGTGTGGAGCTGGCTCTGGCCCAGAGGGATGAGCAAGAGACACAGGGCACCTGCTGCCACACACAGCGGCAGCAGACATCACTCATCAGTCACGACATGCTTGGCTGCAGAGCAAAGAGAGCACCCAGTCCTCAACAAGGTGTACTCTGAAGCCACTCCCGGGCAGAGCAGAGGACTGTGATGAACCCATTTGCAGTTCCCGCTCCCCTAAGAAGTTCTCCAGGCCTCCTCTCCCCACTTACTTCAGCAGCTCCTCACTGTCCTCGGGATTCAGGCCTTCAAGGCCTGCTAGCAGGCTGCTCCAGCACTTCTCCTTCCTTATCATCGTCTCCCCTCTCTGCTCCCAATCTAGTTCCAGGGCAAGTTACTTGTGTCTCCTGAGTGCTGCTTCTTGTCCTGGAAGGCCCTTCCTTCACCCCATTCACCCTGTGCACTCCTACTTACCCTTCACGACTCGACTACAGTGATGCCTCCTCGGGAAGAACTCCCTGATGCTCCATCTTCCCAGGCATGCTCTGGGCCACCACTCTGCCTCCTGCCCACACCCATCAATGCCGGGAACCTTGCTAGGCCCTTATCTGGTCTCCACGTCCAGCCTAATCCCTCAGGGGTGGAGGAAATGCTTAGGCTCAGGCAGTGGAGCAGACTGCTAGACCGTAGTGACACTGCCCACCCAAGGAGAGGTCATTCTTTGATCCACTTCCAGCTTGGGCCCAATGCAGCTCAGGGGGAGCCAGGAAACAGGGAGGCTGGCTCTGGGCTCCACAGGTCACAGGGTCAGCCTAGAGAAAGGGCACAAGGAGCCACAAAAAGGGGCTCAGGACAGAACTCCAAGACAACAGTACCGTTGCCAAGGGCAGCAGGGGTCAAAGGCAGCTGCACAGGCCGCAGGAGGTGCTGGTGAGCTTTTCATCTGCTCAAAGCGGCCCAGGGCTGGATAGAAGGAACTCAGGAGGCCCGTCTGAGGTGGAGGCCACCTCGGTGGCATGTAAGCAGAATCTGAGGTTCCCACAGCAAGTGGAATCTGAAGAGGTGGCCCTCAGACCCCTGGCGGCTCTAACGTCTCCGAGTTGGAAGTCAGTCCCCTCAGTCACAGCCTCTAGCTGCCCCCTCACAGGGCTGTGCCTCTCAAACACAGCTCCCAAGGCGAGTGGAGGCTGAGGGTGAATCAAATTTCCTACCCATGAGAACCTCTGTGATCCCGGCCTCCCACAAGGGGCCAAGGATGATGAGCAAGGGACAGAGGGACTGATCCACACTACTTCCCCACGGATTCTGAACATGCTTGTGATTCACGGGGCCGATTAGTATCTGTCCTCATCTCCACTCCTTTCTCCCCAAAAGGACAGGTCAGTGTTTACTATGACATCCACCGACACATCAAGGGCATCTGGGAAGAATCATGTGTACATCTGGAGAGAAAGGAACTGTGAATACTAGTAATATCTGCATCCATGTGTGCAGATACTGACATCCACATCCAGCTGTCAAATTCCTCCAGCAGCCCTGAAATACTCCGCAATCACGCTGGCAGGTTTTGGCACATGGGAGCCAAACCAACTGGTGGCGTCCCCGAATGCTACCACTGCTGGAGCCTACCTTGGGATTGGGGGGATGCAGGGTGCCATGCCCCATCTCACAAAATTCTGGCTGGTGTCCAGGAGGGTCTCGCAGCTTTTGAGGATCATGCACTCCATGGCTGTTTTCCTGGATGCTCTCTGTCTCGTTTACTTCATTGTTCATTATCCTGTGGAGACAGAAAATAAGCTAGAGACAGGCTGCCCCAACCTCTCAAGGAGAAGGGAACACTGGGCCTCTGGCCAGATGTAGGAAGAAGGCCTGGCACCCAGGATGATCAGGTGGAGCCTGTGGTCATGAAGCGGGAGAGAGCATGCATATTGAATAACTGCTGTGCTCTCTATGGGCATGATCTCACATCATCCTTCCGACAGTCCAAGGAGACAGATGGCCTTATTTCAGAGAGATGGAAATGGAGACAAATAGCTAGAAAGCAAGTCTGATCTAAAAGTCTGAACCACGTCGAACAGAGTTGGCAAAACTGGGAGGAGGATGGGTGTACAGGAAACAACGTTTCTTCATTTCTCTGACCCCCACACCACTGTTGGCCTTATCTCCATCCATAGAAGTCCACCCACCCATCCTGCCTCAGGCCTTTGCACTTGTTATCTCCTCCCTGCACCCAATGCACTTTATACAGTTCTTCCTTAATGTTTGTGCCCTGGAATTGCTTAGCTTTGGAGCACCTGGCAATCCTACTTGCTCATGGAAAGACTGACTGTACTAGGCTCCAGCACATCTGGGGGGGAGCAGGACACACCTTGCCCCTTAATCTGATTATAAGGACAACTATCCTATTTGTCCTGTTCTGACTGCCGCAACAGCCCTCCTCTCCAGGATGTTGAGCCATTTAACTGCTTTTGAAAAACAGCATTGGTGGAAAAAGAGGGGTGTGAGTTGCCAACTTTGCTAAGAGCTTTGGTGGGTTTTCAGGAGTCTTAGGAGTTTAGTGATTTAGGAGGGAAGAGCGTCTGGAAAAAATACCCCACCTACTCCAAGAAAAGCACAAATCCTCTTATTTGTCTGCTGATGCCTGAAATTCTACAACCACGACCAGATCACCAAGAGGGCTGGTTACTATACATGGCTTTCGAAGTTCTCTTGTAGACACTGTCCCATTTAACCCTCCCAGCAATAAGAGATGACACTGGTGGGGCTGGATCCGTGAATAATGAACTCAGCATGATGAGCAAATTACTGGGCCCTTCTGACCCTCAGTTTGCTCACCTGTAGAAGGTCGGAGAGAGGATGGAAGAGAACGCATTTCACGTGATGACTTCAGGCCCATCACATGGAAGGTGCTTGAGTAAAGGGCTGTGATGACTGTTGCTATTATCACTGGTTGCAAAGGTGTTATTATAAAACTATTATTATCCGTTGTTTTCTGGTTATCAGACTGGGGCATGGAGATGGGGTCTCTTCCTTAGGAGCCTCAGTCCCTCCCTCCAAGCAGTGCTCTTCTTAGCAGCCCAGGCACTAGCCTTCTTCTAGGATTTCAAGGATATGCTAATTCCCTGGATATGGACTCGTTTTTGGAGGTTAGTAAAGGTAAGCAGAACCATTTATTTTGAAGAGGGTGGGGATTTTTTTGAGGAGGGCTGTATTTGCTAAAAACTAGGTGGCAATTCCAGACCAGCAACACTAGTTTCCCTCTTAGACAAGTGCCAGCTGCAGCTGCTCAGGACTACTGCCAGCCCCTGCTGGGGATTGTACTGAGAGCCACACTGTCCACGAAGCTGAGGAGAAGTTCCCAAGGCCACAGGCTCCAGGGGGGACTGAAAGCGACGACCTGGGTTACAGTGAGCCCAAGAGATGAGGTTCAGGAGAAAAAGCGGCACAAAGGCCAGAGGTAGGAGAGAGTCAGCCCTAAGGGCGGAGTGTTTCTCAGCACAGCCAAGGAGGATAGTTATCTGATGGCTTCCTGCCGGGCTGGGAGCCTTCCTCAGTCCCCAAAGGGAAGGAGAGAGAAGGATGAAAGGGCTGCTGTCAGGGTGACAGGAAAACCCTCTTCTGTGCTACTAGGGCTGGGTTCAGGCCAGGTGCAGATGATCAGGTGGGACAACGGAGGAGGAGTAGGCTTAAGGAAAGGGGATCAGGGTCTTGGGACAAAGGGCTTGGCACACATGTGCCTTCCTCACTACTGCCCGCATGGGAACAGGGCATCCCACAGTGACGAGGAGCCTCGCTGGAGCCCCAAGTCTTTTCCTTGGGGAAGTGTGCAGGATTTGGCTCCTTGGGGCACGAGAAGACTGGGGTCCGCACCCCACAATGGTTTTTGTTAGTCTGCAATCACGCTCTGATTACATTTGCTCCCTGAAGGAACCTCCACTCCGGGGTCTGTGCCCTGCCCTGGTCCAGCCTTGTCCTCCCTCTACCCAACTGGGATCCGTGGCCCTACTGGCTGCCTTTTGCTGGATTCAGGAAGCCATTTAGGGCACTGAGTGGTTGGCAGGGTTGGGTACTGGACCTCACATACTGCACACCGACACTCCTTTGCAGTTTGTGGCAGCCCATCACTGACTACGAGGCTGCTCATCATCTCTTGGCCTTCATAAAGTGGAGACCCCAGGGCTCAGCTCTTGGTACACATCTCGTTCCTGCCTAAACTCACTCCCCTGGTGATCTCACCAGTCTTGTGACTTTAAATACCATCTCCGAGCTGATGGTTCCTGAATGGCTCCCTCCCTGAAACCCCAGACTCAAACGCCCTCCTCCCTTCTTGTCCTCTCCACCACTGTTGTCCATCTCAAGTTCAACGTGCCCCCAGTAAAGCTCCAGTGAAGCAAGAAAGACTCCCCCTCCACACCTGCCCTTCCTGCACCTTTCTCCATCCCGGTTAGCAGCAACTCCAACCTTCTGCTTGCTCAGCCAAAAACACTGGACTCACCCTTGATCCCCGTCTTCTCTCTCCTCACATCTAATGCATCAGAAACTCCTGTTGGTTCCATCTTCAAAACACACCCAGAATCTGAACCTCCTCCTCGCCTCCACCGCCACCACGTGGTACAGGCCACTGTCAACTGCTGCCTGGGTTGTTGTAGGCGCCTCCTTCCCAGCCCCTCTGCTTCTGCCCCGGCAGAGGAAGGTTGCCCCGTACTTTGGTGACTGAAAGAGGGGCAGGGGAGGGGCCTTGACCAGAGGGCTGGGGCCTCTGACACTGGACTAGTCATGGGCTTCTCCACCCATGACACTGCCTGCTGTTGACTGCAGCCTTGGGCACATGAAGGCCCATCACCCAGGGCCCCCTCTGGGGCTCCTAAACCACAGATTGTGACACATTGACACTGGAGAACAGAGAAAGTTGGCAGAGTGCCTGTGAGTCCCTGGGCGGTTCCCCATCTTGGCACGTGGGCTCACGTGAGTGCCCAGGGCCCTTCCTCGAACCCCATCTGTGCCAAGGACAGCACAGCACCCACACCATCCCACCAAGTGCCCACTGGGCTTCAGCTGTGAACTCCTCAGATTGCTCCGGGGGCCCTGCTTGCAGGTGGGGCAAGCTGGGGGTCCCCCAACACTCACCACTGGGGATCCTAACCTGAACATGAGCTTTTACCATCTGAGGGTCAGCAAACTCCCGCTGGGGAGCATCCTCCGCCCTGGCTTGTTCACTGGCGGGGGCACCCGTAAGCCGGGCTCACCCAGACAGCTCCTCCATTTTAGCCCTGACGTCGTCCAGGCTGTTGGCTCGATGTGCTCGTGAAAAGTGGGCCAGGAGCTCGTGCAGTGTCAGAATGTGCCTGGGAATCTGCAGCAGGGAGAGGTAGGGGGAGAGGGACAGAGGCAAGGATGGGGAAGGAGAGAGACAGTGATGAAGCAAGTCAGAGAGAGCAGCAACATAGAGAGGGAGAGAGAGAGACAAAGCAGACGGAGAATGGTTCTCTCAGCTCCGAGCACTCCCACGAGCAGGGCTGAGGACGGACACCCATAGCACTTCTGATATCAGACTCTAACGTGGAGCCTCTTCCAGGGTCTTGTCTGGGGCAAGATCCCAGAGATTGAGGCTCTAAGCCGACAGGAGGAAGGGCCTGGAGGTGGACTTAGGACCCGGAGCTCCCCTTCACCTTCCCACACTGCCTGCTTTGCGGAGCTGGACAGCTTGTGGTCCGCTGGGTCAGGGGCTGGCTCTAAACCCATTCTCCATGCAGCCCAGAGCTGGGGCCTGTTGGGCCTGGGCCCTCCCGGCCATGGGCCCCTGGTGCCCCCTGGTGTGGCTTCCTCCCAGCTGGGGCCCTCACTGCCATGGCCCCCGAGTGGGCTCCCCAGGCATGTGACTTCAAGGACATGGTTCAGACTTTTAGGTCAGACCTGCTTTCTAGCTATTAATCTCCATTTCCGTCTCTCTGAAAGAAGGCCATCTGTCTCCTTGGACTGTCAGAAGGATGATGTGAGATCATGCCCATAGAGTGCCCAACACAGCAGGTATTCAATATGCATGCTCTCTCCCGCTTCATGACCACAGGTTCCACCTGATCATCCTGGGTACCAGGCCTTCTTCCTACATCTGGCCAGAGGTCCAGCATTCCCTTCTCCCTGAGAGGTGGGGGCAGCCTGTCTCTGGCTTCTTTTCTGTCCCCACAGGATAATGAACAATGAAGTAAACAAGACAGAGAGCATCCAGGAAAACATAACCATGGAGTCCATGACCCTCAAAGGCTGTGAGGCCCCCCTGGACACCAGCCAGACTTTTGTGAGATGGGGCATGGCACCCTGCCACCCCCAATCTCAAGGTAGGCCCCAGCAGTGGTGGCATTTGGGGACACCACCTGTTAGTTTGGCTCTCATGTGCCAAAACCTGCCAGCGTGATTGCGGAGTATTCCATGGCTGCTGGAGGAAGGTGACAGCTGGAGGTGGATGTCAGTATCTGCACACATGGATGCAGATATTACTGGTTTTCACAGTTCCTTTCTCTCCAGATGTACACATGATTCTTCCCAGATGCCCTTGATGTGTCTGTGGATGTCATAGTAAACACTGACCTGTCCTTTTGGGGAGAAAGGAGTGGAGATGAGGACAGATACCAATCGGCCCCTTGAATCACAAGCATGTTCAGAATCCATGGGGAAGTCATGTGGATCAGTCCCTCTGTCCCTTGCTCATCATCCTTGGCCTGTGGGAGGCCGGGATCACAGAAGTTCTCACGGGTAGGAAATTTGATTCACCCTCAGCCTCCACTCGCCTTGGGAGCTGTGTTTGAGAGGCACAGCCCTGTGAGGGGGCAGCTAGAGGCTGTGACTGAGGGGACTGACTTCCAACTCGGAGACGTTAGAGCTGCCAGGGGTCTGAGGGTCACCTCTTCAGATTCCACTTGCTGTGGGAACCTCAGCTTCTGCTTACATGCCCTCGAGGTGGCCTCCACCTCAGACGGGCCTCCTGAGATCCTGCTATCCAGCCCTGAGACGCACTGAGCAGATGAAAAGTTCGCCAACACCTCCTGCGGCCTGTGCAGCTGCCTTTGGCCTCTACTGCCCTTAGCAAGGGTATTGTTGTCTTGGGGTTCTATCCTGAGCCCCTTTGTGTGGCCCCTTGTGCTCTTTCTCTAGGCTGACCCTGTGACCTACTGGGCGCAGAGACAGCCTCCATGTGTCCTGGCTCCTCCTGAGCTCCATTGGGCCAAAGCTGGAAGTGGTTCAAAAATGACCTCTTCTTGGGTGGGCAGTGTCACCACGGTCCAGGAGTTTGCGCCATTGCCCTGAGCCTAAGCATTTCCTCCCCTTGAGGGGCTAGGCTGGATATGGAGACCAGACATGGGGGCCCAGCAAGGTTCCCGGCATTGATGGGTGTGGGCAGGAGGCAGAGTGGTGGCCTAGAGCATGCCTGGGAAGATGGAGAATCAGGGAGTTCTTCCTGAGGAGGAATCACTGGAGTCGAGTCTTGAAGGGTAAGTAGAAGTGCACAGGGTGGATGGGGTGAAGGAAGGGTCTTCCAGGACAAGGAGCAGCACTCAGGACCCACAAGTAACTTGCCCTGGAACTAGATTGAAAGCAGAGAGGGGAGACGATGATAAGGTAGGAGAAGTGCTGGAGCAGCCTGCTGGCAGGCCTTGAAGGCCTGAGTCCTGAGGACAGTGAGGAGCTGCTGAAGTAAGTGGGGAGAGGGGGCCTGCAGCACGTCTTAGGGGAGCAGGGACTCCAAATGGGTTCATCACAGTCCCCTGCTCTGCCCGGAGTGGCTTCAGAGTACACCTTGTTGAGGACTGGGTGCTCTCTTTGCTCTACAGCCAAGCATGTCGTGACTGATGAGTGATGTCTGCTGCCGCTGTGTGTGGCAGCAGGTGCCCTGTGTCTCTTGCTCATCCCTCTGGGCCAGAGCCAGCTCCACACTTGTCCAGCCTCCTGCCTCCTCCAGACCCAGTCCTAAAGAGGTACAGCCTTTTAGATACAGGATACAACCTTCCTTAGAGAGGGAGTACAAACAGTACCCTAGTTGGCCTAAATTCAGCCACCAATTAAGAAAGCCTTCAGGTTCGACAATATACTTATCTTGATTTCAATCACAGAAACTAACTCCTAATCTAATACTGCATTAATCTATTAATTCATAGAAGTAGTACTGTTACTATGAGGAATAAGAGTTGTTTCTCCTTGCATAATCTTATATCAGAACACATAATCACCAAAAGTTAGCAATAAAATAAATTCAACCCAATAATTATTTATTATATTAATTCTTAACCCAACACAGGTAGGCATTCAAGGAAAGCTTTAAAAGAGTAAAAGAAACTCGGCAAACAAAGCCCACACCTATTTATCTAAAACATCTCCTCTGGCATTTCTGGTGTTACAGGCACTGCTTGCCCAGTGACACGGTGTAAAAGCTGTGCTGACCAGACCTTGCAAAGGCAACATCATCATTTCTTGTCTAAATGAGTACTTGTATGAGGGGCCACTTGAGGGTTTTACTCTGTCTTACATTTAAACAGTGAAATTGACCTTTGTCTGAAGAGGCGGGAATGACAAAATAAGACGAGAATACCCTGTGGAGATTCAATTAATTAAAAAATAACAAAGGTAAGCCAAATCAAGTGATAACAAAACTTAAATGGACTAACAATTTTGGTTGGGGTGACCTCAGAGAAGAAAATAACCTCTGAGTGATTAAAATCTAGACAAGCTAGTCAAATATTTTATCACTTATTGATCTAAAATATTGATGAACAGAACATGTTACCCTCAGGATAACAGCACAATCCTATTCTAGAGTCCATATCCTCTATAAGGTGTATGTCTGTGATGTTGGATCAGGAGATCCCAGTGGTGCAGCTTCCATTAATTACTCATTTGTTGAACGATTCAAGCCCTTCATGATTGAGTTCAGACCAGAGTAATCCAGTCAGATTCTATCTATTCCATATTTCTCCTAGTATGAAAAGGCAAGAGAAACAAGGCATACTTTAAAAAAGCACATTCAAACTAACAGATGATATAATCTTAATCTAATATATATATGTATATAGACTTGCCTATAAACGGGGTTTGTTAAGGTGGCTCATTAATTGCATAAAAAGTAAACTATTATACCCAGAGGTTCAATTTTTCTCCCTAACAGCATGTTCATAATCAATCATCTTTTATTAATTGTCATCAATCTATTTTCCATAGCATTCCATACACTAATTGAATGAAAAGTATTAGGTTATATATGACTCTGTAAAGGACCTGTCTTGACAAGAATACAGCCATGTTTGGCTGCTCCATTGACCTATAGCCACCAGCACACAAAGAAATACAAAGCTGCTTTCTGTGTGGTGGGAACTGGCCTTTTCCCGGGAACTGGCCTTTCTCCCACGGAGAGAAATGCAAGTTGTAACATTTCAAGGCTCTTGGAGCATCGCAGCGCGGGATGGACTGGCCATCTGTGCCGGGCTAAGACGATAACCAAAGAGAAAAATGCATGTACACAACTACTGGGCTGGAACATTAGCCAAGGGGCTCAATGCACGTACGTCACAGATAACAATTTTGTGCATGGGAACACTAGATGCTTGCTCTGTAAACTCTGTAACTGCTTATATAACCTGCTGGAAACTGAGACCTGGTGAGAGTTCCACCTGTGGAAGGGACACCTTGCCTAGGACGTGTGATCCTTGCCCAGCCACGTCGATTGACAGGGCTTTCCTGGCAGTGAAACGTGGATGTTGTGGGTAATTGATTTGACGTGAAGTAATTGATTTGATATGAAGTAATTGATTTGATGTGTTCTCTTTTCGGTCAACCTGATATTTCTCTTTCCGGTTGATTTGTGTCATTTCTCTTCAGCCAGTGTGGATGTTTTCCCTTTCCAGTCAGCCTGATGTTTTTCCCTCTTAATATTTGACCTATTCGGATCTGTTTGCAGACTATTGCCTTTACTATCCTCTATATAATAAAATATACCTTCAGTCCATTTGTTTGCAGTGGAAAGTGTCTTTTACATCTCTGACTGAATCCCCGAACCTCTCATAACAGACCACACATCATTGGCCCCATGATCTGTGGAGACACCAGTATTTATATCAGTGTCACAAGGCCATCAGCTGGAGTTCACATTGGAAAATATACCCAGGAAGACACCCTATGGGGGACCCATTAGCACACAACTGAACAAGTAATGTGGACTTTTGTCGATGACCATGTGAAAACGTACCTAGGAAGACACCCTACAAAGGATCCACTAACACACAACTGAACGAGTAATGTGCACTTTTGTCAATGACCTAGTTTTTAAATGGTAGGATAGGGCCGGCCTCGTAGCTGAGCTTTTAAGTGCATGCCCTCCATTGCTGGTGGCCCAGGTTTGGATTCCAGGCACGCACCGACACACCACTTCTCCGGCCATGCTGAGGCAGCTTCCCACATACAGCAACTAGAAGGATATGCAGCTATGACATACAACGATCTACTGGGGCTTTGGGGAAAAATAATTTAATAAAAATTATAACAAAAAAAATAAAATGGTAGGATAAAGATGCAGAATTCTAAAGTGTTCATGGAAATGCTAAATGCACAATTCAGAAACAAGGAATAATCGACAAGGTAAACCAACTCCAATAGATTTATAATTGCTTACATATACATAGTAAGAGTTTTTGCTGAACAATTAAGTATTCGTGTATTTGTTTTGATGAAAACATGAAACTTTATATTGAATAAAAATGGGCCATTTTCCTGTATTAGTACATTACTACTCAGCATTTAGTCAATTTCTATAGTTAATGGAGTTCTAAACATAATTACAAAGGCATGCGTCCATCAGAAAATAACTATGGGTGAATCTGGAGACTGTAGGGCCATAAATAATGTTTTCAATATTATGTATTAGAACATGTATATACATAACAAGGATGAGAGAAAACTCTGATTAAAGGAGATTAAAATGTAATCTAATCTTAAAAGAATAAAAAGAGTGTCAGTCCCGGGAGACTGGGGATAGGCAGTAAAATTTCACAGAATTCTGAGACTGGAAATGGGCCATTCCCTACTTTCATTCTTTTATTGTCATTGCCAAGGCAATTTGGCCACCAAGAATAGAGAGATGGAAGGGAAAGAAGACATGGAAGGATATTGCAGACATGGGAAAGGTTACATTTTCAGAACAACTTAGAGCAGCCAGGTGTCCATATTCTAGGTCATGTAACCACAAAGAATTTCCCCTGGCAGGTGCCTTCTGTAGCTCTTCTCTCCAAATTTCCACTCATTACTCCTGGTGAGATCATCCTAAATGAGAACATGTTGGGAGAAAGACAGAGCTGCCTGGAGAAAAGCCTATCTTGTAAATTGACACTGCTCTAGAGCTGGCTGGGCAGAGGACAGGAGCGACACGATGGATACCGACCTTTTTCAGTCCAGGAACTTTCCTGTATTGCCATTTGGGGAATACACTGACTGCAGCACTGAGGTTCACTGAAAGTCAATGGGATCAGGTGTGAGACTAAGGTGTCAATAAAGCACTTGACGCAACATGTTTTCATGTGTATCAATATGTGCATAACTAGGGAGAAGGGCCTTAACATCTTTATGATCCTTAAGAGAAATTTGACTCACACCAATTTAGGAATCATAGGCGGTAACATGTCATGTAGAAGAAGGATCGTCAATCAAAATGAACTTATTGACACACTCAGTATCCTAGTCAGTATGGGATGCTGTAACAAAAATATCATAGATGGGGTACTTTATTTATTTATATTTTTGCTGTGGAAGATTCACCATGAGCTAACATCTGTGCCAGTCTTCGTTTATTTTGTATATGGGTCACCCCGACAGCTTGGCTGCTGATGAGTGGTATAGGTCTGTGTCCAGGAACCAAACTCATGATACCGAAGAGGAGCTCATTGAACTTAAACACTAGGCCATGGGGCAGGCCCCTAGACTTGGCATTTTTGGGTTTTTTGTGTGTGTGTGTGTGTGTGTGTGTGTGAGGAAGATCAGCCCTGAGGTAACATCTGATGCCAATCCTCCTCTTTTTTGGTGAGGAAGATTGGCCTTGGGCTAACATCTGTGCCCACCTTCCTCTACTTTTTATATGGGACGCTGCCACAGCATGGTTTGAGAAGCGATGCATCGGTGCATGCCCGGGATCTGAACCTGTGAACCCCGGGGCCACTGAAGCGGAACACCCACATTTAGCCACTGCACCACCTGGCCATCCCTAGACTGGGCACTCTTAACAACAAAAGTGCATTCCTCATAGTTCTGAACACCGGCTTGTTCAAGATCTAGGTTCAAACTGATTCGCTTTTGGTGAGAGCTCTCTTCCTGTTTTGCAGAAGGACAGCTTCTTGCTCTACCCTCATCTGGCAGAGAGAGCTCTGGCACTCCATCTCCTTGTAAGGGCACTAATTCCATCATGGTGGCTTCACAATCATGGCCTCATCTAAGCTAATTAACACCCAAAGGCCCCAATTCCAAATACCCTCAGGTCGGGGATTAGGATTTTACCGTATGAAATTGGATTACATAGACATTCAGTCCATAGCATTCATGAAACTAACAATTAACAAATATTTATAGAAGTCATACAGCCCAAACTGAAGAATGTTCTGGAGATCATGTGGCAAATGATACAATGTCTTTCCCTTCATAGAGTCTTCTAGTGGAGGGAGTAAAAATTAACAGCCAAACAAAACTTGTGATATTTAAAAGCTAACATAGATCAATTATGACAGACTGTACTTACAATTGTCTTCTGGTAAGACAGGTCTGATTATCAGAGTCCAGATTAAGCAAATTCCCCCGGGTGAGGGCATGTGTGGCAATCTCACCTAAAAAAGCTTTTTCCTTTTTGAAATTTTCTTTCATCTAGTCCTGTTTGCTTCCACATCCCTTTGGTGTTTTCAAACACACAGTACTTATTAAATCAATGTTTAATTGTTGCTCTGCCTTTACCACACATGACTAGAAGCAGAAGTTACTGGACTTGGCTGGAACCAAATTTCAGTTCATTTTTCCTCCTCATTCTGCTCAGACTCTCTTCTCTCACTGTTGAAATAGCAAATGCCTTAGGGGAGAAGCCACGTGGAGATGATGCTCACAATCTTGTGCTTCCCTAGTCTCAGAGATTGTAAACCCTCAAGTCCTGTCTGTACAGGATGTTCTATAACCCTTCAAACAGCAGTTCTGTGTGCTTTGTCCAGCTATTCTAGCTGCCCAAGAAAAGCTACACAATAAAAGTGGAACCTGAAGTAACTTTATCCTGAAATGTTTTAAATATTTTAAACCAAAGGATATTTGTCATTTTTCAAGGAGTATTTCTATAATTTTATAAGAAACATTTAAATAGGAATTTTAACAGCAATAATGGCTGTTCTTTGACCAGAATTCCATGTCATTCATTGTTTGGAATTATATCTAAACTTTGATGCACTCTCTTCAGTGCTTTTTAAAATATCACTGTTCCTTAATTTTAAATATCTTGTGATGGGTTTCTATCACTCACCTCCTTTGTACCATTTCAGATCCTCTTGTGTCTTCATACCCTTGAGTCATATGTCATTTAGCAACCAGCTTTGCATGTATTATATTTGCTTTATGCAAGTGTCTCCTGACTGCTCCCCACATGTTCTCCCTGTGCCCTCTGCCTCTCCCTCTCGCCCCGGGGTGTCCATGTTGATGCTGAGGTGTGAAAACCCCCCAGATCAAGCCCAGATGTGCACGGCCACGTTCCTTGTTGTGTGGATGACTGTGTGTTCAGCAATTCTGTATGGTCACAGGGTGCATGGCTATTATGGCTTCTATGTGAAGGTGTGTTTTGTTGAGGTGCTTGTTGAGAGAGTTCAAGTCACTGTGGGCTCTGAGACAGTGAGTGTTCTGTAGGTGTGTGTGTTTGTGTGTATGTTCTGAGTATTAGTATGCATTATAATGTGTAGTTTACAGTCTGAATGCTGCTGGTCATTTGCAAATAGTGTGTATGTGTGTGTGGGAGTGTGTTGTCAGCATTTCCACGTGTTCAGAGGATGTCTGTCATTGTGGGAATGTGTAGAATAAGTGTCTTGTTAGAGATCAGTGTGGGCACCAACATAGTTTGCCTGTTACTAGTTCAACCCTCAACACCCCTGAAGAAACATTGAGTCCAGACATTCACAGGCCCCATCAGGCCCACAGAGATCTTACTCAGCTGTTTTCTTCCCATCATAGAAATATGAACAGGTAGCCAAGGACCACTTGATATTTGAGGAATTCCTCTAGCATGAAAGATGTAGCAAGAAACACATACACTGAAGTGAGGGACTAAAGGAACAGCAAGGAAATCCAGAGATCATAGTGAAACTTCAATTGCATATCTAGTAACATCTTCAAGACAATTAGACATGGGCTGGTCCCAGGGCCTATTGGTTAAGTTAAGAAAACTCCACTTCAGTGGTCCAGATGCAGTTCCTGGGCGTGGACCTACACCACTCACCAGTGGCCACGCTGTGCTGACAACCCACATACAAAATAGAGGAAGGTTGACACAGGTGTTAGCTCAGGGTGAATCTTCCTCAGCAAAAAGAAGATTGGCAACAGATGTTAGCTCAGGGTGACTCTTCTTAAGCAAAGAGAATAAAAAAAATAAAACAACCAGTAAGTGTATATACATGTATTGATGTTACTGCACAATATTGGGGTTCTCTTGCCCAACGCACATTTAAAAAGCCAATTATTTTGGCATCAGCTTTTGGGAAATGAAGTATAACTTTATTTTGTGAGATTGATCTGCGAGGAGACAGGGGGCATGTGTCTGTCTCAGATCTGTCTCCCTGATCCAGGTCTTGGGGCACAATTTATGGGATGAAGGGCAAGGTGTTCTGACGTGTGGAAGTACATGATTGGAAGTAAGGAGAAGTGAGGTAATTGATGATCTGAGCAAGCAATGTCAAGCTTCATGGCTCTTCATCAGATGTGTGTTCACAAATTGGTAGTGTTACCTTGATCGGAGAATGTAGTTTTTAGCTCCTTGATGTCATAACGGACACATATAAAGCATTTGTGAACTCCCAGTTGATGAGTTGGTGGTCCCAACTGGTCTGAACTGGAAGAGGGGTCTCAGTTCCTGAAAGAAAACTCTTAACTACTCTTTTCATAAGATGGGGTCAATTGAACTGGTCCTGGAGGGCCCATGGTTACGTTTGCATATGTGTATCTATGCATATGCATGAGATTATCTGTATGTGTGTTAAATGTGGAGGATACACAAAGCAGACTCTAGTTAAAGTGCTCAGGACAGATTTTAATCAGGCATATACCACTGCAATAGGAAAGAAGGAACAGGATGAACTGAACTCAATTTGATTTGTACAGATGTGACTGGGCATTTGAAAGGGAGAATGAGGGAGCAGGCAGAGAGGTGAGCAGGGGCTCAGTACAGTCAGGGAGGGAAAAGTTACAGAATGTTGGTCAGTGCAGTGTGATCTGGCCAGTTGTGTCTGCTAGTTGGAAATAATCAAAGTTTCACTTCTCTCCTCTCACAGCATCTGGGACACAGACACCCTGTCTTCCTCTCAAGGAACGGCTCTCAAGACCTTGAGAAATGCTCTCCTGAGTTATAGCAGACACACCTACAACTCTAAAGGACAGAGGAAAGATTCACAGTTGTAAGCACTTTTGGGTAAATGCTCTAAGAAAGGGATGTCAGGGGCCAATGATCGAGTGTTGGCCAGAACAAATAATCAATTCTTTTGGCTGCCTTGAGCTTTCTCAGGGAAGCACGTTAAGGGGGCAGGAGTCATCCTAAGGATGTTGATTTGAGCTGTTAGAAACTGTGTAAGTGTTTCAGTCTTATAATATGTGTTGGGATGTGAAACCATTTGTGCTGAGAGGCTGTAGTTATTATAGGCCAAATTATTATAGGCTCAAAGGAGACTGGCTTGAGTTTGGTCAAGTACAGGAAACTATATATATAAATAATACTCGTATATTTTTCAATAATAAAAATGACTATATTGAATAATATATATTTAATTAAATAATATAAATATATATTTAATGAATATATATTGAATGTGTATATGTATATATATTTGAATTAAATAATATAAACATATATATATGATTTAAAGAAATATTCAGACATTATAACAGAAATTTCCAGAATTGATAAAAGACTTCTACTCTAGATTCAGGCAGCTGAATACATCTCAAGCAAAATTTAAAAAAAAAAAATCTAGAGCCAGATTCATTCAGGGAAACGAAAGAACACTAAATACAAAAGAAGATATCCAAAGCCCCTCAGAGGAACAGAACACTTACAGAGACTTACATTTAGACCTATGATACATTACTTAACAATGGAAGGCAAGAGAGAGTTGGATTAAATCTTCAAGGTACAGAGAGAAAATAACTTTCAGCGTATACTCAATCAAACCATATCTCAATAACAAAGGTGACTTAAAGATATTTTTATGCAAACATTTACTAAGGGTATTACCACGAACAAATGCTCATTAAGGAATTTCTAAAGAATGTACTTTAAGGGGGTCAGCTACCTGGTGTAGTGGTTTAAGTTCAGCACACTCCACTTCCAAGGCCTGGGTTCGTGGGTTTGGATCCCAGGCGTGGATCTACACCACTCATCATACATTCTATGGTGATGACCCACATAAAAAATAGAGGAAGATTGGCATAGATGTTGGACCAGGGCTAATCTTCCTCAAGGAAAAGACTTAAAAAGCAAAAAAGAATGTGCTTTATGAAGAAAAAAACTGGGCCGGCCCCGTGGCTAAGAAATTAAGCGTGCGTGCTCTGTTACTGGTGGCACGGGTTGAGATCCTGGGTGCACACCGACGCACTCCTTCTCTGGCCGTGCTGAGGCCGTGTCCCACATACAACTAGAAGGCTGTGCAACTATGACATACAACTATCTACTGGGGCTTTGGGGGTAAAAAAAAAAAAAAGGTGGAGGATTGGCAATAGATGTTAGCTCAGAGTTGGTCTTCCTCAACAAAAAGAGGAGGATTAGCATGTATGTTAGCTCAGGGCAGATCTTCCTCACAAAAAAAAAAAGAAGAAGAAACAAACTGATAGAAGAAGAAATGGTAAGAGGTAAAAATGGATCGTGAGGATAAAAAAGGGTAAACATCTGAATAAATCATTGAAAGCATGATTTTTCCAAACAATCATAATATTGACAATGTATAACTGATGGAGTTAAAAACCAATGACAAGGGAACTTCTGTTTTAGAGTAGACTAGGACAGGAAAGCACCCGCTGCAAAACTGGACAAAGCCAGATAAATTATAAATATATTTTTAGAGCATCAGAGAACTTCATAATCAACCAACTAAAATTCCAGAAAGAAGAAAAACTTTTTTATGTGAGCCCTGCAGGCGTTTTCTGATTCTGGGTGGTTGCCGAGGATCTGGCTTGCTGAGCCAGATCCTCGGTGAAGGAAAAGAGAAACTAGCCAAACTTGTAGTGATTCTGCAGGACTGGTGTGGCAGATGAAACCTGAGAGCTTTCAGACACACAACTGCTCTTTCTCACAGCACTTGTGCTAAGTTTCTGTGCCACACAGGAATCTGGGGAATTAGGCCAAAAGCTTCCACAAAACAAAATGAAACCTCCAGAAGTGGTGGAAGTGGCCTAAGTCCAACATACCGCTAGTCTGACCTTCAGGGAATTTCCCATATTGTGAAGCAATAATCAGGTAGGAGGCTGGAGATCTGTGCTGAGATGTCTGAAGGGTGTAGCTGAATTGTCTATGGGCTCCCAAACTTGAGGAGACAGAAATCTATCAGACTTAGAACCAGATTCCTGTGTGAAGGAGGGGAGCACAGCAAACAGGAGCAGGGAAAGTGGAAGGGCTGGGTTTACTAAAAGTGAGACCCAGCCCCGACTCTGATCAAGGTCTGATTGGACTCAGGTGCTCCAACCTCACTCTGTTTCTCAATGAAGGAAAATAAAGTCATGTGGAACCTCTTGAGTTATGTTACACAGACCTTCCAAAGACACTGGTGAGAGGATGGAGAAGGCAAGCCACAGACTGGGAGAAGACCTTTGCAAATCACATATCTGACAGGACTATAAGGAACGCTCAAAACTCGGCAATAAGAAAATCCTAGTTTAAAATGGGCACAGGTTTGGACACTTCACCAAAGAAGATACACAGATGACAAATAAACACATGAAAAGATGCTCAACGTCATTAAACATGAGAAAGATGCACATAAAAACCACATTGAGATCCTGCTATGTACCTATTAGAATGACTAGAATTAAAGAGGTTGAGCATACCAAGTGTTAATGAGGATGGAAAGTAACTGGGACACTCCTACATTGCTGGTGGGAACACACAGTTGTTCAGCCTCTTTGGAAAACAGTTTTATTTGTTTATTTACTTTTATGTGAGGAAGATCAGCCCTGAGCTAACATCCATGCTAATCCTCCTCTTCTTGCTGAGGAAGACCAGCTCTGAGCTTACATCTATTGCCAATACTCCTCGGTTTTTTTTCTCTCCAAAGCCCCAGTACATAGTTGTATGTCATAGTTGCACATTCTTCTAGTTGCTGTATGTGGGACTCAGCCTCAGCATGGCTGGAGAAGCTGTGCGTCGGTGTGAACCCGTGATCCAAACCCGGGTCACCAATAGCGGAGTGGACGCACTTAACCAGTAAGCCATGGGGCCTACCCCTGGAAAAACAATTTTAAAGTGGAGTTTGTTATGCTGCTCTAACAAATTAGCACAAATTTCATGGCTTAAAACAACTCAGATTTATAGTTTTACAGTTCTGTAGGTTAGCAGTCTGAGATGGGTCTCCTTGGGCTAAAATCAAGGTGTTGGCAGAACTAGGTTCTTTTGAGGGGACTATAAAGGTTAATCCATTTCCTAACCCTTTCAAGCTTCTAGGGAACACCACATTCCTTAGCCTATGGCGCCCCTCCGCCACCCTCAAAACCAAGAACTCTGCATCTCTCTGGCCCTGCTTCCCTTGTTGCATCTTTTTTCTATTCTACTGCTTCTCTTTCCCTTTTAAGGGCCTTTGTGATGCACTGAGCCCACCTTGATAATCCAGAGTAATCTCCCTATTTTAAAGTCAGTTGATCAACAACCTTAATTCCATCTGCAAATTTAATTCACCTTTGCCATGTAATCTAAAGTATTCCCAAGTTCAGGGATTAGGACATCTTTGTGAGCCATGACTTTGCTACCACAAACAGTTTTTAAAATAAAGTTAAACATACACATACCATGTGACCCAGCAATTTCACTTCTAGGTGCTTACCCAAGAGAAGAAGACCAATGTTCACACGAAAACTTGTTTGCAAAGATTTATAATATTTTTATTCATAGTCAAAAAACACAAAACCGAAAATAACTCAAATGTCCTTCAACTGGTGGGTGGATAAACTGTGGTACATTCATACAATGGATACCACATTCAGCAATAAAAGAGAAGGAACTGATGATACAGTCAACAACATGGATGAACACTCAAATATACATATTGTGCTAAATGTAAGAAACAAGACTCAAAACGCTGAATACTGTAGGATTCCATTTATATGATATTCTAGAAAAGACGAACCATAGGGGAAGACAACAGATCATTAGCCACCAGGGGTTAAGGGTGTGGGAAGAGTTGACTACAAAAGAGCAGCTCAAGGGAGTTCTGGGTGCTGGAACTGTTCTGTATCTTGATTTTGGTAGTTGCACAACTCTATGCATTTGTCAAAACTTACGTACAAAGAGGAAGGAAAACAAATACATCATTTCTCACCCATCAGATTGGCAAAAATTTAAAAATCTGACAATGCTGATCTGGCAATTCCCAGGGCAAGGATGACTCAGACACTGTTGGCGGGAATGGAAATTGTTAAAACTTCAGAGGGTGATTTGGCTGCAGCCCGTCAAGTTGCAGATTCACATCAGCCTCTGGCCCAGCAATCCACTCACAGGCAGGTGTCCATTCTAAGGAGTCCACGTGTGCTCGAGGAGAAACACACACAAGTATAGTCATTAAACATGGTAAGGGAATGAATTAATTGTGGTTAGTAGTTATTTAAAAAAGAAAGAAAAAAATGCATATGGGAAAGAATCAACCCTGCTGGCTACATATATGATCTGGGAAGTTAAACCCCTTCATAATTCCCAGATATGTACTTAATAGTACATATCACAGACAGCACTGTACTAAGAATCTGGAGACAAGCATCTGAGCATTTAGTTCCAACTCTGCCACTAAGTAGCAGTCAGATTATGGATGACTTAACTTGAAAAACTTCACTTTCCATTTCCTGGAAAATGAAGAGATTAGGCTCTACAACCACTAAAATTATTTCCAACTCCACAATTCTATGATTCAATAAGTCAACAATCAAAAATTATATTCCAACTTACCTATGTTGAGAAACTGTTTTTCCCAGACACCCAGAAATCAGAAACTATCAGGGAAATAGGACATCTTAAAATATTGATACATAAAATGGCCCAAATTTATTGGTACATCTGTGACTAGCTGTTTAATCAAGATCGTAACTCAGAAAGAGTATATAAACAGTGAAACCCACCATATTGACTTGGGTCACCCTCAGGTAACTCATATGTCCTCTCCCATTCTAACATTCCAAAACAAATTCACCATACTAATGAGTCCATCTTGTCAAGTTCAGGTCTATCTAGCCAAAAGTCATTCATGTATATGGTAAGATTTACTTCATTTTTTTAACAAAGTTAAAATGATTAATGGCTTTTTGTATTTTTGCCTGTTTCATCTATAAAGATCTTACATTGCAATTTAATAGCTTCAGCCTGCTACAATATTTTAAAGAGCTTTTTGAAGCTTGTAATATGCCACGTCCAACAGGATCTAGTAAAAAAATCAGTAGTTCACAATCCGAAAAAGCTCATTTATGTTCATTACCAACAATACTTACACTTCAAAGACACTAATAACCAACATATCATTTGTTCCTACTGGAGAATTTAATAGGTTGTTAAATTCTCGTATCATCCAAAAGCATAATTAGGATGCTATCATTAAAATGTATTTTTTAATCAGAAATATTAAAACTAATGATTAAACTAAATGATTAACTAAATATTAAAATTAATGGCAACTAACGACCTGTTTTCTTTCCCTATGGTTTATCTTTTCTAGAATATCATATAAATGAAATCCTACTGTATTTGGCCTTTTGACTTTTCATCCTATCAGTCAAATCGAAATTTGAAAATTCCTGTTCTATGAGCTTTCCAAATCTAAATTCTTACAATTGCATATGAATATGGAGACAAAACACACACTACACACTACTTCTAAAAACCTCCTCCTTATCCGATTTTAATTCTATCACCAACTGTCAAGAAAAGTCTTTCCGTTGATACCAAAATTCCCTACACATTGTGTCAATCATCAATTGATCAGTCATCAGTCCATGTTAACAGAATGTGAGTTATTATTAGGAAGCTACATAATTTGCACCAAAGATTGTTTAAAGCTCCTTTCATTAAATGCAGTTTACAATAATTCACAGGCTTCAAAGTTCGCCTTGCAAATATACAGTCAATTATCAGAAACTATTACTAGGATTAGGCTTTTCTATAAAAGTGGTCCCAAGGAAGTAGGAATATTTATTTGTTTAAAGAACGCAATGAGGAGCCCAATAGCCTGAGCAGAGTCAGACAGAGGAGCGCTGACCACAGGCCATCTTACGAAGGGCCGTGTTCACCGGGAGATATCCCGACCTGTCCTAGACGGGGTCCTGGGTGGCATGAACTCAAGGGCTGGTGCAGAGGGCAGGCGACTCCCTGCCGCCCCCTGCACCTCCGATGGGTGGGCAGGAGGCCCCGCTGTGGTGGGGCCCCGCCAAGGCAGAGGGACCAGCCTGCCAGGCGGCACTCCTCTGCTCTTAAAAGGGACAAAGTTGGGCTGCCCCGCCTGGAGCAGCCCACCAGCAGCCCCGGACACGCCCCCGACACTGCGTTTCCGCCATCTGCAGCGGAGATCTCCACACCGCGCCTGCTGCCCACCGCCTACCTCGGCACCGCTCCTGCCCAGCGTTCCTCCACACTGCAGAAAGGAGAGCTCCCCAGCGCTGAAAATCCTGGAGGAATGATCGAGAAATCGCCAATCCCCCCACACAAACCTCCGAGGCAGCCACGTCCACACCAAGGACCCCGCCTCCAGTGCACTCGCTCCGGGGCTCTCCAACTCGCAGGCCCCTCTGCTGCTTTGAGCACACGTCCTGCGCATGCTTAGGCATCTCCGAGGATAAAATGGGAAGCGCTGGGGTGGGCCCCGGGAGGGTTTGGGGACTGAGGTGTCCCTGAGAGGGAGAGTGGGAGCGGGCTGTCCCTCTGCAGCTCTTGACTCTGCTCTTCCTGGATGACCCTCAGCTCCTGGAGAAGATCTACCTTTCCTTGAGGCGGCTCCTCCTGTCCTGAGAAGTGCGTCACATTAACTAACATTTGTTTCAAAAAGAACAATGACATCCTTAACACCTGATGTGTCGTGTCCCCAGAAGAATTCTCTGCTTCTCCAGAAAACTAGACAGTGAGCAGCTGGGACCGTGTTCTGACGCAGGAAGGAAGGATGCTGAGGGCACAGCTGTCTCCCTTCTGCCGGCTCCTTCCCCTGATTTGTGGCCCTGATGGGGCTATAGCGTTGGGGACTTCTGCAGGTGAACACGCTCAAGTGTTTGCCCATGGTATTACGTTTCTTATGATTTAGTAGTTAAAACGGGAAGCTAGCTGTCAGTTTTTCCGACGATTTCACTCGCAGAAATGTCTTTGAACAAAGAAGTTTGTTTGCTTTATTTCTGATTTTTATAATCAATAACAATAATTAAAATACTTATTTTCTTAATCTCATTGGCATGCTAAAACAAACAAGTCACTTGGTTTTCACCAAATTGGCCACATTTTCATTAAAACTTTGGGAGTATCACTGTTTGAGGTAAAGAAAGCATTTGGGAAGAACAATTACCCTTAGATAATATCTTCCCAGATAAATGTACAAACACATAGTTATGAGCCATTTTGAGGAGCCTGGGAAATCCAGTTTGAGTTCTACAATGGATCTTCTGAAGGTTAAATTAGTAATTATATGAGGAGTTTACAAATAAATTTTCATGTCACCTTCATCAAATAGGTCTGGTGATTTAAATGAAGGTTGAGCTTAACGATAAAAGTTTTCAAGAGACTGAGAAATGTTAAGTAAATGTACTAAAAACAAAAAAGTGCAAATCAAAGTAAAGCCTGCCATTATCCTCTTTAAAACAGAGTCACAGTAGCACTATTGTCAAGGTATGAGAAGGAATAGAAATGCTTTATAAAGTCAATTCTTCACTTCCAAAGGACCTAACGTGACATTCTAGAAGTCTCCATAGTCTTTCTCTCATCTAGATTAAAATTGCTCAATTTATATTTTAAAGACTAATGAATCTGAGGGCAAAATATTCAAGGTCAGTGTTTAATTGTTTTTCATTGTTGCAAAGTAGATGGGTATAAAGTGTGGCTGAAATCCATGGTCTTGGAGAATAAAAATATATAGAACTTATTTGTCACTCTCACAGCATGTACTGACTTAATCCTACAAATGTCCCAAGAGTAAAACCTCAGTGAATTCCATTCTGTTCTTAGATATGACATCTTTCATTCGTAATGAATATTCTCAAATTAGGCTCTAGTTAGTAATTATGTTCCTGATGCAAATATGCAATAAAGAAGAATCCATGTGTGATTAAATTTGGCTCAAGAGGACTACTTAGAACCGAAATTTGTTTTTTGCTTTGTTTTTCTTTATCGATTTCTTTCTTTCTCCTCAGCAGAGTCGGCAGATAGATGACACAGAAAGCTGAGAGACTGGAGGGCAGAGTCTTGAAGAATGTGGGATTTCCCAATCTTCCAGAACTTTTTTATCTTTAAAATTCTACGATTTTTCTATTTATATAAGGGTTCATTTTTTTCATTATTTCTAATAGCGATCATAATAGTCAGACTAACAAAACTTAGCACTTGTGGAATATTTTTCATCATAAAAATTTACGTTATTCTGACAATTATTAATATATTAAAAAGCCACTAAGAGCTAATCTGATGCTCAGAGGATTTTTAGAGTAGTGAGACTGTTCTGTGCATAATGGTGGCTGCATGTCACTATATGTGTGTCAAAACCCATGGAATTGTACAACACAAAGTGTGACCCTTAAACTAGAGACTGTAGTTCATAACAACGTTTCCATATTGTTCATTCATTATAATAAACGTATCACACTAATGCAAGGTGTTAATAATAGGGGAGATGGGGCTTGGCAGAGAGGAGAGAGGCAGTGCGGTGGGTGTATGGAGCTCTATGTACTATCTGTTCAATTCTCTGTAAATCTAAAACTGTAGTTTTAAGAATAAAGTTTTTTAAAGTTTTTTTGAAAGTTACCGAAAGGTAAGCTAACACTGTAGGGCATCTATTTTGTGCAGAAGGGCAAGGAAGAAGTTGAAATGATTTAAAAAGTTCACCTTGTGAAGGTTTGAATTGTGGTGTGTTTCTGAAGCCTTAGACAAGGGCAGGACATAGAATTTGAGACATGGATGAAATAAAGGAGAAGGAAGACATCAGAGTGATCAAACCTGATCAATTAAATTTAGGACAAATTACTAAATCGGATGGATTTGTTTTTATTTTCTTTGCTTTTTAGAAACCTTACACCTTTCTATGAAAGCCACACGTGCACAGTATCAACAGGTGTGTTTCCTACCGAGCGGCACCTGCTTCTCTCCCTCTGCATTTTCTATTCCTTTCCCCCTCCTCTCACTACCTCTGACTCATGGTCGCTGTTTCTATCTCCCTTCCTTACTCTACCTCTCTCCTGTTTGTTTGTTTTTTCTTTCTTTATCTTTGTGTTTTCTTTTTCCTCTAACACATCAGACTAACCATAACCTTCCTGGTCATTATTTAGTTCCACTGAAAGATCTCAGTGGTTTCCATCAAGAAATGACAGATCAGTGTTCTGGGAAACATTTCTCTATTTCAGCTACTTCACCCTCAATTTGAAGCAGGAAAATTTCTTGAATGTTGAATCAATTTTTCATATTTTTTTCTTTTTTGAATCCAAATTTCAGAGCTCCTGGTCACATTGGAAAAATTCCTGAAGACGGCTGCCTGGAGTTGAGTCATAGGCGTTCTTCCTATGGCCATAAAGGGGAATCCTTATTTTGTCCATGGGGCCTCAGGAGAAGCCCTCGTGAGAGAGGAATCTTTGCTAACCTTATGTTGTACCTAGGACTGGCTTCTCCTAAGACAGTGGTTCCTGAACTCCAGTGTGCATTAGAACCGTGTGGAGGTCCCCTACAACACAGAGTGCTGAGCCCATCCCAGAGTTTGTGATCCACTAGGATGGGGATCCCGAGAATTTACATCTCTGACCGTTTCCCAGGTGATGCTGCTGACCAGCCACACATTGAGAACCACCGGCTTAGAAACCCTAGGTTTCAAAGGATGCTTTCCTTGAGCAGACAGCCAAAAGTATCAAAATCGTAATCAAGATTCACCAACAACTTGAATGTGTTGGCATTTGGATCTAGAGGCTCCTGAATTTTCAGGGGCTAAAGCAAACTTTACTCTGAGTTCAGGGTTTGTGACTCTCCTAAGTGTCACACACTTCCTTTGCTTGCTTCCCTTGAGCCCTACCTGGCTAAGAAAGAACATTAAAAACAAAGCCAGCTTTGATTATTTAATCCTCAGTCAATTAAGATATTTTTGAGTAAGGTTTTTTTGACAGATTAGCCAACTTTATCTACACTATTGGAAACGAATTTTTACTGATAACAATGGCTATTTACTAAGGTCCCAATATGTCTCAAGCCCTTTACATACTTTTATTTCTCTGCTTCTCAGAACCCTACGGGATCCCAGGTGTGTTTACTCTTTCTCCACAACTCCTCTAAGGAACCCCCCAGAGCACACTCATAATTGACCTCACCATGCCTTCTCTCATTTAATTTAGCAGTAGATTAAAATTACAAAAGAAACTTGAAGAGCTCTTGAGCCCCAGCAGGAGAAGGTCTAAAGTCTATCCAGGACAAATGGCTTAATGTTTGTTTCTGAGAAGTTTCCAGGGACAAAGACTCCACAACCTCCAGAAACCAGTTCTGTTGATTATTAATAGCTTTAATCAATGATATACATTAATTGTTTTTTTAATTTATTGGTTGATTGTCTGCTATATTACTTTGCCAAATAATAAAATTTTTCTTTGTGTTATTTAAATAATTTTCACTTTATATCCACTTTTTAAATTTAGCCTTCTCTGGACTTGCTCATACATTGAAGATGGTAATTGTCACCTATTAACATTTTCCTCTTCAGTTTAGATAACCTCAGTTTCTTTACTGTGTTAAAAATATTTAATAAGTGTAGTGCTTTTTTTCTCCAGTTCTTCTCTAGGTTCAACTTATTGGGTAGTATAGTGGAAAGATGACTTCAGAGGTCCTGTGTGGTAAAGAATCTTCTTTGTATTGTATTCAATGTGAATAAAATCTCTATTAGTTTTGTGTTCAGTCTAATCTGGAATCTGAACCTTTCCTTCCTTCCTCCCTCTATTGTCTGGAATAGTTAATAGTCTCAGACCTAGAGTTTTGCTTGTGGAAAGTGTTTGTTGTTTTTGTTGGTTAGTTGGCTTGATGTTTTAACAATTCAATTTATTTAGTAGATATGCAAGCTTTCCTATTTTATGTTATATTTTGTGTCAGTTTCAGTATATTGGTTTTTTATAAAGTGAATTTTGACTTTTGTTGTCTAATTCGCAGTCCTAAGTATTTCACAAAATGGTGTATCTTGTTAAGATCTAAGCACTCTGTAGAGAATACTTCTTATTTGATTTCTGATACTGGTGATTTGTGTTTCATTTCTCTTTTTTTCCTTAATCAGTTTTGCTAGTGGTTTATTAACTTTATTAATATTTTTAAAAATAACTTTTAGCCTGATTTGTTTCTTTAGTATTTTTCTATTTCCTTAATTCTTTATTATTGTTTCCATTCTGTACTTTTTCCAGTGTGATTCTCTTTTAATTCTTAAGACAGAAGCTGAGATTATGGATTTCCTGTCTTTCTTCCATACTCATACATTCATTTAAGGCTACACACCATTGCCTTCTAAGCACAGATGTAGCTGGTATCTCTTGTCTTCTCTAGTGTATTTCTAAACTCTGTGCTGCAAGCCATGTCTGCCCCATAGGATCTCCAGCCCATGAGCCTGTAACAATGCCAGCCATCGTGTGTCTCCATCCCTCTACCTGAAGCTATCTTCTGTCCAGTGTCACCATCTCATATGATTGCAGCCCACTTCTGACCTTTTGTGTTGTCAAGGTTTTCTCTCCCCTCTGTCCATACCACCTTTCAAAAGTCTCCAACCCTTGTTCCTGTAGCCCATGGCAACTCATAGGAGTCTTCATTCCATCTCTCTAAAACACATGTCAGACACCTAATTTCATTCTCTCACGTACTTGCAGCGGGTATCTTTCCTCGAGTGTCTCTATCTCCTGTGCCCACATTTGATACCAGACCTCACATGTCTCTCTCACTCCATGTGTCTGCATCCCTTTCCATCCCTGAGTGTGCCTGTCAGCTGTGCTTCAGCTCATGCCAGCTCGTGTTTGTCTGCGTTCTCTATGCCTCCATCTCATCAAGACAACCAGTGATTTCATCTACTGTTCCTCTAGGCCCTGTCTGAACTCGTGTGTTTCCTTACCTTGTGCCTGTAGCCCATTTGTTCTTCAAGTATTTTCACCCAATGTCCCACACTTGGGTGTCATTCACCTGTTAAAGGATATCATGGTACCCCTAGGTTTTGGTCGTTGTGAATAAAGTTGCTTTTTAGATGTTCTTAGAGGTCTGTGTGTGGATGTATATTTTCACGGTAGTTGGAGAAATACACTGGTGCACAATTGGTGCATCATATAGTGACACTATACTTAGCTTCACAAGAATTAGCAAGATGTCTTCTTAAGAGGTTATACTATGTGTATTCCCATCAACAATGAATGAGATTTCCTATTGTCCCACATCCTCACCAGTAATTGGTATTGTCAGTTTTTGGTTTTTAGCTATTTTACTAGAAGAGTAGAGTATCTCATTGGTGTTTTAATTTGCTTTTTCTTAATGCACAATGGATTTTATTTTCCAATAATTCCTTGTTGAGCAATTTATATTTGCTTATTTCCCGTGTATATATATATATTTTTTTGGTAACTTGTCTATTCATATTTTGGTCTATTTATTTTAATTTGGGGGGTTTGTTTTCTTGTTGCAGCGTTTGACTTGTTCTTTGAATAATTTGCATGCAAGTCTTTCTGCAGATATATATTTTACAAATGTCTTAGTCAGGAGTTTGTATTTCCACTCTGTTAATGCTGTCTATCCCAGATTGGAGATTTTATATTTAACCAAGTCCACATGATCAATTCTTTTCTTCATGGATTGTGCTTTTTGTGTTGTATATGAAAACAAATCATCAAACTATAAATCATGAAGATTTTCTCTTATTTCCCAGCATGAATTTTATAGTTTTGTATTTTATATTTAAGTTGATGAGTGATTTTGAGTACATTTATTTCTAAGGTGCAAAATTTGTGTCTATGTTCATTTATTTCCATAGGGTCGTCCTTTTGTATAATCACCATGGTTTATGATTACTAGAGACTAAAAGACTAAAGACTAAAAATCTATTATTTTTTATGTTGGACTGCATTTATTGTCATGAGCAAGATGAAGTTGTCTGTACTTGCAGAGGTCTATGTGTGGAGTCTCGATGTTTTTTCATTTACCTCTGTGTCTATTCATCTTAAAATATCACTGTCTCTTGATTATTGCAGTATTGTAAAATATCACAGTCTCTTGACTTTGTAATTAATCTTGAAATTAAGAAGTGTGAGTTCATCAATTTGTTCTTCATCAGGATTGTCTATCTGACAAGGAAAGTCTGTATGTCTGTGTTATATCCAATGCTGAAAACTAACAAGCTTAAATAAGCTTTTATTTACCAAATATTATTTCATATCATGTTAACTGGAAAAACATTTAGATTTAAAAATAACTTTTCTAAGCACTTACTTCAAGTTAATTGAATAGAGCTCTTAATTTTCACCATACCCTCCAGAGGTAAAATACCGTGCACATATAACATATATGGAAACCCTCATACATTGCTGGTGGGAATGCAAACTGGTGCAGCCACTAGGGAAAAATGATGGAAGTTTCTCAAAAAATTAAAAATAAAATTACCATAAGATCCAGCTATTCTACCTCTGCATATCTATCTAAAGAATATGAAGTCAGTAATTCAAAAAAATATACGCACCCCTATGTTCTTCACAGCGTTATTCACAATAGCCAACACTGAGTAGCAACTCAAGTACTTATCAATGGATGAAAGAATAAAGATGTGATATATATACATATATACCATGAAATACTACTCAGCCATAAAGAAGACAACCTCATGCCATTTGTGACAATATGGATGGACATTGACGGTATTATACTAAGTGAAACAAGTCAGATAGAGAAAGAAAAATACTGATTGATTTCACTCATATGTGGAAAATAAACAAACACATAGATAAGGAGTACAGATTGTTGTTACCAGAGGGAAAGAGAGAAAGGTGTAAAGGGACACATATGTATGATGATAGATGAAAACAAGACTATTGGTTGTGAACATGATCCAGTCTATACAGAACTGAAATATAGTAATGTAGACCTGAAATTTACACTTATAAGCTATATGACCTCAATAAAATTAAAAAGAAATTTATTTTTAAATATAGCAAGACCCACTTTACACCTAGGCTGCAGGCAGCTCACACTCACTGAATTACACACAAGGGCAGTTTCCCAGGTGAGTCTTGTCTGTTTTGCCACCATCGGAACCTCCTGATGAAGAACACAGGCCCAAGGATGCTGAGGCATGTGGGACCCCTGGATCAGGGAATGGTCTGAGAGTGTGTGACACAAAGTATCTGTGCAGTGCATACAGGGTAGTTAGTTTGTGCTTCTCTTCAAGGTATGCCTTTGATCATAATCTGCAGATAACTCAAGGAAAATCACTGGTAGGCTTGTTAAATGGAAAACTCGCGTGTCCCAACTTCAATGCTGCTGAGTTAGAATTCCAGGGAAGGGGACACTGGACTTGTCCAGTTATTACAGTGTAGACTGAAGTCTGAGAAGCACTGCTGCTGGCGTCCAGCTGTAGCCACTGCCCGAGGTCAAAGCTCCACATCTTTGTGAGGTCTGAGACGGCTCCCAGGGGAGATTTCTGTCTGTCCTCTGCAGAGGGGCGGCCACCTTACCTCTTCCCCCTGACTCGCTTCCCTAACTGGCTTCCTTGTGCCTTTCTTAGTCCTTTTCTTTACCTTCAGAGATAACTGGGAGAGGCAAGATAGAGATATATATTTTACTAAATCTAACTTTTAAGTAATCTTTAAAAAATTGTACAGCGTTCAGATGTAATATTTAATTTTCTTTTGGGTTGTTTTTTGTCTCTGTGCCTTTTGTTGTTTTAAAGTATTTTGTGTTATTGGCTGGGAAGATAACATGAGATTAACATCAGCTTTATATGGAGCCGTAAACCAGGAAAGCACTTTATATTTGTCACACGGAATTAAGAATCACATTTGTGTAATGATGTATAAAGGAATTTGGTTGTTTTATTACTTGTTTTTTCTTCTTTTTGGCATAATAAAGTCCCAGTTTCTTCTTGGTGGACTGAGCAGGACTATTGATGTCTGATCTATAAGTTAAGAGTTAATAGAAGGGCATTGTTACTATTCAGAGATCTTTCCCTCAGCAACTTTTCCTAAATGGTAACATGGGTGTTAGAGTTAAGAATTTTGATTTTTCCCCCATTGGATTATAGAGAGAAATATAGTCATTAGAGACTTAACTTCGAGTTGTAATCAAAGAGCATAACATAAGAGCACTGAGCTTGGGCTCTGCCATTTATCAGCTTTGTAACCTGGGTTTGTTTTCTAGCCACTGTACCCAGTCTCTTCATCTGTAAAATGGTGAGAAGAACAACATCTGCTACATCAGGATATTTTGAGGGATATAGGAGTTCATGTATGTTCAAGCACAGAAGTAACATTCAGATTGCCGTGCCTGGTTCAGTAGAAGTGTTTGCTGCTGTTATTATAATTATCATTATTTCATCTCCTTATCTTCCTCATGAGTTCCCTGTAAAACCAACAATGATCCACAGTGTCAACAGTTTTATTCTAGGTCCCTGCTTAAAGGCCTGCAAAGGGAGCCTCGTGTTTATAACCTCCTGTTTTATCCCAGTCTCTGGAGGGATGCGTTTATTTCTTTCTTGTTTGCACTAGGCACTGAATGGGGGTCCACACCCAACCCTGCATGTCCTCCTTTTAGTATCTGATGCTTTTGAAACACTGCTTAGTGTTTACTTGTTGGATTATAATCCCTGACATGAGAAACTCATGGAAGATAAGATGTAAGAAACATTGTTCCATGTAGGTCTCTGAGCTTATGATAACGCAGAATACAGTTGATCAAGGGACAAGGTAGAGTTCCTTAATGCAAAGATCTTCAGAGATGAGGGTGTTCTAATGTGACACCACCTGAAAATAAAGGAAGAACATAAAAGCATATGTAGTTTTACAAGGAAAAGCACACAACTAAAAGAATTGATCTCATTAAATACACTATTCTATTTGTTTATGCATCAAATTACTGATAGGAAATAGCCAGGTATAGAGATAGTAGAATTGATCGATTTCATAGAGAATTCTTTTTAACAGTTGTTCATATCTTGTGTTTTACATCATTGATTAGGGTAATATTTTCATCTTTTCCTGTCCTAGTGTCTTTATCTTTCTCAATTTTTCCAAGAGATATATTTATATTATCCTCTAAAATTCTAGGGCAATTTAAAAAAAGTTATGAAACATTTTAAGTTGTTGATATTGTATATTGGAGGAGCACTAGATTGTAAGTGAATTAGTGATAATTAGAGTTTTAGTTTGGTGAAAGATAGTAGTTGGAATTGATACCAGGTTGTTTGTAACCCAGTTTTTTCTTCATTTTTTGATGTAGTTTTCAAAATGATAGAACAAGTAATTTTTAATATAATAACTTGTCTCATTTTAAAATATGTGTTCTTGGAGAGGGTGATGGAGGTAGGTAGAAAATAGTTTAATGTAGTGACTTGTTTTTCTCCAGTTGATCTGTTATAAACCCAACAGCCATATAGCATCCTTTTGTCCAAATGACCTGATGGCACTTTCTTGACATTTCTTACTGTGACTCTAGCAATCTGAGGCCACACTATCTTCTCCCTCTTAGTCATGTTTTCAGTAGTAAGAGTGACATTGTCAATAATATAGTGACAACTTTGTACACAGTCTACTATTTACTAAAATATATATCAATTGCAAACTTTGATAACATAATTGTTAAGTTTGAACTATTTGCAGTGCACTTAACAACTGATTGTTACACAGTATTGTGTAGTGACATCATGGTTAAAATCATTATTTGCAACATGTGACCCCTTTCAATTTTATTTTAAAGGAAAAGGTTCAATGACTCTTTTCTTTTTGAAGAAGAAGAAGACTTGCATTTCCATCTTAGAAAACTGAGAACTTGTTTTTTGTAATTTTATTTTTTGTCTTCAGCTCTTCTATGTATTGGTTACTAATTCACATGTCCAGTTTCTTCAGATTCATGGTGCTACCTCCTCTGTCTTTTTCATGGCCCTCACTTTAATTTTTCCATAATCCCTTCTGTGAAAGAGGTTTTTCTCCACCTTCATAGATCGGGGAAGGAACTGACTCTCCTTTATATGAACTTGGAGACAGAGGCCAAGTTGAAGCCTTGGTGCCCCTCCCCACCAGTGAATTGCAGAAGGGCTGCAGATTCCTTTGAATCTTTTGCTCCCCTCCTGGCTCCCTACATAGTTGGCTATGTCTCCAGGGAGGAGCCCAGCTTGGTAAAATCAAATTTTTGAAGTCTATAGAAGCCTGCTGAAAGATAAGACTGGCTAGAAAGGACATCAACAAGCAGTGTGCTCCAAAAGTTGGTGGCAGAAACATTAAGAAGAAGAAAACCTTTCCGTTTATCTTGTGTTCTCTTTATCTTCTCTCCCTTCATTTTCCTTTACTTAGATGGTACAAAGCCTGTCCACCCCCCATGGTGGTTGTTTTTTTCCTCAAAGCCCCAGTACATTGCTATATATCTTAGTTGTATGTCAACCCATGGTGGCTCTTTTCCTGGAGTCCCATGACATTTTATTCATATCTCTTTCATTCAAATTATTTCTGTAGTGTAATTTATCTGTTTATACATATCTGTCTTACTTGCAGACTGCCAACATTTCAAGACCTTTGGGCACATAGTATATACTTAAGTATTTGAGTAAATAAATGAAGCTCTTTTGTTGAATACGATCTTAATAAATAAAGTACCTACTCAGCAAATGAATGCAAGCATTTGAGAGAGAGTTTTGTGGCTGTTAAAGCAGACTGTGGATCAGTTTAGGGACTCAGTGCCAAAGTTACTCAATAGATTTAGATAAAATGAAAGACAAAATTAACTTTAGTTTTAAAATTCATGGAGAACAGGAGCAGGATATCTAGGTGTGAATCAAGACTTGATCATTCTTGTTGCACCTTTGGAAAATCCAGTCCTTTATGTTTCTATGAAAATGTCACTGGCCAAGAGAATGAACAGAGGACTGATTTTTAGAAAGGCAATTTGGTCACAGGAAGTCCTGGAGGAAAATATATGGAAGGAGAGCTGGTAGAAACATGGCAAAAACGTTTTGTGTATAAACACTAAAGATTGGTTTTACATGCTGTCTGAAAGTACTGTAACCCAACTTTTCTCCGATATAGATTTGAGCAGCTTTTAAATATCTAGGTATACAAAAGGATTATAAAGGAAAATAGATCAAACTGAAAGGAGTTTAGGATGGAACAATGTAATGAAGCTGAAGTAAGCCAGCTCACTGAAAAGTGTTTCGGAAGGACCTGCAGTTTTCTTTCTTTTTTTTTCTTTCTTTTTATTTATTTTTTCCCCCAAAGCCCCAGTAGATAATTGTATGTAATAGATGCACATCCTTCTAGTTGCTGTACATGGGACGCGACCTCAGCATGGCCGGAGAAGTGATGTGTCGGTGTGCGCCCGGGATCCGAACCCTGGCCGCAAGTAGCGGAGCGCATGCACTTAACCACAAAGCCACGGGGCTGGCTCGGAAGGACCTGCAGTTTTTAAAGGTAGTTGGAAATGTATCCCTCAGGTTTAAAGTAGAAAGGGTAATGGGAGCAGTTCTCTATCATCTCATGTCCATGAGATTAAAAGCAACAGTCTCTCAGAGAAGCAAAACTTTTCTGGTCTCTAATGTCCCAAAAAGTGTTTTGAATGGTGCCTAATGAAAGAGATACTGTGTGACATAATGCAAATACAGTATCATTAACTCATTTCCAAGTTTAGTTCAAACATTTTAGGACACGGTCAATTGAGGTAATGCAGAATTCTATAAGGGGCCAAGGAAGAGGCCGACAGCATTCTCTCTCAGCTTTTCACTTGACCAAGTGAGAAAATGTTCTTGAACAGATTGACCACGTCTCCTCAAGGCAATGCTCCATTTTAAATTTTTCTTTTTGTAAAATCAGCCTGCGTTTCCCATTACATATGCAAACTAAAGCCTGTTTGTAGACATCCTTAGTTGGCAATGAGGAGCAGATCCATACTATTAAGTAATCAAATAAGCAGAACATCTGGTTGGCCCCTTTTAGGAAAATGACAGGTTTAAGCCCACCTTCATTGGTGGAAGGACATGGTATACCAGAATTAAAATATCTACCACTTATTATGCAGCTAATCATAAGTCATGCTATTTAAATGAAACTGAATGAATTCTTCTTCTATTAAGTTGACTAGATTTTAGTCAAATTGATGTGTAATTTTATATAGGTGCATTTTTACTTAAAATGTAAAACTCTTTAGAGACATCTTCATTCAGTTTTAGAGGCATATTTTGTATATTTTGGTGATTTTATTTATTTTCCTTCATAGCAGAGAGGAACATCCTACTCTTTTTCTTGCTGCCCTCTCTCTCCAAGATAAAACTCATCCAAGTTTATTTTGTTTTATAAGGCATAGGCTTACATTGTGATGATAAAGAGATCATTTCTGAAACATATTTGGAACTGTAGGGAGCCCAGAATTTTAGATTATGCTCAGAATTTTGTGAGGTAACTTCAAAAAAGATGGAACATTTAAAGTTTTGCCAAGAAAGTTTTCTCCTACTTTTCTTCACAGTAATTTAAAAAAAAAAGTTTAGTTTCTTAATTCTTCAGATGGGTGAGTGTAGGATTTGGCGGGATTATATGTACCCTTGAGAGATCTTTCTCTGAGTTACTCTTTCAAAACAACCGTCCTGGGAAGGCCCCATGGCTTAGCGGTTAGGTGATCACACTCCGCTGTTAGTGGCCCGGGTTCAGATCCCGGGAGCGAACCGACGCACTGGCTTCTCCAGCATCTTAAGATGCTGAGGCCGCATCTTAAAAACAGCAACTACAAGGATGTTCAGCTATGACATACAACTATTTACTGGACCTTTGGGGAAAACAAATAAATAAATAAAATTTAAAAAAAAGTAATAAAAAAATAACACCATCCTACTCCATGAATATTTAATGGGGACGATGTCAGTCCCAGAGCTGCTGAGAGAAGCAGTTCCCAAAGCTCCAGCAGGTCCTGGGAGAGTAGAGCTATGGTAATCAGTGTCATCAGAGTTAGGATGAGCAGTAGTCATTCTCTGGATGTTAGAACTGAGTGGAGTTTTCAAGCGCAGCCCAATGACTCTAGACCTGAGACCTGCTCAGAAGCCAGTTGACTTGTCATTCGCTCTGAGCATGGTGTCTTCCCTCTGCTCATGCCCCTTTTTGTCATTTATCATGCTTCTCTTGACTCTTTCTCTTTCCTACACCTACTTCTTTTTCTCACTTTCTTACTTTTACTCTATTATATTCCTTCTCCTTAACATTTTTTTCTTCCTTGTCTTATTGTTCTCATTCATTTTCTTTTTATTTTGTAGTACAGTTACTCTGTACATCACTTTCATCTTAAAATCTTGACCCTCTACAATTCTTATACTTCAGTTAGCTATTTTGAAGAGAGTATTTTGATAAAATTCTCTTAGATGTTATAACATGCTGATTCAAGGAGATAAAAACTATCACGAAAGGGATGGGGATGGAGAATGAATTCAATTCAGGTGGCCATGGAATTAGACAGAGGGAAACTGAGAGCTTAGGTGTGGGTGTTCAAAATATTTCCTGATACATCTTTGTAGTTCATTGTTGTGGTAAGCTGAACACAGTCTTCTTTACTGCTGGAGCCCAGAAGTTTGCTTCTCTGGGCAGGTCAGCATATCTCGGCCTATAAAAAAGAAGCTAGGAAACACTGAATGCATTTCTAATGTAAAGAACTGTTAGTGTTCCACCAGGAGACCCCTTGGGCTCTTCCCTGCACTATCTGAATAGAAAAAGAGGAAGAGACGCTTTTCTCCATCTGCACAAAACCAAGATTTTATCTTGAGTTTGAGAGAGTTTGCATGTGACTGAAAACAAAAGTTTTCCCGAGTTTGGATTTGTTTTAATAGGATCTATTGGCTGGCTTTGATGTTAAAGGTCTTTATTCAAAATTGGCTACCTCTAGTGCTAAGTTCAGAGTGGAGATTTGTCAGTATAAGAGAGAAGAATCCCTTTTGGATTAACTCAGTGAAATATAGTATTTGGGAAAATGGTTATATTTGAAGGCCACTTGTTAATATTCTGTCGCCACAGTGACATCTGTTGGTAAGTGACTACTTCATGCTATTCTCGATGATTTCCGTTTGAAAGACACACCCTGAGCTTGATAAATAAATGGCAAGCAATAGGATATATTGGAGCATATGAGGAAGTCATTTGGGGTAAATCTAATTCGGACTGAGTTTGTTTTTCCAAAAGGACCTGTCGCCTGCATTGTGTATATGCTTTGCCTTGTCTCAAAGAGAAGAGTAAATGCCCTTAACATAAGGATGCAACTTCCCCTTCATTGACATTGCCTTAAGGGTAAGCATTTCTCCTTAGGCTTGGATTTTACTGCTGCACTCATCCTGTGACCACCCAGCTCCAGACAACAGACCTGACAGCAGCCATGCCCAACCAAACAGCAGAACTGTTCCACGTTGTTTCCATTTATAACTATTCTGCCAGGGCAACCTAGCAGGGCGATCTTGTGGCTATTGTAAAAGGGACATTACAATCCTATGTGATACTTGCTCTTTGACGGTATATAACCACTCTGTACACCCCACTTCTTCAGTGCCCTTCCTTCCTTATGGAAGGAAGGCCCAGGGCCATGGTCCTCAAAAGTTAGCTCATAATAAATTTACCCCAATTTTGATTTACACATTGGTTATGGATTATTTATGTAGACATTTGTTGGTGTAGTCGTGGCAAGATTTCAGAGAAACCCACCAGAGACCACCTGGAATCTACACTGAACTAGCATTTGGTACCAATAGGAGCCCATTGTGCTCCCCAGATCACTGCATTCTTCAGGTGACCCAAGTGAGTTCTCCTGAAACCTGGACCACTTTATTTTAAGTCGATGGACCAGAGTTTATTTGAGCTGTTTTCAAGGCTTAAGGCTAGGTGTCTTAAGGGGGTACTGATACATTCCCTAGGTCAGAGGAACCTAGGGAGGAATTCCTAGGAAAGAGAAATATAGAGAAAATTTCCTAGGCCAGAGGAGCCTAGGGGGAAATTTTAGAGTGAACGGGTCAGGGTGACTTTTTAATATGGCTTAAAATTGCGAAGAATTATGTTTACAAAGTGTGAACAAAACTGCTTGATAGAGAAATGAGAGACTGAATCCGTTCGGCTCCAAAGAAAAGGGACATTGCTCCTCCCGACCTTTCGGGAATTCTCAAGCAACTGAGAATCTCATCGGGGGTGTCAGAGACAAACCCCACGACTTGTAACCCTCCTTCCTATAGCGAGCTCCACTATCATTCATGTTAATTTATCACAGGTTAGTCCGGGGACGTGCAGGAGAGGGTTAGTCTCCCGCACTCCAAACCCCCACGGCAGTACCCAGACTGCGGGCGGGAGAAATCAAGGCCTGTAAGAGAGCGATTACGACCTTTCTTTAGGGGGTAACACTCACAAGCAGCACACTCCTGGCCCACTACACAGTCCCTAGAAATTGTTTAGACTTTGTAGCAAAAGAAAAGAAAAGGAAAGTGGGAAATTGAGTTTGCCTGATCATTCCCGGCTGAGCTGCCTGGGCTCTGAACCCAGGAGACTTGCACAAGTGTTAAGACAGCAGGGGGCCTAAGACTGAAAGAAAAAAGAAATTGGAAGGAAGCTTTCTGCAGATGGAAACTGCAAAATTTTCTAAAACAGTGGCTATAAAATCTTTGTTGCAGCCATTTGTGACAACATGGATGGATATTGAGGGTATAATGCAAAGTGAAATAAGTCAGAGGGAGAAGGTCAAATACCGTATGATTTCCTTCATTAAGTAGTAGATAATAACAACAATAAACAAACACATAGGGACAGAGATTGGATTGGTGGTTACCAGAGGGGAAGGGGGGAGGGAGGAGAGTGAAAGGGATAATTCGGTACATGTGTGTGGTGATGGGTTGTAATTAGTATTTTGGTGGTGAACATGATGTAATCTATGCAGAAATAGAAGTACAATGATGTACACCTGAAACTTTTACAATGTTATAAACCAATGTTACTGCAATAAACAAAAAAATAAAAAAAAATCTTTGTTGCATCTGTCTGTTCTTTATGTGTGTGTCTCTACATGTACGTTATATGTGCGTGGTATTTTACCTCCAGAGGTTATGGTCAAAATCAAGAGGTTTATTCAATTAACTTGAAATAAGCACTCACAACAGTTAGTTCTAAGTCGAAATGCTTTTCCAGTTAACGTGATATGAAATAATCTTTGGTAAATAAAAGCTTATTTAAGCTTGTTAGTTTTCAGCATTGAATATAATGCAGATATGCAGCTTTTATTCGTCAAATAAACTGATGTTACTTCTACTACAAAACTGGTCTCAAAAATAATAAATGATGGCTAATATTATCTAATGTCTCATAAAGTCTTGTAGGCAATCTAAATAATTATTGAAGGGCCGGCCCCATGGCTTGGCGGTTAAGTGCATGAGCTCCACTGCTGGTGGCCCAGGTTCGGATCCAGGGCCTGTACCGAGGCACCACTTCTCTGGCCATTCTGAGGCCGAGTCCCACATATAGCAACTAGAAGGGTGTGCAACTATGACATACAACTATCTACTGGGGCTTTGGGGGAAAAAATAAATAAATAAAATCTTTAAAACATAATAAATAATTATTGAGAACAGGTAACTAAATAGATGAGTATTAAGTGAACTTTAAACAATAATCATATGTTATAATGTATATAGCTTCTAAACTCTTTTTGGTGACTTAAAAATTTAGGATTTTGCTAAATTTTATGATAAAAATTCATTGAGTATCTAGATCATATCCAAATAAGATAAGATATTAGACATTGCTAAATATGTTTATCTACTTTCGGCTTATTACAGAAAAACTACAAGGTGTTTTGGGTCTATTGGTAAACATGTCTTGTGTTTTATTTAAAAGATTGTACTATAAAGTAACATGTTTCCAAAAATTATAAAAAGTGTCCATATAAATTTGTCAAGCCACAAAATGTAAAAGAAATTTTGTAATTGCTTACTTCGTTATTTACTTAAAAATTAAGGTTTCTAAGGGTTAAAAATTTCTAATATGTGATTAAGCTACTAAAAACTTAAGAAAAATATGTTTGTATTCAAGGAGAGTAAGATGTGTTTTCGTTAAGAAGATATAAAAAATGGAAATATTTTTGTTTGGTTAGGAAAGATAAATTTGCCCTGAAAAGTAGTAGAAGGAAAAAAAAGGAGCGCATGGCACAAATTCTGAATGTAAACAAAAAGTTATAGAAGGTTTGCTGAAGAGAATCCCTGAGGAGTTTTATACATGGTCGAGTTGGCTAAGATTAAACTAAATCCAACTAAGTAAATGATTTTTAATATCAAAAGTAAGCTGGTACAAAAATCAAATTTGGTCTTCTTCCTTTTAAAAGGATAATTTTATTCTACTCTTTTTTTTCCCCAAAGCCCAAGTAGATAGGTGTACATCATAGATGCACATCCTTCTAGTTGCTGTATGTGGGACGTGGCCTCAGCATGGCCAGAGAAGCAGTGTGGGGCGTCAGTGCGCACCTGGGATCCGAATCTAGGGCCGCCAGCAGCAGAAGGCATGCATCCAACCGCTAAGCCACGGAGCCGGCCCTATTCTACTCTTAATCTTCTCTTGATAGAGGTTATTACGTAAAAAGATTTTTCTTTACATTTGAGTTAAGTTTATCTAAAGAACAGAGATCTGTTTTGTTAAGGTAATTTCCTATGTTCAAAAGACTGAGGTTTCTCTATTATGCTTTTTTTGACTGTTTAAATGTTGTTTGTTAATTAAGCATGGTTTCACTGCGACAAGAACAGGAACTCCTTGATCTTGTCGGACCAAGTGTTTAAAACCTCGCTGTATTTTTGACAATCTCCCCAAAATTCATATCCTAAATAAAGTCTTTCTTATAACTTTTTTCTTTGAGAATTTTCAAAGATCCCTGGCAATTCTCAAGTAAATTTGATCCCTTCCTATAAAGAGGGAGATACTAAACTAATTAGGCTTGTTAAGTATGCCAAATTGCATGGGAAGCATTATCAAGTAAATGATAAAACTTCTTAGGTTACACTGCTTAGGTAAATATTACCCACTATTTTAACCCTGCTACCTTGCTTCCAACATTACAAGAGGAATGACCACAATTGCATTCTATTTAATTTGGTTTACAGATGGGTCTTACTTAAATGATAAGCAAGATATTACCAAGCTGGATATGCTTTCCAGTCTCGAGAATCCCTGTGTGGGGGAAGAAGGAGAATCCTCCTCTGCCCTTTCCCTTAAGGTTCTTATGGCTGGCCAAATAATTAACAAGACAGGTTAGCAGGAGAAAATAATACCAAGTATAATAACATGTATACATGGGAGAAACCAGGGACACTGCATTTCTCAACACAATAGCAGAAATTCTCATCTTAAATACCATCTTTACGAAAAGACAGAGGAGGATGTTGGGGGTGGGGGGGTGTCAGTTACAGGAGATCACCACTAAAGCACTGTAAACAAGAATAAGGCTATTATGCAGATTTAAGGCCTCAGCTTCCACATTGATAAGCTTCTAGAAATGAGGTCATCCCCCCTCTTCCCAAAACAGAGAGAGAGATACCTTTACAAATGGAGATTTCCCTTATAAATGTAAATGTTTTTCTGGCAACTCCTCACAGGGCCATCCAGAGAATGTGGCCAGAGAGACAGAACTTCTGATAAGATGGGCTTGTTGCTGCCTTTCGTATTGTAACATCTATTTTACATTATAGTACAGCCATCAGATAGAAGAGCTGTTGCAGGAAGGAGTTACTATGTCAAATTCTTTAGGCAGTTAGTGGGGGAGGTCAAATGTCCGTCAGAGAAAACAATCGAGGTAAAGAGATATATTTCAGGGTGGCCAAATCCTGATCTCGCACACCTGCTGATTCCTATAACTCTGCTAACCCAATAAAAGAGTTCTTTCCACAGGCTTGAAAGAAATCGCCACGGAAGAAGAGAAACAGATATAGCAGTCAAAAGGGGCAAATTTTATCACCCCCTCACAGATGTGGCTTGCACCCAGTAAAAAACCTATAGTACTGTGGGGAGACAGGGAAAATCGCTCTCTGTCCTTTCCCTTAAGGTTCCTATGGTTGGCCAAATAACCAACAAGACAGGTTAGCAGGAGAAAATAATACCAAGTTTAATAACATGTGTACATGGGAGAAACTCAGAAATGAGCAACTCGTCCCTCTGTCTAAGCTGCTTGCTTAAGTATTGTAGCTAAAGGTGGGAAGGTGTTGGAGGTGGGTAGTGGTCTGGGACTTCAGAGTGCAAGAAGACAATTCTTTTCAGTGTCATCTGTAGATAATGTGGTCAGGGAGAGATAGAGATTTTTGATAAAAGGTGCTTGGTGCCCCTCCCATTGTAAGATCTATTTTACATTATCATTACAGCCATCATGATAGATGATCTGTTCCTGGAAGGAGCCACCATGTCAAATTCTTTAGGCAGTTAGTGGGGGAGGTCAAATGTCCTTCAGAGAAAACAATCAAGGTAAAGAGATGTATTTCAGGGTGGCCAAATCTTGATCTCCCACAGTCCCACCTTTGAAACTAAAAGTTTCACAGTCCTTTTGAAACTTAAAGAAGTTTCATAGTCCAGAAGCTGAGTTAGTAGATTGTTTCATCTCACTGAACATATTTCTTAGTCCTGATAATAGATCAGTTCAATTTAGTTCATTTTAGAAGGTGGTGATGCAGGTGGGCTCTCAAGGTTACGCCTATATTGTGGAAGCAAGCAATCAAGTATTTAATAGAAGCATTTCTATGTAAACAAAAGAAAAACAAGGTTAATGATTGGAGCAAGTTGTAAAGCAGTTTCTGAGTTTACAGGACAGCCAGTTAAGAAGATTTTTAGATGTCAGCATCAAAGCATCTTTTGTAGTTTAAAATGTTCTGATGATGTTGTCAGGTCATCTCTCAAGTTTATATCAAGTCCGTTGGCTTCAGTTTGCAAGGGTTCAGGAAAAAGAGCAGGTTTAATTCTCAGTGATTCCAAATGAAAATGATGGAAAAAATGAAAAACATTAGTTTGGAGATCTGTAGCCAGATATTACTAGTAGACTAGAAGAAATCAGGATCCAGTCCAGTAAACAGATATAAAACACAAACCTCAAAAGAAAATTCACAAAACTTGAATCTAATATCCACAAATATACACTATAGTTTTTACTGAAATATAATTTTTCTCTCTAAAATCACCCTCATTTTTATCAAAGATAGCCAAATTTAGACTAACTAGTTTGTAAAATAAGTCTAGTTCCAATAGAGTTGGCCTAATTATTTACATAAGTACATCAATAATAGCAATTGATCATATAAGCTCTTTTAAATCTGCTTTGCTGGAACTTTTTATAAGGAATCTTAGATTGAACTTTAAAGGCCTCTTGAGGCCATGAAAGCCAAGCCAAGGATTTTGTCATCAGACTTCGCCTGCAATACCTACAAATTTGGGTGCATTCCTCTCGTCTGAGGTTCCCCCAAAATATTTCGAGTTTCCTTGTACCTTCTAGATAAGTGACATTCTTTACTTATTCAGTAAATGCTGCTTGGAACATTGAACATAAGGCACCAGGCCAATATTTCCACATGGCTTTATTCCATAAAGTCCAATCTTCATTCCTCAAATCTTTATGGCTATATCGGAAATATGATGTTCCAGTCACAACCTTGGTAATATAACCAGTGTTTCCAATTGTGTCCTGTTGTAAGGAGAACAGATTCTTATTGAAATTATGCAAATAACTATATTGCCATGAAAACAATAATACTTACTAAGAGTTTTTAAATTCTGGAGAGATCAGGTAGAGAGAAAAAGAGAAATATTTTAATATTGCTTACAAAAGTATAATTTACCAAATTTCTATAAGTTATAGTTAGCTCAGGTGAAAAGAGAAAAAGTTTTCCTTAAATCTGAAAAAACAAAACATTAAAAATTCAGCAATTCTTCAAATGAAAAATCATAAAAATTATAATCATCCTTATCAGTTCATTCAGTCCTGTGTAATCAATTTTTGATCCCAATCTTTTTGTTAGTGGCTTCATGAAGTCATCACTTTCTCCATGAGATTTCTGTAATTTCTTACCCAGTTCAGTTTTAGGATCAGCAAGTTTATCAGAAGCCTGTACTCCAGTGTAACTGTCACAGTCCTTTCCATGAATTTTTCTAAGTTGAAACATTTTGTAAAAGCCTTAGAGCAAAGAAATAAGTCTGTAGACAAGACCTCAAAATGACAATTGACAAAGAAATTTGGTTACGTTTGTGACATACAACACTTTAAAATAATAATAACCAGAATTATTACTGATAACCAGGACAGATCAGAATTTCAGTGATGTTATACAATTTTAAAACTGCTATATCAATAACATTTACCCACAAAATACCACTTAAGCAGGTTTATCATCACTTGTCTGGCAATGTTTCCCATGTAGTTTAACATACTGAATAAGCCTAATAAGTTTAGTACCTTCCTCCTTCTAGGAAGAGAGCAAATATCTCCACACTATGATGAGAACAAGACAACATTAGTTGTAGACAGCTGCCCCAAGACTCCGGACCAGGCCTGTATTCTCAACCTTAAATCCACTCATTTAAACCTTTGTTATGCTTAAACTGTATACCTATTTTATAATTTAATGGTGCTCAGGGCAATCTACCCCGGGAGGCACCACTCTGGTATGTGGATTATTTCAAGCTGAAGAAAATAAGGACTCAGAGAACTCAGGAAGAATATTTGAGTTTCCCCTCCCAAACTGCCTAAAGAATTTAAAACAAAATATCTATTTCAAGAAAGAGTTGTTATCATGATGGCTGTAAAGATAATGTAGGATAGAGGTTACAATAGGAAAGGCACCAAGCCTCTTTTATCAAAAACTTTGTCTCTCCCTGACCACATTATCTATAGATGACACTGAAAAGAATTGTTTTCCTGCCCTCTGATGTCCCAGGCCATTACCCACTCACAAGACGCTCCTCGCCTTTAGCTGCAATACTTAAGCAAGCAGCTTAGACAGTGGGATGAGTTGCTCATTTCTGAGTTTCTCCCATGTATGCCTGTTATTAAACTTGGTATTATTTTCTCCTGCTAACCTGTCTTGTAAATTATTTGACCAGCCATAAGAACCTTAAGGAAAAGGACAGAGGGAGATGCTCCCTCTTCCCCCGACAAATTATTACAGTTAAGAATTTCAGAATACTATCATACTTAAGGAAAGTGATTGATTTGGAACAGACTGGTCTTAAAGTCCAGGCATTTATCAGGAGGCTCCTAATATAGCTTAATGGTTATATAGAACAAATCTCTGGCCTTGACTACTGGCCTGATGGCTAAAACACTGCACCCGATCTTCCCTTAAACGCAGGGAAGGATTCACAGTGACAACTGCTGCCAACATTCCTCTGCTTAAGGCCAGATGGGCTCATTCACTCTTCCCCTGTTATCTCCACCAAGCAGCTAGCTATATTTGTTCCTTTTTTAGGGCTAAATGATGTCACATCACATACAGAAGCCCTTAATGACAGTCAAGCAGGGATTGCCTTATTAAATACTAAGTTGTCTTTAATAAAAAGACTGTCCTTCAAAATAGAATGGCCTTAGATATTTTAACTACATCCCAAGGTGGTACACGTACAAGCATTCAAATTGAATGCTGTGTTTTCATACCTGACGAGTCTTCCAATGTGTCATCTCTGCTAAAGCACATGAATAAGCAGGTGAATGCCATAAGCGGTCCTGCGTTCAGTCTTGAATTTTCTGGTTTTCTCCCTTCTGGTACTGGTTCCCTTTTTCGATCTGAATTGCAATTCCTTTTTCTATTATTTCTTGGAATTCTTGTATTAGTCATAATATTTAAACTAATTGCTGTTTTCTTTACTCAGTGCTGTAAAACTGTCATGTAAGCTGGAGTAATGAAAGCTGAGGTGGCCGATTGATCTTATAACCTTGGACAAACTAGCTTTTTTGAGAAGGACTAGGCCTAAGAACTCATTTTAAACTAATCTTTTCAAAGATGTTAAATTATTATCATTGTTACTGTACTTGTTCTATAATTGTGAAGAGCATAAATACAAGGAGTCATAAAAAGCACATATACAATGTTTGTGCAACAACCTAAAATTAATCCAAAACCCAAGAAATGCTTCCTCTATTAGTATATATATATACCTCTGTGCTTGTCCACTATATCCAATTACTTCCCCCCAAGGTGGACAACTGGGCAAATAAATGAGATAAAATCCTGGCACCAAGGGACATGAGGGACCCAGGGCAGGCAGCAACCACTCTGGGGCCGAAAGACAATATTTTGATCATGAATGCTTTTTACCAAAAGATTATAGATCAAAAAGGAGAAAACGATAAATAAATGGCAAGCAATAGGGTATATTGGAGCATATGAGGAAGCCGTTTGGGGTAAAACTAATTCGACCTGGGTTTGTTTTTCCAGAAGGGCCTGTCGCCTGCATCATGTATCTGCTTTGCCATGTCCCAAAGAGAAGAGTAAATGCCCTTAAGATAAGAATGTAACTTCCCCCTCATTGGCATTTCCTTAAGGATAAGCATTTCTCCCTAGGCTGGGATTTGACTGCTGCACTGATCCTGTGACCACCCAGCTCCAGACAACAGACCTGACACCAGCCACACCCTCCCCACTGTGTCCATCAATAGCTATTCTGGCAGAACAATCTGGCAGGGCAATCTTGTGGCTATTGTGAAAGGGACATTGCAATCTGATGTGATACATGCTCTTTGATGGTATATAACCGATCTGTACACTCCACTTCTTTGGTGCCCTTCCTTCTTTAGGGAAAGAAGGCCCTGGGCCATGGTCCTCAAAAGTTGGCTCATAATAAACTCACCCCAATTTTGATTTATAGATTGATTGTAGATTATTTACGTCGACATGTTTTACAAGTAATATCTTGAAAGGAAAAAATAAAGCAGCATCCCTGCATTACACATGAAAGTTGTGCTCCCCCTGGAGGGAAAATGAGGATACAACATTGGTCGAGTAGTTGATTTTATAATCCACTGGTGCCTTTCAAAAATATAGCTATTATTGTAAGAGTAAAGATATCCTTAAGAATACTGTCACAAAACAGGTTTTCCCACCTTCTTTTTGTAAGAGATGAGACCGACATCAGCCTGGGGCACTTGAAGAGGCATGGTGGACTCAGCTGAGGGTTATTTAATTACTGTGAGTTAATTAGCCAATAGAGAATAAGATGCAGAATGATTAAAAAGAGGTAAAGGGACATAAAGTTGGAAATAATTAAGAAAAATAGTGCTTTCAAAATATCCTCTCATTATTTTTATAGCATTTTTTTTGAGGCATGGCTAGGATAATATGTTAGACTTTTCTAAATCCTTATCTCCAGGACATATATTACTGAGTTTTTCATTAAATATGATAATGCCAAAGAAAACTTTGACAAAAGTATTCTGTACTATCAACAAGGACAAAATATGTACAACATTGCTCTATATATTAAGATTCCAGCTGTAATAGTCAAAATATATATTCATGTGTGTAAAATTATAATGATTTTCTATTTTTCTCGGGCTGCGAACCATGGTAAAATATATAGTAATAAGCAGAAAACCTGATGAACTAGGTGATTTAAAACACCTGATGTTACAGCTAGGCCATTCAAGGGTGAAATAAATCAATTTCAATTTCACACCTTCTCCTTTCCTTGTAGCCAGTGAAGTGTCTGGAAGACCGAAAACACATAAAATTAATTGAGAGTTAACAGTATTTGGAAGCAGTTGAGGTTAAGCCCTCAACAATGGTGGCCCTTACTTCAGGAGCCATTGACTCTTTGTCATAAGTTTATTGTATAGACGTTCTATTCTTAGATGATTTGTGTATGTTTCATAGAAGAGAGACAGGGCAGGAGAATTAACTATCACTCTACACCGGTTCCTTTACTGTATTACCTCATGCAATTCTTACAGTAATCCTTTAATGTAACTATTATAATTCATATTTAACTGATAAAGAAAACCATGTTTAGGGGCCTGCCTGGTGGCACAAGTAGTTAAGTGCGCGCATTCCGCTGCACCAGCCTGGGGTTCACCGGTTCTGATCCTGGGCATGTGCCAATGCACCGCTTGGCAAGCCATGCTGTGGTGGTGGCCAGTATAAAGTGGAGGAAGACGGGCACGGATGTTAGGCCAGGGTCAGTCTTCCTCAGCAAAAAAAAGATGAAGATTGGCAGATGTTAGCACAGGGCTGATCTTCGTCACAAAAAAAAAAATTAAAAAAAGACCATGTTTACAAAATTGATCAAGGGTAAAAGGGAAGATCTGAACATCAGTCTGTTGGGTTTTATGCCTCATATTCTCTCCACTGTGATAAAAATGGTGCTTCAACATGGGTACTCATCATCTGGCTATTTAATACCGGCTCCTGCCAACAGTATTGGATGAGATGAGATGAGAAGTTTATTTCCAAAATTATTCTATTATATTTAAACTATACTATATATGAGTCAAACGTCAAGTCATATTTTAGAGGCATAGAGAACAACTGATTACTTCACCTACACATTTTCCAGTTTTACTATAACTTTCGTGTGCCACATTCTGTTAACTTTGTGTCAACTTACCAACTTTAGTGCTTCACTGTTCTTTTATAAAAAACTTACAATTTCATTTTCCATGTAAAGCACCTTGCTGTTTTCTTCCTAGTCACTAGATGGCAGTTCTGTATCTCTGTAAATTAACACAGCAGCAGGAAATGAGAGGTCTTAAGCCAGTTGGTTCTGTACAAATGATGGACATGGGAGGACTTCTGGTCCATCAAGGCTGCCTGTGTCATTCTGTGGCCATAACGGGGATGTCCAGGACTGCTTAGTCAGGCATGAAGTAGGGTCAGAAAGCATCCTCTAAGTTCTTCTTCAGATGTGAGTTCAGACACTTACCATTTAACCTGAGCACACTAGAGTTTATTGAATGTGTTCTGACTCTTAATCTCTCTGTGTTCTTAATAATTCTGGGAGCTCCATACCCCTAGAAAAAACTCATGACACATAAAGGCTTTTCTGAAATAAACGGAGTTGAGGACTATGGTGTTGCCCGAGAGTCTGATGCTTAATGCAAACGCAGCTGGTGCTCATATGGAGGGAAAGAGCGTCAGCTACTCCTGGAGGGCTTTTATTGATGCTCCTACGGAATGAGCAAGTTTAAAATAAAACCACATGGCTTAAACCTCACTAACTGATTATTTTATTTTCAAGTAATATGCTGTGAAAATCTGCTATGTCTAAAAAACGATTTCATAAAACTGAAACAATTCTCTCTTTTATTCTCTGGTATTTGAAATACTATTAAAACTGTAAATCCTTTAACATTCTACAATATACAAATAGGCAAATATCAATTATATTCTCAAAAAATGTTTGCTCCCATGTTAAAGATTAACATATGGTAGCAAAATGGGTTACCACACAGTTTTTAACTAATTTTTTGCTTTTGAAATTACATATAAAATTTATGTTTTGAAGTATTTTCCTAAAACTCAGCATCTCTCTGATATAAATAGACTAGTGGAAAGGTAACTAGAATGAAGTTTGATCTTTAAAACTCTAGCTTTGTGTAAGAATTAATAATATCAGGCAGTTGAGAGTTGGGTCTCTCCACATTATGATATTTATTAATTTTGAATAACCAGATCTATTACAAAGTGCTGAATAATAAAAAGAAATTAAACAATATCAGCACTCTCTTACCCCACACGTACAGTTTATATGCAAATAAACCCTTAAAGGTCAGAAAAATGCTTATGATTTCGGATAATTGGTAAAATACTATCTCATTCAAGTTTTAACCTCATTTGAAATTGACTTAAAACTCTTCTCTTAGGATCCTGCTCTGATCAGTGCCCCCTGGTCCCCTCAATGTCTCATTTGATTTCAAACCTATCTGAGGAATTGAATATTCTCTTCCATTTGTTCTCTTTAAAGTATCTGTGATAGTGCTTTTTATATAATGACCACTTGGTATAAGTTATTATTCATTTCAGAAACATCTTGGGCCGGCCCCGTGGCTTAGCAGTTAAGTGTGCACGTGGCACTACTGGCAGCCTGAGTTCGGACCTCGGGAGCACACTGACGTACCGTTTCTCTGGCCATGCTGAGGCTGCATCCCACATATAGCATGTAGAAGTATGTGCAACTATGACATACAACTATCTAGTGGGGCTGTGGGGGGAAAAAAAAGGAGGAGGATTGGCAATAGATGTTAGCTCAGATCTGGTCTTCCTCAGCAAAGAAAAAGAGGAGGATTAGCATGGATGTTAGCTCAGAGCTGATCTTCCTCACACACACAAAAAAAGAAACATCTTTATTTAGGAACAAATCAAGGAAACAGATGTGAGGAATGTAGGGTCACCTAGTTGATGGTGTCTTATTTTTTTTTAATGTTTTGTTTATTGCAGTAACATTGGTTTATAACATTGCATAAATTTCAGGTGTACATCATTATACTTCTATTTCTGCATAGATTACATCATGTTCACCATAGTGGCTGCACCAGTTTGCACTCCCACCAGCAGTGTATGAGACTTCCCTTCTCTCCACATCCTCTCCAACTCATGTTGTTTCCTGTCTTGTTAATTATAGCCATTCTGACGGGCGTGAGGAGATATCTCATTGTAGTTTTAATTTGCAATTCCCTGATAGTTAATGATTTTGAACATGTTTTCATGTGTCTGTTGGCCATCTGTATATCTTCTTTGGAGAAATGTCTGTTCATGTCTTTTGCCCATTTTTTAATTGGGTTGGTAGTTTTTTTGTTGTTGAGATGCATGTGTTCTTTATATATTTTGGAGATTAAGCCCTTATCAGAAGTATGGTTTGCAAATATCTTCTCCCAATTGTTAGGTTGTCTTTTCCTTTTGTTAATGGTTTCCTTTGTTGTGCAGAAGCTTTTTAGTTTGATGTAGTCCCATTTTGTTTATTTTTTCTGTTGTTTCTCTTGTCTGGTCAGACATGGTGCTTGAAAATATGCTGCTAAGACCAATGTCAAAGAGTGTACTGCCTAAGTATTCTTCTAGAAGTTTCATAGTTTCAGGTCTTACATTCAAGTCTTTAATGCATTTGGAGTTAATTTTTGTGTATGGTATACGGTAAGGGTCTACTTTCATTTTTTTGCATGTGGCTATCCAGTTTTTCCAACACCATTTGTTGAAGAGACTTTGTTTTCTCCAATGTATGTTCTTGGCTCCTTTGTCAAAGATTAACTGTCCATAGATGTGTGGGTTTATTTCCGGGATTTCGATTCTATTCCATTGATCTGTGTGTCTGTTTTTGTGCCAGTACCATGCTGTTTTGGTTACAATAGCTTTGTAGTATATTTTGAAATCAAGGAGTGTGATACCTCCACCTTTGCTCTTTTTTCTCAGGATTCCTCTAGCTATTTGGGGTCTTTTGTTGTTCCATATAAATTTTAGGATTCTTTGTTCTATTTCTGTGAAAAATGTTGTTGGAACTTCGATAAAGATTGCATTGAATCTATAGATTGCTTTAGGAAGTATGGACATCTTAACTATGTTAATTCTTCCAATCCAAGAGGACGGAATATCTTTCCATTTCTTTGTGTCTTCTTCAATTTGTTTCAGCAATGTTTTATAGTTTTCCGTGTACAACTCTTTCACCACCTTGGTTAAGTTTATTCCTAGGTATTCTATTCTTTTTGTTGCAATTGTAAAAGGTATTCTATTCTTTTTGTTGCAATTGTAAATGGGGTTGTATTCCTTTTTTTTTTTTTGAGGAGATAAGCCGTGTGCTATCATCTGCCAAAACTCCCCCCCTTTTTTTTTTTTGCTGAGAAAAACTGGCCCTAGGCTAACATCCGTGCCCATCTTCCTCCACTTTATATGGGATGCTGCCACAGCATGGCTTTACAAGTGGTACGTCGTTGCACACCCGGAATCTGAACTGGCGAACTCCGGGCTGCCTCAGCGGCGTGCCTGCACTTAACCACTTGCGCCACCGGGCCAGCCCTGGGGTTGTGTTCTTAATTTCTCTTTCTGCTACTTCGTTGTTAGTGTATAGAAATGCAACTGATTATTATAGGTTGATGTTGTATCCTGCAACTTTACCATATTCGTTTATTACTTCTAAAAGTTTTCTGGTGGATTCTTTAGGGTTTTCTATAAACAAAATCATGTCATCTGCAAGTAGTGACAGTTTCACTTCTTCCTTTCCAATTTAGATTCCTTTTATTTCTTTTTCTTGCCTGATTGCTCCGGCTAGGACTTTCAGTACTATGTTAAATAGGAGTGGTGACAGTGGGTATCCTTGTCTGGTTCCTGTTCTTAGAGTGATAGCTTTCAGTTTTTCACCATTGAGGATGATATTAGCTCTGGGTTTGTCAGATATAGTCTCTATTGTGTTGAGGTCCTTTCCTTCTATACCCATTTTATTCAGAGTTTTTATCATAAATGTATGCTGTATCTTGTCAAATGTTTTCTCTGCATCCATTGAGATGATCATGTGATTTTTATTCTTCATTTTATTAATTTGGTGTATCACGTTGATTGATTTGCAAATGTTAAAACATCCCTGCATACCTGGAATAAATCCCACTTGATCATGGTGTATAATCTTTTTAACATATTGTTGTACGTGATTTGCTAGTATTTTGTTGAGGATTTTTGCATTGATGTTCATCCGTGATATTGGCCTGTGATTTTCTTTTTTTTTGTGTTGTCCTTGTCTGGTTTTGGTATCAGGGTAATGTTAGCTTCGTAGAATGAGTCAGGGAGCTTCCCACCTTCATCAAATTTTTGGAAGAGTTTGAGAAGGGTAGGAATTAAGTCTTCTTTGAATGTTTGGTAGAATTCACCAGGGAAGCCATCTGGTCCTGGACTTTTACTTTTGGGGAGGTTTTTGATTACTGCTTCGATATCCTTACTGGTGATAGGTCTATTCAAATTCTCTACTTCTTCTTGATCCAGTTTTGGAAGGTTGTATGATTCTAAGAATTTATCCATTTCTTCCAGATTGTCGAATTGGTTGGCATATAGCTTTTCATAGTATTCTCTTATAATCTTTGGTATTTCTGAGGTGTCTGTTGTAATTTCTCCTCTTTCATTTCTGATTTTACTTGTTTGTGCCTTCTCTCCTTTTTTCTTGGTGATTCTAGCTAAAGATTTGTCAATTTTGTTTATCTTTCCAAAGAACCAACTCTTGGTTTTATTAATTTTTTCTATTTTTTTTTTAGTCTCTATTTCATTTATTTCTGCTCTGATTTTTATTATTTCCCTTCTTCTACTGATTTTGGGCTGTGTTTGTTCTTCTTTTTCCAGTTCCTTTAGGTGCATTGTTAGAGTGTTTATTTGAGATTTTTCTTCTTTGTTGAGATAGGCCTGTATTGTTATAAACATCCCTCTCAGAACCGCTTTTGCTGTATGCCATAAATTCTACTATGTCGTATTTTCATTTTCATTTGTCTCCAGGTATTTTTTGATTTCTTCTTTGATTTCTTCGTTGACCCAGTCGTTGTTCAGTAGCATTTTGTGTAATCTCCACGTATGTGTGGCTTTTCTGAGTTTCTTTCTATAGTTGATTTCTAGTTTCATACTGTTGTGGTCAGAAAAGATGCTTGGTATTATTTCAATCTCCTTAAATTTATGGAGATTTGTTTTGTGGCCTAATACGTGATCAATCCTGGAGAAAGTTCCATATGCATTTGAAAAGAACGTGTATGCTTCGGTTTTTGGATGGAATGCTCTGTATATAGCTACTAGGTCCATCTGTTCTAGTGTATCATTTAAGGCCAATGTTTCCTTATTGATCATCTGTTTGGATGATCTATCCGTTGTTGTAAGTGGAGTGTTAAAGTCCCCTACAATTATTGTGTTACTGTCTATTTCTCCTTTTATGTCTGTTAATAGTTGCTTTATATATTAAGGTGCACCTACATTGGGTGCGTAGATATTTACAAGTGTTATATACTCTTGTTGGATTGTTCCCTTGATCATTATGTAATGCCCTATTTGTCTCTTTTTACACTTTTTCTTTTAAAGTCTATTTTGTCTGATATGAGTACTGCTACCCTAGCTTTCTTTTCATTGCCATTTGCATGGAGTATCTTTTTCCAACCCTTCACTTTCAGTTTGTGAGTGTCTTTATGTCTGAAGTGTGTCTCTTGTATGCAGCATTTATATTGGTCTTGTTTTTTTACCCAGTCAGCCACCCTATGCCTTTTAATTGGAGCATTTAGTCCATTGACGTTTAAAGTAGCTATTGAAAAGTATGTACTTACTGTCATTTTTTAACTTTTTTTCTCAGTGTTTTAGTAGTCCTCCTCTCTTCCTTTTTCCTTCTATACAGAATTGATGTTCTCTTTAGCTTTACCTCTGTCTGAAAGCTCTACTCTTTAACTCCCCTCCTCCCTCCTTTTATGTTTTTGATATCATATCTAACCTCTTTTTTCTGCATTTGTATCCATTACCCTGTTATCATGGAAATAAATAATTTTTCCTATTGGTTTTCTTCTCTTTTCCCCTTAAATCAGTCACTTTATCTTTTCATGTAGCAGTGGTTTCTTGGTGATAAACTCCTTTAATTTTTGCTTGTCTGGGAAATTTTTGATCTCTCCTTCCATTTTGAATGATAACCCTGCTGGGTAGGGTATTCTTGGCTGTAAGTTTTTTCCTTTTTAGCACTTTAAATATCATGCCGTTCTCTTCTAGTCTGTCAGGTTTCTGTTGAGAATTCAGCTGATAGCCTTATGGGGTTTCCTTTGTATGTAACTTGTCTTTCTCTTGCAGCTTTTAGAATTCTCTCTTTATCTTTAATTCTGGACATTTTGATTATGATGTGTCTTGATGTGGGCCTCTTTGGGTTTATCTTGTTTGGAGCTCTCTGTGCTTCCTGTACTTGGATGTCTGTTTTGTCCCTTAGGTTAGGGAAGTTTTCACCTATTATTTCTTGAATAGATTCTCTGCCCCTTTTTCTCGCTCTTCTCCTTCTGAGACACCTGTCACACAGATGTTAGTGTGCTTGATGTTGTCCCAGAGGTCCCTTAGATTGTCCTCACTCTTCTTAACTCTTTTCTCTTTTACCTGTTCAGCTTCAGTAATGTCTTCTAGTATTTTGTCCATCTCACAGATCCGTTCTTCTGTATCCTCTACTCTGCTTTTGAGTCCCTCTAGTGAATTTTTCATTTCCAGTATTGTATTCTTCATTTCTGATTGGTTCTTTTTATATCTTCCATTTCTTAGTTGGCATTCTCACTGAGTTCATCTATTCTTCTCCCCAGATCAGTGAGAATCCTTAACACTCTTTGTTTGAACTCTCTGTTGGGTAGGTTGCTCATTTCCGTTTCACTTAGTTCCTTTTCTGGGGTTTTGTCCTGTTCCCTTACTTGGAATATATTCCTTTGCCTCCTCATTTTGCCTCTTTCCCTGTGCTTGTGTGTACGTGTTAGGTAGGTCAGCTACGTCTCCTGCTCTTGGATAGGTGACCTTATGTAAGTGATGGCTTAGGAGGCCTCCAGTGTGCTTCCCTCAGTTCTCAATGTTCCAGGGGTGACCACTATGTGGGCTATGCGTGTCCTTCTGTTGTGGCCTGTTTTCTCTCCCTGTAGGCGCCCAGGGAGGGCGAGTTTTGCTCCCGGCCAGCTGTTGTAATGCTCAGCTGTTTGTAGTTGTTCTGGGCTCTTCAGTCTATTTATCAGGTGTGGTGAGCCTCAGCACCGTTGGCTGCAAGTTCTAACACCACATTTGTGTTGTAGTATTTCTTTTAAGTGAGTAGGCCCCCAGCATGGCAGGTTGTTAGGCTCAGGGCCTTACAATTGCTATAAGCCTCCAGCCTTTAGGTCTCTTGTCAGCTCTCTGAGGATTGCAGCTGGGTGTGGCTGGCCTCAGGCACACAGGAACACCCAATTGTTTCAGGCTTTGGAAGGTGGGGCAAACCCCCTCTGTGGGTCTTTGACAAGCACAAGTCTTCTGCAGCTGACAAGGCCTGCTGCCCACAGGTCCACACTCACTGTCAACACAGTCCTGCCCCGTGTGCACGCCCCAACCACCCGAAGCATACCTAGTCTCTCCATGGCGGGAGCCCCACAAACTCCACCACCACCCCACACTCTCCATTTGCTCCTTGTGCACGCCCTGCCCCAATTAAGTTGTCTCAGTTGCCAGGCTGCAGAGAATACAGTCACCAATCTATGCAGGCCCACAAGTTGCCTGAGGGCTTGTTGTTGGGTGGGGCGAGTCTCTAGGGTGGGTTGCCTGCCCTGGCTGAGCTGGATTAAATTGGTTCTCTAGCGGGTGGGACAGACCCTTGGCTAGCAGACCTCAGGGAGTACTCCAATGGCTTCTATGGCAGCACGCCCACACCAGGCCACAACAATATTCGCCACCAATGTCCCAGTTCCTGGAGAGGTGTCAGCTCTCACCGAGATGCACACAGGGCCTATTAGGTGAGTCTCTTTTCACCAAAGCACTGTGCACCTTTCTTTCTGGTGTTTTTAGGTTGCTTTCTGAAACGGGTGAGTTTGTGCATGGGCTCTTTAAGAGCCGGTTTCTAATTTGTTTGTGAACCAGCTTTTCTGGGTGTACTCCCTAATGTTTTAGTAACAGGCAAAGTCAGTTATTCTGCCACTTGTCACGATTGTGCTGTGTCCACAAAATGCCCACAGCGAGATTGCTCCCCGGCTCAGGGGCCCGCTCCTCCAGGGAGGGCTGTGTACATTTTGGTGACTCCTGGGCAGCCGTGAGGTGCTGTGGCTTGTGAAGGTGGCATGTTTCCTCTCCAGAAGGGAGTTTCTTCCTCTTCTACCTCAGTTAGCATTGTCCGTTGTTGCAGGAGTTCCTCTTATCCAGTTTTCAGTTCTGTCTCAGTGGTAATTTTTCCACGAGTAGTTGTAAATTGGCCGTGTCCTCGGGAGGAGGTGAGTTCAGAGTCTGCCTGTGCTGCCATCTTGACTTCCTCCTCCTGATGGTGCTTGGTGGGTTCCTCACGTGAGTCTTGGCATAGAAAAGTTTAAAGAGTAAAGCAGCATTGGTCAGATCAAAAGTGTTGGCTGAGCATAATTCTGAAGGAATAATGATAGAGACGTAAAAGCAAGAAGCCACTTGAATTGCATTGGAAGGTATTAAAGACATCAAAGGACTGGGAAAAACACCTTATTTAATGTAAGTACTTTCTAAACTCTAAGACAAAAAGTAGTATGAATTTACATGGTAATTATAAACCACAAAACAACAATTCACAAGACAAGTAAACAACTAAAATAGAAACCAGAATAAGAAAAATAGAAGTTAAAGGAGAGATGGAGAGAGATGGTTGGGGTCAGAAAACATGGTTTAGTCATCCTTGAAGTCTCCCTCAGACTCTGATCATTCTTACTGCTCAGTAAACACTTTGAGCCCATCAACCTGGGGAGGGGCAAAGTGAGAGGTGGTTGGAGGGGAGAAAATGCAAGGATACCCTTGTGGAGGCACTGACATTGAAAATTAGTGACATTTTGCAAAGGTGTTTACCATAATATATTAAGGATTATTCTGGAAAGTTAAGGATTTTTCTGGAATGTACATTTTCATTTTTTGGAAACTCCAACTAGCCCAGAGAACGACTTAGACATTTCAGCTTTAGAAATAAAGAGAGGGGCCACCCCTGTGGCTCAGCGGTTAAGTGTGCACGCTCCACTGCGGGGGCCCCAGGTTGACAGGTTTGGATCCTGGTGCGCACCGACATACCGTTTGTCAAACCACGCTGTGGTAGCATCCCATATAAAGTAGAGGAAGATGGGCACAGATGTTAATCCAAGGCCAATCTTCCTCAGCAAAAAGAAGAAGATTGGCATCAGAAGTTAACTCAGGGCTGATCTTCTTCACAAAAAAGAAAGAAAAGGAAATAATGAGAAACATTTCTGTCAGTTTTAAGAATGAAAACAGTTAGCATCTGGAAAACAGGTGCAATTTGAGATGAGAATGTGGAGAAAGAATTAGATGTCACACGTTGTTTTTGCTTTTCTCTAGGGCAGTAAGGCTTGCAGGGGGAATGAAGTTCTATCTTTGCTCTATTGAGTTTGAGAAGGTGTAAAATTCACTTGTGCTGGGCAACACTGTTGACCTGTGGAGAAAGACAAATGGTTCAAGCAGCTGATCTAAAGGAATAACAGAGCTCATAAAAGTTCTTGTGTTGTAAAGGTTGCTTCCTCTTTATTGAACTTTAGTGGACATCCATTGACCTATATGTGCAAAGTATTTGTGGTAGGTATTAAAGGAAATACAAAAAATTATAAGGTTCCAAGCTCCTCCACATACATGATATGGTTTGCAAGATGTAACTTGATTCTGCCAAGGTATTTAGTATATGTTGTATTAGAGAACCTAAAAAAAAATGGGAATGTTATCGAGAAATTGTAATTAAGGACAGCTTCTTAGGAGAGGTGGACTACATCAAGTCCTCAAAGGGATCACTTTTGGGCAGGTGGAAGGAAGAAAGTGTGAGGATTTCAGATGGCGGAAGAGAGGAAATGTGCAGAAGTAGAAAGGAACATGGCATTTGAGCATGGGGGTGGGGAGGCCATGACAGGCACAGTCTTCCCGTGACTGAGAGGCAGCTCAGTTTCCTCCTGCAGGAGCCCAACACTGTTTCCCACATCCTGGCCTCTTTGACCTGCAGAACCCCCGCCTGAGCCAAGGCCTATCTTATCTGGATCACTGCCTAGTCTCCCAACAGTTCCCTTTACTTCTAGTCTTAATTTCTTCTAATCTTTCCTCTATAATGCCTTCAGAGTTACCTTCTAGAATCAAAGTTTGTTTAAATGTGACATCTGCTTAGATTCCTTCAATAACTGCTCAGAGCATCCGAGAGAACATTCAGACTCCTGAGCTGGACACACAGGCGTTCTCTTGCTGTCCTCATCTTTAGCCTCATCACCCACTTTTTCCTACATGTTCGCTTTGTTCTAGCTTTAAAAATACCCCCATTTTCTGAAAGCTTTAGCATCCTTTATATCTGTCTTTTTATATGTGTTTCTTCTGCACTCCTACCCCCCTGTTATTCAACTTCATTCCTATTTCCTAATCTAAACTCATGTCAAATGTTCCTTTCACTTGGACACTTTTCCTGAGAGGTCTCCATCTAGAGACCCCTTTTGATGTCCCCACTCTGGGACCCTGTACTTATCTACTTTTCCATAACTGTTGTTTTATTCATGACTCATAAACAGTGAGCTCCTTAAAGCTGAGAATATCCTTCTTCTTGATAAATAAATGGCAAGCAGTAGGATACATTGGAGTATATGAGGAAACCATTGGTGTAAAACTAATTGGGCCTGACCTAGGTTTTTTTTTTTTCCAATAGTGGCCTGTAGCCTCTGTTCATCCATTGTACATCCACTTTAAGCAATTAACATGTCTGAAAACAAGAACAATGCCCTTAAGATGTAAATGCAACTTCTCCCACATTGGCATTTCCTTAATGATAAGCATTTCTCCCTAGGCTAGGATTTGATTGCTGTGCTCATCCTGTGACCACCCAACTCAAGACAACAGCCACGCCCATGGAGACAGCAGACCTGATACCCACCCTGTCCATCAATCAATGTGCTGACAGGTCAATGTCGCGGCTATTTTAAAAGGGACATTGCAATCACATGTGATACATGCTCTTTGATAGTATATAACCACTGTGTACACTCCACTTCTTTGGAGTGCTCCATTTCTTCATGCAAGGACTGTCCTGCATTATATGGTCTTCAAAGTTTGGCTCATAATAAACTCACGCCAATTTTGATTTATAGATTGGTTATGGGTTATTTGCATCAACATTTCTTGGCATAGTTGCAGCAGGATTTCAGAGAAACCCACCAGAGACAACCTGGAATCTACACTGAACCGACTCTTGGTACCACAGGGGCACTTTGAGCCCCACATGGATCACTGCATTCTTCAGGTGACCCTGGTGAGTTCTCCTGAATCCCGGACCTCTTTATTTTAAGTTGATGGTCCAGGGGCCTGCCCCGTGGCTTAGTGGTTAAGTGTGTGCGCTCCACTACTGCTGGCCCGGGTTGGGATCCCGGGCAGGCACTGACGCACTGCTTCTCTGGCCATGCTGAGGCTGCATCCCACATACAGCAATTAGAAGGATGTGCAACTATGACATACAACTATCTACTGGGGCTTTGGGGAAAAAAAGGAGGAGGATTGGCAATAGATGTTAGCTCAGAGCCAGTCTTCCTCAGCAAAAAGAGGAGGATTAGCATGGTTGTTAGCTCAGGGTTGATCTTCCTCACAAAAAAAAATAATAATAAAAAGATAAGTTGATGGTCCAGGAGTTTATTTGAGCTGTTTTAAGGTCTTGAGACTAGTGGCTTTGAAGGATACCGGTACATTTCCTAGGTAGAGAAAAACCTAGGGGGAATTGCCTAGGCCAAGGGACCTTAGGGGAAACTTGGAGTAAATTGAGTTGGTTGTCCTTTTAATTTGGCTTTAAAATTGGAAAGAATTATGTTTATAAGGTCTGAACAAAACTGCTTGATAAAGAAATGAGAGTCTGAACTTTTTCACCTATGAAGAAAAGCAACATGGCTCCTCCTGGCTGAAAAGGCGTTTTACAGGTGATGGAAAATCGTCAGTAGGAGTGTCAGAGGTGAACCTCACGACGTATAGTGGTCCTATAGGGCGTTCCATTATCATTCACGTTAATTAATTATAGCTTCGTCTGGGGACTGGCACATGAGGATTTGTCACCCGCACTCCGAACCCCCAAGGTGATCCTAGACTGCCAGTGGGAGAAATGGAGACACGTAAGAGAGTGATTACGACATTCCTTTAGGGAATAACACTCAAAGCAGCACACTTGTGACCCACTACACAGTTCCTAGAAGTAGTTCAGACTTTATAACAAACAAACAAAGAAACAGAACTAAAAATGGGAAACCATGCTCCAAAAGCCTGCCGGCTTCCAGATGGACAACCCCCCACGGGGACTCCCGCTGGTTTCACGTATACTGCATACGGAAACAATCTTTGCAAGTATTCAACTAAATGGAAAAGGTTAACTAAGGATGACAGGTCGTAAATGGCCAAAATTGGGAACGTTTGACTTCTGAAAACTACTGTATTTGCACACACAGGTTGAAAAAGCCTGCAATAAAACCAAAACAAAAGAAGGGGAAGCTTATTACGATTGGCATTTAGAGGCTTCAAAGAGTGATAATGATAAAATGACTTCTTTACAGGAGACTAACCATAAACTGACTGAGACCATTTCTGAATTAAAGAGAGAGAAGTCAGAAGCTGTCCACCCCCTCACCTCCTATACCTCCTCCACTGCCACCGCTTTCAGCACCTCAGAGCTCATCTCCTTCTCCCTCAGCACCCGTGTATCCTTTCCTTTCTGAGCTTCCGTACCCTGACCTATCCACTTTACCTCCTCCTCCCTCAACTCCTCCTCCTCCTTCACCTCCTCCTCCTCCTTCACCTCCTCCTCCTCCTTCTCCTCCTCCTCCCCCACCTTCTCCTAGTCCTTCACCTCCTCCTCTCTCACCTCCTCCTCCTCCCTCATCTCCTCCTCCTCCCTCACCTCCTCCTCCTACTTAACCTTCCCCTCCTCCTCCACCCCTAGAGAAAACAAGGAGTAACTCTCAGGGAGCAGATACTGAAAGTCCTAAAGTTATATTGGCTCCCTTTAAGGAGAAACTTGTTACTGGGTGAGGTGAGCCTGCTCTTGTGTATACTCCTTGGACTAGAAGTGAATTTAAGAATTTGACGAAGGACTTCCCAGACCCTATGCAAGATCCTTTAGGGTTTGCTCAAGAATTCGATTTTATTGTTAGAACTTATGCACAGGACATTCAGATTTATATCAGCTTGTGCATTTTCTGATGTCTGAGAACAAAGCAAAGGAATGGATAAAAAAAGCAGATTGGAGAGACTCCCCGGAGGATTTCCATAGGCATGAGCCTCATGACCTTAAAGAGTGTAGGGATATCGCTCAAAACTTACACAAAGCCATGCCAGTAGTTTTTCCCAGGAAGACAGATTGGGCTAAAGTCCATCAATGTAAGCATAGACCCGAGAAATCTATCTTTGATTATTTTGAAAGGCTTGAGAAAACCTTCAAACAGCACTCTGGGATGGCTCCTGAATGTTTTGAGGATCATTAAAATGATTCAATTTTCAATTCAATATCCTTAGAAGGATTAGATGAGGAATTACCAAAGTTAGTTAAGAGACATGAACTGGATTGGACTTTAATGCACACTAGTGCTCTTGTCACTATTACAGACAAACTGTCTAAAACATTCCAGAAACAAAAAGACCACTAATGTTATGAGTATACAGCTACAAAATCTTCGTGACACAACAAACGTCATCCTTTTAAAATCTAACCAGAAACGAAATCACCGTTTCTGTTACTATTGCAAAAAGCCTGGTCGTTTCAAATAAGACTGCCATAAACTCAAATGGGATTTAGGGGGTGAAAACAATAAACAGGAATAGGGCTGCTCCGAAGATTACAAGAGGGCATTTCCCCTCCTCCTCACAAATGCCGTAGGGGAAATTGAGATAACTATTGGAGGGGAAACTTTAAAGGTCCTTGTAGATACCATGGCTACCTTATCTGTCATCAACCCTACCCTTATTCATTGCCCTCTCCCTCGAAGTAAACAGAGAGTTCAAATGGTAGGGGTTTCGAATTTTCCAATGCAGGTTTTTAAATCAGAACCAATAATTTTTCAATTAAAAACCATCACAGGAAAAAAATGTGTTTCTCCTGGTTAAATGTGCTCCAATTCATTAGATTTGACGAGATCTTCTAGAAGCATACAACGTCCTTTTCACAAAAGGGTGATATGCTTCTAGATTCAGAAAATCGGGATGCTGACCAGACTGTAATTGCTGAAAGGTTGATGATTGTGAAATCAATGACTCAAATAGAAGACAAAACTGATGACCTGTTATTACAAGTGCCTAGAGAATTATGGTTATCATCCTCTTCAGATATTGGGAAAATTAAATCAACCACTCCTATTAAGGTGACTTTGACAACTCTATGCCTCTATATAATATTTGGCAATATCCACTTAGACCAGAGGCATTAAATGAGATAAGCCCTATCATTCAGGAATTTCTTGAAAAGAGACTTATAATTCCTTGTACTAGTCCCTGTAATACACCTATCTTGCCTGTAAAAAAACCGAATGAGAAAGGCTGGAGATTTGTTCAAGATCCAAGACCTATAAAGAACATCGTGATTCCCCGACATCCTGTGGTTCCTAACCCACACACTTTGCTCTCGGCCATTCCAACTAACAGCTGCTATTTCTCAGTCACTGATTTGGGCAGTGCCTTCTTCAGCATTCCCGTGGAAAAGAATAGTCAATATCTTTTTGCCTTCATGTGGGAAGATCGCCTGTATACCTGGACAGTGATGCCACACTGTCCTATACTGTCCTATACACAGGGCTATACTGAGATGCCCACTTATTTTTCCCAGATACTCAAGGCTGACAGTGAATATAGAATTTCCTAATGACTCCACTTTAATTCAATATGTGGATGATTTCTCTTGCATTCAAACACTAAGTAGGAGTCTCAAAAGGACACAATTTATCTGTTGCAACAGCTAGCATCTAAAGGGGCATAAATTGTCCAAGGACAAATTATATTTTTGCCTGCCTGTTGTAAAATATCTAGGACACTTGATATCTAAGGATGGACTGTTGATTGATTCTGAAATGATTAAAGGAGTCCAGGTTTTTTCTCTCCCTAAGACAAAGAAACAATTAAGAAGATTCCTAGGACTAACTGGATATTTCAGGAACTGGGTACCTAACTTTTCACTTATTGCCCAGCCCTTATATACATTACTAAAGTCTGACCAGCCTGATTTAATTGTATGGACACAAGAAGGAGAGAAGGCAGCAACTACCTTAAAGTCTCTTTTGGCCCAAGCTCCAGCCTTAGGACATCCTAATTACAGCTTGCCATTTTTCTTCTTCATATATGAAGATAAAGGAAATCCCTTAGGTATCGTAACTCAAAAACATGAAGGTCGACATTGACCTATAGGTTATTATAGTCAGCAGTTAGACTCAGTGGCAAAAGGGCTTCCACCTTGTATGAAAGCCATTTCAGTAGCAGCGCTCTTATGCAAAACCACTGAATAAATACTGATGGGGTCTCCTTTAACTATCTATGTTCCTCACTCAGTCAAATCTCTCCTAAATTCTCATCACACTCAGTATTACTCTGTCAGCCGACTAGCCTCCTATGAAGTTCTGTTGCTCTATGCTCCTAATATTACCTTAGCCCTCTGTAATAATCTTATCCCCGCAACTTAACTTCTAGCATCACAAGAAGAAGATGCCCACTACTACATTTATTAACTAATTACCTACTTACTCCTAGGAATGATTTGCAAGAAACTCCCATTGATAATGCTGATCTAATTTGGTTTATAGATGGATCTTACTCAAAGGATGAACAAGGATGTTATCGAGCTGGATATGCAGTAACGTCCTCAGTAGACGTAATCGAGAGTTCTTATTTACCAGAGATAAAGTCAGCACAGCAAGCCGAGTTAATTGCTTTAACTTGAGCTTGTCCACTGGCCAGAGACCAGATAGCAAATATCGACACTGACAGTCGTTATCCTTTCGGAGCAGCACATGACTTTGGAATGCTGTGGAAACAACAAGGGTTTTTAACCTCTTCAGATCAGCCTATAAAGAAGGGGAAACAGGTTGCAGAATTATTTCATTCTATACAGCTACCGAGACAACTAGCGATTATTAAAATGCTAGGGTATTCAAAATCTGATACTTTGGAAGCTAAAGGAAACCAGCTTGCTGATGCAGCTGCTAAACAAGCAGCCTTGAAGGCTTGCCCTACCCAGCCTCGAGAATGCCTGTTGCTTCCTATTAACTCTGCTAACCCAGTAAAATACTTCCTTCTACAGGCCCAAGAAGTGGCCATGGAAGAAGAAAAACACATATGGCAGTCAAGAGGGGGAATTTTTGGCACCCCCTCACAGATGTGGTTTGGGCCCAATAGGAAACCCATGGCACTTGTTGGAGCACAATTGCCCGTGCTCCAGCATATACACCAACTAACCCACTGAGCACCTGAAAAGGTGATTTTATGGGGAAAACAATACTTTTGGAAACTTTTTCCCACAGTGGCGCATAAAACTTATACTCGTTGTGTTATATGCTCAAAATATAATCCAGGGAAACCACTTCATGGGGCACACTTTCCCCTTCTTAAGGGACCCTTTGAGGAATGGCAATTGAACTTTGTCTAAATGCCACCATCTCAAGGATATACATATATCTTGGTAATTATCTGTATGTTCTCACATTAGGTTGATGCCCTTCCTTGCAGAAGAGCAACGGCTCTAACAGTAGGTAAATTACTATTAGAGAGAATAATTCTTTCTTGGGGAATTCCTACTGAGTTACATAGTGAACGGGAGACTCATTTCACCGGACAAATAATTAAACCTATTTGTAATATTTGGACAATAATGCAGCATTTCCACTGCGCTTACCATCCCTAATCCTCAGGATCTGTGGAAAGAACTAATAGCTCGATCAAAATTCAGTTGGCAAAGCTTTCAGAAGCATTTAATCTCTCATGGCCAAAAGCTCTTCCACTAGTGCTCCTCAGTCTTAGATCTGCATCCTTTGGTAATCATCGACTGTCTCCTTTCGAAATAATAACTGGACGACCTATGCAATTAGATGAAGAAATGTAGGAACCAACTTTACTTAAAGGAGATATTTTACTTTATTTTCAAGGTCTCATTGAGGCTTTTAAGAGAAATGAGAAATTGGTAGCTAATTCTATTCACAGTAAGCTCCCAGGAGATGAAGACATTAAGGATCATGGATTACAACCTGGAGATTTTGTTTATTGGAAAAGACACCTGATAAAGGACTCTTTGCAGCCCCGTTGGAAAGGACCATATCAGGTGCTTTTAACCAATCCATTTGTTGCAAAACTTAAATGTGTAAACTCATGAATTCACATTTCTCATTTAAAAAAGGCTTCTCCACCTGAATGGACTTCAACTCCAGTCTCTGACACCCAACTTCGACAGACCAAGACGAATATCTCCAAATCAGGATGAGAAGAAGACGACATCTGTTGTAGACAGCTGTCCTGAGACTCTGGACCAGGCCTGTATTCCTAACCTTATATCTCTTCATTTAAACCCTTGTAGTGTTTAAGCTTTATGTAATTGCTAAAATAATCAATTTCTAGATTGCCTTACCATTTTCCTACACCAATGCTTTACCCTTCAGCTTTATAAGATAGATTAGAACCTAATTACAAAACCATTTGTTGATTACAAAAAATAAATGCCATTTAAGGTTTCCCTAATGCTATGTTTGTTTTTCGAATCTACATCTGAATGGACCTCTGATGGCAATGTTTTTCTGCAATGGGCACATTCCTTTGCTACACATAAAAATCAGTCTACTTGTTGGCTATGTGGCCAACTTCCACATTCTAAGACCCTTGGTGGGTCTTTCCCTTTCGAGGCACAGATTGGAAAGCTCTAAAGCAATTTATTGTGATACAAAGATCTAGTTCTAATGTTCACAGTTCTTCTGATATTACTAATTATGATCCTGAAACATGGTCAATAGCCCATACTATTAATAATACAGGACACGGATATTCTTTTCTATTACTCAAACCATCCAATTATCCCAACAAATTGCAGATAAACAAAAGAAACCAGACATTACAGTAAAAACCATGGAAGGTTTCAAACAAATTTGGGATGGATATGTTTGGCTTACTCCTAACCATGGATCTTTAAACATACCAGCGCTTTTATGTTGGGAACAGAGAAATCATTCCCAACAAAATCTACCAAATTACACTCTAAAGATGGGCTGGATACCCACCGAGTCATGTCAGAATATTATTACACGTAAAAAAGTGATTGATTTGGAACAGACTGGTCTCAAAGACCAAGCGTCTATTGGATGGCTCCTAATGGAACTCACTGGTTATGTGGAACAAACCTCTGGCCTTGGCTGCCACCAGGATGGCTAGGGCGCTGCACTCTGCGCTTCTCTTGCATACAGGGAAAGAGTCGTCCAGAGCTAACATCTGTGGCCAATCTGCCTCTCCTTAAGGCCAGATGGGCTCATTCAGTGTTACACTTGTATGACCACCTAGTAGCTATACTTGCTTCTTCCTTGGGGCTGGAAGATGTCATATCACATATAGAGTCTCTGACAAAATTTACTCAACAAGCCCTTAACAGTAGTCAGGAAAGAATAGCTTTCATAAATATTGAAATGTCTTTAATGAGAAAAGCTGTCCTTCAAAATAGAATGGGCTTAGATATTCTTACAGCAACCCAAGGTAGTACATGTGCGATCATTCAAACTGAATGTTGTGTGTTTATACCTGACGAGTCTTCCAATGTGTCATCTCTACTAAAACACATGGAAAAACAGGTGAATGCCTTAAGTGATCATACACCCAGCCTTGAATTGTTTGGTTGGCTCCCTTCTGGTATTGGTTTCTTTTTTCGATCTGGATTGCAATTCCTATTTCTATTACTTCTTGGAATTCCTGTACTAATCATTATATTCAAACTGTTGTTTTCTTTACCTAGTGTTGTAAGACTGGCATGCAAACTAGAGTAATGGTGGCTCGGTGACTTGAGATGGCTGATCAATCTTATAATCCTGGACAAATTTCCTTTTCTGATAAGGACTATGCCTAAAAACTCATTTTAAACTAATCTTTTAAAAAAATGTTTAATTATTATCATTGTTACCATACTTGTTCTATAATTGTGCACAATGTAGCATAAGGGGCTATATATATTTAAAAAAATATCACATATACAATGTTTATGCAACAACCTAAAATTAATCCAAAACCCTTGAAATGCTTCCTCTGTTTATATATATATACCTCTTTGCTTGTCCACACTATCCGACTAATTCCACCCAATGTGAAGAACTGGGCAAATAGATGAGATAAAAGCCTGGCACCGAGGGACGTGATAGAATCAGGGCATGCAGCAACCACTCTGACTCTGAGTGACAATATTTTGATCATCAATGCTTTCTATCAAAAGATAATACATCAAAAGTGGGAAAATGATAAATAAATGGTAAGCAATAGGACATATTGGAGCACATGAGGAAGCCATTTGGTGTAAAACTAGTTGGGCTTGACCTAGATTTTTTTTTTCCAAAAGGGGCCTGTAGCCTCTGCTCATCCATTATATATCTATTTTAAGCAATTGACATGTCCCAAAGACAAGAACAATACCCTTAAGTTGTAAATGCAACTTCCCCCACGTTGGCATTTCCTTAAGGATAAGCATTTCTCCCTAGACTAGGATTTGATTGCTCTGCCCATCCTGTGGCCACCCAACTCAAGACAACAGCCATGCCCATGGAAACAGCAGAGCTGGTACCCACCATGTCCAACAATTGACGTGCCGACAGGTCAATGTCGTGGCTATTGTAAAAAGGACATTGCAATCACATGTGGTACACGCTCTTTGATGGTATATAACCACTCTGTACACCCCACTTCTTTTTTTTTTAATAATTGTATTTATTTATTTATTTATTTTTCCCCCAAAACCACAGTAGATAGTTGCATGTCATAGCTGCACATCCTTCCAGTTGTTGCGTGTGGGACGCGGTCTCATCATGGCCAGAGAAGTGGTGCGTCGGTGCACGCCAGAGAGCCAAACCTGAGCCACCAGCAGCAGAGCATGCACACTTAACCGCTAAGTCATGGGGCTGACCCTGTACACCTCACTTCGTTGGAGTGCTCCATTTCTTCATGAAAGGACTCTCCCTGGCTATATGGTCCTCAAAGCTTGATTCATAATAAACTCACCCCAATTTTGATTTATAGATTGGTTATGGATTATTTGGGTTGACATTCTATTTGTCTCTCCATTATCTAAACACAGTACTTGACACCTTTGGTGCACTCAGAAAATATTTGGTGAGTGAATAAGTATGTGGGAGACCACACTGACTGGAGCAGAAGGGGCTTTTCGGGGAGTGGTAGAAAATTCGTTGACATTCCTACTATAGTAGTTGAAGCTCTGGGCTTTGGATCAGTTTGTCTGGGCACCAATCCCAGTGATTCCACTTTTAACTGGGGAATCTGTGCAAATTATTTACTCTCTGAGTCTTAGTTTCCACATCTATAGAATGGGGCTACTGAGAACTCCTGTCTCATAGGGTTTTAGTGATATTTAAATGCATTAATTAATGTAAAGTGGTTAAAAGAGCTCCTGGCACATAGTAGGCACTAAAATGTTAGCTGTTATGTTATCATTATTGCTCTTATTTCTGAGCAATACTCTGGTTTTGAAAAGATGCTTTCATAATATAGTTGATCCTCATTATTTGTGGAGTCCGTGTTTGCACACTTGCCCACTAGCTAAAATGTACTGGCAGCCCCCAAATCAACACTCTCAGGACTTTCATGTCCATTTGCAGATATGCACAAAGTGGTGAAAAATTTGATTCACTCAACGTGCACGTTCCCAACTGAGGGGGAATCAGGTGACGCTCTGCCCTCTTGTTTCAGCCCATACTGTAAACAAGTGTCTTTCTTGCAGTCTATTTAGTGACCCACTTCTTATCTTTTTGTGCCTTGTGTTGGTGACTTTGCTGTTTAATATGTCCCCCATGTGTAGTGCTGCAATGCTGCCTGGTGTTCCTCAGGACAAGAGTCTGTGACGTGCCTTTACAGAGAAAGTATGTGTGTTCGACAAGCTTCTTTCAGACACGAGTTACAGTGCTGTTGGTGTGAGTTCAATGTTAATATATCAACTATATATTAAATAAGGTGACTTTAAAGAGAAACACAGAAAACAAGGTTATGTATTGATCAGTTGAAGAAAATGTGACTCAGGCTTGCAGGAACCTAACACTGTATTTCCCCTAGGGGCAGTGGGTCATATTCACTGATTGAGTGTTCACAGTGACTTTATAGAATGTCATACTGTGCATAATTAGAACTGTCTGTATCTTATGTAATCCTCACATACGCCTTTATAGTAGGTAGGGTAGGGAACAGGTTGTCCATATTTTGCTATTAAAGTAAGGCTATTACAGACGTTATGAACCAAGTAGAGAATTTAATGTCTTGTGCTCAGCATAAGAGCCATGATTTTTTATTTTTTTTGGTGAGGAAGATCAGCCCTGAAGTAACATCTATGGCCAATCCTCCTCTTTTTGCTGAGGAAGACTGGCCCTGGGCTAGCATCTGTGCCTATCTTCCTCCATTTTACATGGGACGCTGCCAGAGCATGGCCTGACAAGCGGTGCATCGGTGCGTGCCTGGGATCCGAACATTGGCTACCAGCAGCAGAGCATGAGCACTTAACTGGTACGCCACGGGGCTGGCCCCTAGCCAAGAGTTTTTGAGCAAGGAAGCTCTATGATGAACTGATGTTTAAGGAAAAATTACCTGGCAAGAGAATGTGGTATTGAGAGGAAGAGGGAGAACTGAACCGGAAATGAGGACCAGCTGTGAAACTCTCCAAGTATTCTCATGGCTAGGTGAGGAGATTCAGAGCTAAGGTGCTGATGTGATAAAGGAAAAGTAGCAGCCAAAGGATGAAATAATGTGTTTTGTAATCATATATAGGGTATAAATCAGGCTGTAGTTCTCAAAATGGGGTCCCTGAACCAGCAGCATCAGCAGCACCTGGGAACTGGGTTAGAAATGTAAATTCTCTGGTGCTGCTGCAGACCTGCTGAACTGGAAACTCTGAGGTGGGGCCTGGCAATCTGGGTTTCAACAAGGCCCCCAGGTGCTTCTTGTGCTTCTGGTGCCCATCAAGTTTAAGAGCCAATGAATTAGAAAAATGATTCCAACACGTCACCATGTCCAGGTAAGCTGCAAGGCAGGGAGGTGGTATTTGTTTGGAGGATAAGATGCATTTTAAATTTTAAGAAAAAGTAGTTCAGCATCTGTTTCATCATAAGGTTTCCAGAGATGCCATTTTAGATCTCTACCTGTGAAGCTCTTTTGTCCACAATATGTTCTCCTTTAGAGAGCCCTTGGTAAGTTATTTACCACTTACCACATGTTCTGAGAATCCCTTCTTCCTTGAAATCCCCTTTCAGACTTGAATATGTACTTTATTTTTGTGCACAATCTCCTCTCTTTAAAATCTGGATTTCTCTTCCTATAGGATTATGTATGGCACATTCAACCTTACTGTCAATTTGGAATGCCATTGGTTTGTTCCAAAACCTTAGAAAGTTTTAGAATTTAGAACCTGATGAATAGAGAATGTATAAGCTTTTGTGTAGGACTCATATTTTTCATATGTCTAGAGATATTCCCAACTTGCCAGTAATGTGGCCTTAGATTTAGCAGAACTTGAAAATCTGAATATAGTAGAAAATGACTTATATATCTCATATTAACATTAACAAAATAAATGATCAGAATGTTAACTTACCAATAATCACTTTCCATATTCTAGGCTCTGAAAGTATCTTGCTTACATAATAAACATTATAAAGTTTCAAAGATGAGCCAATTAACTGTTGAGCAAAAACGTGACGTGAGTGTATCTTGGCTTCCTTTTTGACAGTTGTAACCTTAATATTACATTAACCTTTTCTTTTTCTGGGAATCAGATGATCTCGTATTTGGTGAACATTTTAATTTTTAATGGCCACTTGTATTGTGTGATATGCACGTCTTCAAACAATCTATAAGAACTAACCATTACCACACACAAATAAGATTATACAGGAACGGAAGAATTTTGGCTGACTTGTATTTAATTGTTCAGCCAAAGCAGATGGAAGACTCTGTCACTTACAATGATTTAAGGGTTTGAAGCAGTATTTTTAAATACAAATAATCTCAAAATGGATAATATAGACAATATATTACTTACTGTGTTAACTAACCAAAACAGTTAAATTTGCTATCTTTCCTCCATTTTTAAGGATGCACCCATTATATAGATTCTGTACAAAATTGCAAAGATCACTTTTTTCATTTTCAAAATTTATTTATTTTAATTTTTAATAGTGATAACCTTAGTGTTGGGTAAATTGTTGCACAATTACTGGAAATGCTGAGAGTCTTTTGGAAAAGTGTAGAAGTCTAAAGATAATTAAAAGTACATTTCTCCAACGTCAAGTCATTTGGCCTTCTGTTTACTTGTACTCTGAAGAGATGGAAGATTAAGTACCAGCACAGGACACAAGGGAACAGGTTGCCAACTTGAGGGCTTCCCACGGACCACAGAGTGCCTGGCAGACTCTTGGAGATTAAATCTGGGCTTTGTCCATTGGTGGGCCCTGAGATGAAGATTTTGTTTAAATGACCAGAGAATAGACAACCTTTTTTCTTGATAATAAATAATATTTATCACGTAAATTTCTTTATAAATCTCTGAATAAAATAAAAAAATGTAACCCGTATAGAAATCAACTCTTACTGACAAGTCCCACAGCCTTCTCTAGAGAGCTCAACAGAAAATGTCTCCACTGACTGTGAATTGCTCTTCTCTGAAAGCCAGCGAGCCCTTCACTGATAACCCTGGATAAGGAAGGTCAGATACAATTCTTTGAAGATGTTTAGCTGAATTCAGAACCAAAAATCCTACCTCCAGTTGGCTCCTTTGTGAGAATGGATGGCCGGCCTTATTTCACAGGCTGGGCAGTTGAGGTTTCAGATGAGCTTAATTGCTCTGTTCCCCAAGTATGGAAAAGGAGGCTTAGGGATGAGATTTTGCAGGTAAAGATAGGGTCATAGAGGGGAATAAATATTTCACCAAATTGGTATTTTGTTCTCTATAGTGGAAATAATTTAAGAAGCAGATAGTCTCTTTCTCCAACTTCTCTTCCCTTTTCTCTATTTGTAATATCACTGTAAAAATTCTCTCTATAAAAATTTCAGTATTTTTTCTTTGCAGTCTATTATTATCTTTATGAATTCTTTGACTTCACCACCTTCTTGACACCACAACGCTAGCCACTGAAATATTATTATAGATTCAGTTTTGCAATTTCATCCTCTTATCTCTATTTCCTATGCCATTTCTAAGTTTTAGTTCATTTTTTTAAATTTTTTTGTTTATTGCAGTAACATTGGTTTATAACATTGTATACATTTGAGGTGTACATCATTATACTTTTATTTCTACATAGATTGCATCATGTTCACCACCCAAATACTAATTACAACCCATCACCACACACATGTGCCGAATTATCCCTTTCGCCCTCCTCCCTCCCCCCTTCCGAACTGTTACTTTTAGTTCTTATTTTATCTTATGCTTTAAAACATTTGAAGCTTACAGAGTATATCAGTTCCTTATTTTCTCAACTTTTTATTATCTAAGTGCCCTCAACTATCACTTTTTTAAAAAAGAAGTGAAATACATAACAGAACAATACACTGTAATAAATTGACCACTTATAAAATTAAGTTCAACCTGAAATCCCTCCCCACTTAACAAAGACAATATTTTATAATTCACCATGATTTAGTTCAGGCAAGATCAGTTTATCAATGATTTTTGGATGCTTTAAACCACATGAGATAAGTACAGTGTAAAGTAAAATAGTTAATCTTGCAGAATTTGTAGAATTTCCTGATGGTTAAGGAAGTTGATGGTGGAGAGCCTGAATCATATGAAAAGTAGTTGATTAATTAACACCTGACAGAGTTTGTTAATTTGGTAAAGACGTATATGTTGAAAAGATAACTTTGCATATCAGAGTATTGTCAGATGCCACTGGGAAAATTCATAATGTTCTCAAATACTACAAAAAATGACAATTTTTTCATAAAAAGTTGTCATACATGATGGCATCATATACCTCTCTCAGAAAATTTGCAATGAAAAAAATTAACACTTGAGTCATTTTAATTCTAATAATTTGTTTATGCTTACTATTAGGTTAAAAAAAATTTTTAGAAATAAAGTGATAAGTGATATACTTGTTTAATTTTTAATTTATTTAGGAAAAAACATTTTCACATTTAAAAAAATATTTATTTGTATTTATTTTATGCTGAATTTATTCCTGGGCCCAAAGACTATTTTTTAATTAACAAACACCAATTCTTTTCAAAGGCTTTCCAAAAGTTGAAGAGGAGAGAATACTTTTAAAGTCATTCTATGGGGGTTAGCACTACCCTGATATCAAAGCCATATCGATTAAAAGAAAAGAAAACTACAGGTCAATATCTTTGATGAAGAGTGATACAAATATCCTCAATAAAATAATAACAAACCAAATTAAGCAGCATATTAAGGATTATGCATAATTTTTCTAAAATAATTTTATTTATTTACTTAATTTTCCCCCCCAAAGCCCCAGTACATAGTTGTATGTGATAGCTTCACATTCTTCTAGTTGCTGTATGTGGGACATGGCCTCAGCATGGCCGGAGAAGCGGTGCGTCGGTGCGCACCTGGGATCCAAACCCAGGCCGCTAGCACTGCAGCACGTGCACTTAACCACTAAGCCATGGAGCCGGCCCATTTTAAGTGGGATTTATTCCTGGAATTCAACATGTTTCAATATATGAAAATGAATCAATGTAATAAACCACATTAACAGGATGAAGGAAAAAAACACATGATCATCACAACGGATGCAGAAAAAGTGATTGACAAAAGTAAACATGGTTTCATGTTAAAAACACCAAAAAACCCTCATGGTAAAAGGAAACTACTTCAACATATTAAAAGCCATATATAGAAATCCACAGAGAACAATGTATTCAAATGTGAAAGAGTGAAAGTATTTCCTCCAAGATCAGGAAAAATGCAAGAAGGTCCACTTTCACCACTTCTATTCAACATGGTATTAGAAGATTTAGCCAAAGCAATTAGGCAAGAAAAAAAAAGAAATAGCATCCAAATTGGAAAGGAAGAAATACCATTGTATTTTTTCACACATAATATCTTATATGTTGAAACCCTTAAAAATTCCACAAAGAAATTGTTAGAACTAATAAATTCTGCAGAGTAGTGGGACACAAAATAAATATGCAAAAATTAGTTGTTCTTCTATACATTAATAATAAGTTATCAGAAAAAGAATTTTAAAAACTTTACACTTTTATTTACAGTAGCATCAAAAAGAGTAAAATACTTAAGAACCAACCTTCTCAAGGAGCTAAAAATTCCAATGATGTTTTTTTGTAAAAATAAAAAAATATATCTTAAAATTCATATGAACTCTCAAGGGACCCTGAATAGCCAAAATAATCTAGAAAAAGAAGAACAAAGTTGGAGAACTCACACTTTCTGATTTCAAAACATACTACAAAGTAAACAAAACAGTGTGGTACTGGCATAAATACACACAATAATACTAATGAAATAGCATAGAAAGCCCTGAAATAAACCTTTGCATATATGGTCAAATGAATTATGACAAGGGTACAAATACCATTCGTTGGATAAAGGATAAGTTTTTCCAAATATGGTTCTGGGAAAACTGGATACTCACATGCAAAAGAATGAGGTTGGACTCTTACCCTACACCACATACAAAAATTAACTCAAAATGAATCAAAGATCTAAATGTTAGAGTTGAAGCTATAAAATCCTTAGAAGAAAACACAGGGTAAAAGCTGCATGTCATTGGGTCCAAATGACATTGCCAACAATGATTTCTTTCATCTGACCAAAGCCATAAGCAACAACAACAACAAAATAACAAATTGGACTTCATCAAAATGCAAAAGTTTTCTGTATCAAAAGATACTATCAACAGAGTAAAAAGGCCACCCACAGAACAGTTGAAAATATTTGCAAATCACATATCTGATAAGGGATTAATAGCTAGAATATATAAAGAACTCCTACAACCCAACAATTAAAAGAAACACAATTTAAAAATGCAAAAAGGACTTGAATAGACATTTGTCCAAAGAAGATATAAAATGGCCAGTACACACATGAAAAGATGCTCAACATCACTAAGTATCAGAAAAATGCAAAATAAAACCACAGTGAGCTACCTCTTCACACCCATTAGGAGAGTTACTATCACAAAATCAGAAAATAACAAGGATTGGCAAGGATGTTTAGAAATTGGAATGCTTGTGCTCTGACGGTGAGAACATAAAACTGTGGAAAACAGTATGACAGTTCCTTCAAAAATTAAAAATAGAATTACCATATGATCTAGCAATTCCACTTATGGGTTCTGAAATAATAGAAATATATTTATTGGTCTCTGCCTCCAATTCCTGGCACAGAGCTACTAAAACCCTTGTACTTTCCTAAACGATAAGGACACTAGGAGCATCTCTTGTTCTAATATTTGTCTTTGACCCCCTCCCTGACACAGAGCTCCTAAAACCCTTGTAATTTCCTAAGTGATAAGAACGTTAGGAGAATCATTTGTTCTATTGAGGAAACTCTAGGTGGGCTCCTGGATGGCTCCTGGATGGGGGCTGGTAACCAGAAAGTCCAAGCCCTGATTAAAAGGTTGAATTTCTTAGCCCTAATTCTTATCCGTCACAGAGGGTAGAGGGGCTAGAAACTGAGTTAATAATTGATCATGCCTATGTGAGGGAGCCTTCATAAAAATCCCAATAGAAGGAAGTTCACAGCGCTTCCAGGTTGGCCATGACAGGAAGTGCTTGGAGAGTGGTGAACCTGGAGATGGCATGAATGTTCTGTGCCCCGTCTCACATATCTTTCCCTATGCACCACTTCCATCAGGCTGTTCTTGAGTTATATCCTTTTATAATAAACTGGTGATCTAGTAAATGTTTCTCTGAGTTTTGTGGGCCACTCTAGCAGATTAATCAAGCCCAAGGAGGAGGTTGTGGGAACCTCTGGTTTATAGGCAGTCAGTCAGAAGTACAGGTAACAGCCTGAGCTTGTAACTGGCACCTGAAGTTGAGGTGAGGTTGGGGTGGGTGTGCAGTCTTATAGGACTGAGCCCTCAACTTGTGGAATCAGATGTATCTCTGGGTTGACAACATCAAATATAGTTGAATTATCTGATGACCAGTTGTCATTCCAAGAATTGCTTGTTGGATGTGTGAAGAATCCTCCCACATGTGAAAAAATGAATCTCAGAACACCATTTATGGGTATACACCTAAAAGAATTGAAGAGAGAGGTAGAAAGACATATGTACACCCGTGTTATTAACAGCATTATTCAAAATAACCAAAAGCTGGAAGGAAGCCAGGTGTCCATCAATAGATGAATTGACAAAAAAAAAAAAAGTGGTGTATACAGACAGTGGAATACGATTCACCCTTAAAAAGGAAGGAATTCTGACACATGTTATGACATGCATGAACCTTGAGGACTTTATGCTAAGGGAAATAAAGCCAGCCACAAAAGGAAAAATATTGTGATTCCACTCATATAAGGTACTTAGAGTAGTCAAATTTATAGGAACAGAAAGGAGACTGGTGCAAGAGGGAGAGACAACAGGGAGTTGTTGCATAACGGGCACAGAGTTTCAGTGCAAGGTGAAAATATTTCTGTGGATGGTTGGAGGTTATGGTTACACAATAATGTGAATGTACTGAATGTCACTGAACTGTACACTTAAAAATGGTTAAAATGGTCAATTTTATGTTAGGAATATTTTAAGACCATTAAAACTATTATTTTCAACAAATGAACAAACACTAGCTACATGCAACAGCATCGATGAATATCACAACCATAATGCTGCATAAAAGAAATTATATTAAAGCTATATGTTTTATAATTCCATTTGTATAAAATCCAAAAAAGAAACAAAACTGAGATCTGGCTTCCAGTAATGGTTGAGTAGCTTGTTGAACTAACATTCTCACAGATAACAATGATAAAATCTGCATAAAATATTATATATATTTATATAGAATCATGTATCTATATGTAACACAGATACAATAAATGTGTATATGTGTATGTATAAATCTCTTCCAAAAGCAAGCAGAACTGAGAGGGAGTCTTCCCTTGAATGATGAGAATTGCACCAGGAGATATTTGCAACCTTGTGTCTTTTTCCTCAAAGCATTCCAAAATCTGTACGTGGCCCAAACAGGGGAAAAACTAGTCTTACTTGTAATGTTAGAGGATGTATTTTGGGGCTGGAAGAGTAGCTGGAAAGTTAGGGGAGAAATTCTGGAAGGGAGGCAACCACAAAGAGGAAAAATCTCAAAATATGTGTGTAAGTCTCCCTCACACAGACACCAAATTCACAGATCTTTGAACAACACACATGCAAGGTAGGTCCCAGAGGGCCTAGTGTAAAAACAGCAGTTGGAAGATGAAAGAACTGAATGAGGATTTCAGCTATGCCCACTGTAAAGAAGAGAAGATTGGAATTTCAGTCGAGCCAAGTTAACTCCCTGCTAGAAAAATGACAACACTCTTCAAAGGAATACAATAGAATCCAAAGTCTGTATAACTATGACTCATGGTTTCCAGTATACAATTTAAAAAATCATGAGATTTGAAGAAATAGGAAAATATAATCCACATATGACCAAAAGCAGGCACTAGAAACTATCCCAAACGTGTTGCAATTAGCAGACAAGGAGAAGAAAGAAGCTATTATAAACATGATCATGGTGGTAAAGAAAAATATTCTCATAATGAATGAACAGATGTTGAAACTCAGCAGAGAAATGGAAATTACAAAAACTAACCAAATAGGAAGATGAAATAAATAAATACTTTTGAGTTTACCAGTAGATTAGAAATAGTAGAAGAAACATGAAGATAGAGCAATAGGAATTATCCAACCTGAAGAAAAGAATGTAAAAATTTTGAATAAAAATGAACAGAGCCTTACCTGTGAGATGACTGAGTCCCCAGCAGAGAGGGGAGAGACAAAAAAATTAAATGAGGCAGAAAGGCAAATCAACAAGTAATAGCATAAAACTTCCAAAATTTGGTGGAAAATCTAAAATTTTAGATGGAAGAAAGTCAGCAACCTCACAAAATAAAATACAAAATAAAACCATACATAGGCACATGATAGTCAAGCTGCTAAAATCCAAAGATAAAAAGAAAAACTTGAAAGCAGTCAAGGAAATACTGGGGAAGACATTGCATACAGGGAGAAATAATGTGAATGATGAATGATATATTATCAAAAACAAAAGAGACAAATCAACAACCAAATGACATCTTTCAAGTGCAGAAAGAAAACCCAAAAGTCAACACAGGATTCTATATTTAGCAGAACTCACTATCATAAAGGAAGCAGAAGCCACAATAAGATACCGGGCACATATTAGTTAGGTAAAATAAAAAATAAAATTGCAAATACCTATAAAATTGCAAATACCAAGTGCTGTAGAGGACTAGAAACAACTAGAACTGGGAATGCAACATGATAGTTGCCTTCAGAAAACAATTTAGCAGGTTCTTATAAAGTTAAACCTACACTTATTATGTGACTCAGATATCCCACTCCTAGGGATTTATTGAAGCAAATTGAAAACTAATGTTTAAAGAAAAATCTTTGTGTGAATATTAATAGCCATTTTATTCATAATTGTCAAAAGCTGGAAATAAACTAAATGTCCTTCATCAGGTGAATGGAGAAAGAAACTGTGGTGCACTGGGACATTAGAATACTACTTGCCAATAAAAAGAATAAACTCTTGATTCACACAAGATGGATGAATCTTGAATGCATTTCTCTAAGTGAAGGAGGCAAGATTCAAAAGGCTATGTACTATGATTCCATTTACACGACTTTCTAGAAAAGTCAGCATTAAAGGGATGGAAAATGAGCAGTGGTTGCCAAGAGATGGAGTGGGGGAAGGGGTTGACTACAAAGAGACAGTATGAAAGAATTTTGGGGATGAAAATAACAGCTCGGTATGGTACTGTGGAGGTGGATACACGACCACAAATTTGTCAAAACCCGTAAAACTGTACATCACAAAGAGTGAATTTTACTCTGCAAACTTTACAAATCAATCAGCATGCTGAGGAACTCATATGGAATGCAGTGACAAATGAATCTCACTGTATTACAAGTATGTGATATAACCACACTGAAGGGCTGGAGATGGAAGGCCCTAACCTAAGTAACTTTGGAAGACAGTGTTTTGATGGGACACTGTAGAATTAAAGTACAGGACACAAACACTGTACTCTAGGTGGTAAATTTGTTTTTCATATGGGTATGGATTAGTAATTCTGAAACTAGTTAACACACTAGTAAATATTGCAAATACCTGGAGTTAAGTTTCTCACTGTTGGTGAAAGAAGTGATGAATAAACAAAAGGAAAAGGCTAGAATAAATTCTGTGGTGCTGGATTGGAGTTGGAAGTATCAGTATGAATCCATGTCTCTTTCAATATATCTATCCAAATAGAAAGATAGATTGATAGATAGATTGAAAGATCTATAGATAGATGTGTATACCTGATTTTATATTCATACATACATTTCCAAGCTCTGCTGAGAGATTCTAGAAGCAGTGACACTCTAGTATCAATGAGCATACCTAGATCCCTGATCTTGGTTTCTAAATATCATTCTCCAATAAAAAGAACCAGGTTTTCTTGGAGAAATGGCTGATTCTAAGGCTGGAGATGGAAAATACAAGGTGAGCCTGGAGCATCTTGTAGTGCCAGAAAGTAAGAAAGTGCTTTAAAAAAACACAGAAAATGATGAGATGTGTCAAAAGGAATCAAACTGAAAGACATCCCAGTGGCTCAAGCTAGAAAACTGTGAGCAACAAAATAAATAACAGTAGCATCGGATTATTACCCAGAGAATAAAATAAATATCCATGAGTCTATACTGATATAAAAAAGATTAAATAAGAAAGGAAGAAAGAAAGAAAAAAAAGGGGGAAAAAAGAATGAGAGAAAGAGAGAAAGAAATGAAGAAGTCGGGGGAATCTTCCTCACAGAATTCCAAATAATAAATGCGGCTGGATAGCATGAAATAGAAAATTGCCACTAGAACACCACAGTAATAATCACTGTGGGCAAGACTGACTGATGAATGCAAAAACTGTGGGTGAAACTTAAAGAAGAAACAGTACCTTTGCAGAGCCTCAAAGCATCTCCCTCCAAATACTTAACTTTTTTCTCTTAAATTCTTTAAAAGACTTATGACTATTTAAAGCAAAAATTATAACACTGTATTGTGGGATTTATAACATGGGTAGATGTAAAGTTTATGACAACAATAGCACAAAGGACAGACAGAGGTAAATGCAACTGTTCTGTAGCAAGACTTCCATATTTTACATTGAATAAACTGGTGCACTATTAAGTCCAGGTAGACTGTGATATGTTAAAGATGCATATTGTAATCTGGACTAACCACTAAAAACTGCAAAGGTGTGTCACTTAAATGCTAATAAAGGAATTAAACAGCATACAAAAAGCGTTTATACAAGAATTTTCGCAGGAGATGACCTGCACCTCCCCAGGAGGAAGATGAACGCACTGCGGGGCATCCACAGAACAGAATGCCCTCAGCTGTGCTGAGGAGCAAACGCTGACACACACATGCTGTGTGAGTCTCACCAACCTCGAGGGAGGCAAGGTGGACAGAAAACAATACACGTGGGATGATTTCAGCCAAGATGAACCTATGGTGAAAAAACCAGAACAGTGGTTGCTTCAGGGGAAGGAAAAAATTGCCTGGGAAGGAACAGGAAGGAGTTTTCTGGGGGTGATGAATATATCCTATTCTTAAAGGGGTGAAGGTTATATGGGCATGTTTATTTGCCAAAACTGTACGGTTCTTATTTCTGCCTTTCAGTGTGCATACATCTTACCCCACAGCCACACACAAAAGACTAAAAGAATAATAAAGTGAGGTGGGAATGGGATGGAGCATGGATGAAACAAAAATGGCAGATGATTAGTAGTTGTTGAAGCTGGGTGACGGGCCTACTATGCTATTTTGTTTATTTTGTATATTGTTTAAATTGTTCTGTAATAAAACACCTGTGTAAGAAGACAAACTCGATATACAGTGTTCACTGGTAAGATACTGGTTATCTTTGGGGAGGAAGGAGCAAGAAAGGGATTGTTGGGGCCTGAGTGAAGCTGGTGCTAGTTCTTAGTCACACAAGTGTGTTCACTTTGTAATAATTCTTTGAGGTTTACATAGATGACTTCTCCATATATTTCTGTACACATGTTATACATCAATAAACATTTTAAATCCTGCATATGTGCACAAAGATACTAACTCATTATCTCAGACTAACAACAGTGTTTTGTTTTAAAGTGGAACACGTTCATTCATGACACCATTAGATGGATTTTCATACTCCCAATTATCTATTAATGCCCTCACCCTTGTGTGGCCCCGTGGGTCTTTCCATTTTTGCCTCAATTGGCAAGTGGCATGGTTTTGAGTTTTTATGATGCAATCTTTTTCCAGCAAGGCCCACCCCCACGATGATACTCACCAAGGCCTCGACACCTAGCACAATGCCGTGTTCACAGCATGAACTCAAGACCTGTGGGACTGGGTTGAATGAGGAAGAAAACGAGGAGCAACGATGTTCATAACTTATGTCTAGGTGCCATAACGTGACTTAGGAAATTGGTAGTGTTTTTCAATAGATTTGCTATGACTTCTAATTTTTTCTATTTAAAACAATGGGAAATAGGATCTCAGAGTTCTTTCTCAGAGAAAGCCTGACATTTCAGGCACAGGTTACTGACAATTATTAATGACATATGACTTTCCCACCTCATCTTAGTGTTAAGTTTTTAATTCCTTACCTTGGAAATGACCTAACTTTGCTTCTTCCAAATCTTGTAGTAATACTGAAGCTCCAGAAAGTCGGGCCATGGATATTCTGCTGTTGTGCGTCCTCCCTGCAAAGAAGAGGAGCTGTGAATCCACCAGTCTGAGAAGCGCATGGTGCTGTAGTATTTGGAGTGAATCAGAGAAGATAAATGGAAAAGTGACTTCAGAGAGTTATCACCATAACCCACCACAGCAACAAATTATTTTGCTTCATTATTTTGTGATTCTGAGGGTATATTTAAAAAGGGATATTAAAACAGGTTCCCAGGAGCCAGCCCTATAGTAGACCAGAAATTGCATATTACATTCCTCGACAAACTTGCCTAACATTGTGGGAAGGACGAACGGGACGTTTCAGCGCTGTTGCTTGTGTCAATGAGGCCAATAGGTCCAGACTGGGGTAAGGAAGCCCAGTGAACAAGCTTGTGTGCAGCCTCAGCAAAGGGGCGTGTGTGTGGGCCCCTGAAGTGGCTTAGGGGTCACTTACCAGTGCACGTGGTTTTCCTGTCTGTATAATGCAGGAATGGGGCCGCACACTGTGATGTTTTCTCCTTTTAATGACATGGCTCAGGGCAGTCCTTCTAAGACGCCTTACCAAGGTATGGGGACTTCAGATGGGTGGGGTCCAAAGGGACGGTCTCTGCAGCGACCCTGACCACGGGCTCCAGAGGGAAGATAAATGGCAACCTAGAAGGATGGAGGGGATGGTAGGACAGGTGGCCTTGAAAAGGCAAATTCCAGGATCCCAGGCACCCGGTATTTCCATTTGAGGTATGGAAGCAGAGGGGCGGGACCCAGGGGCAGAGGGACAAGGCGGGAGTTGGGGCCCCTAGCTGTGCATGTTGGGAGCTTTTGTCTCCTAACCGTTCCCAGCTGGCAGCCTGCGTGGCTGCAGGACTACAACTCAAAGGATGCTCTGGGCACGGGATGATGCCTAGCCTGGGGGGGGAGCAGTGCAGTGTGAGCTTGGCCGAGGACCAAACTGCTGTTGACTCAGGACTCTGGCCCTACACCCGCTCCGTATGGACTGAGTCCCAGAGGGATGTGATGGGACGAGAGGGACCACGGCATTACGAAGGTGTGGCGGTGCATGGGCAGCTGCAGGCCTGCAGCATGCAACTACTTTTGTCCAAAATTGAAGCCGGACTCACGCCTCTTCCCCACCGCCTCCCTCCCTTACTTGATTCCTCCTCCTACCTGCATGCCTGTGGGTCTTTCCACAGCCTCCTACCTAGTCCAGGGCCAGGTGTTTCTCTAAACTGCTTATGGGAACTGGTTTGACATCCCAGAAACTTTCCACTTTGCCTGCTGCCCTCTGCCTTCTCCAGCCAAAGCACCATCATTTCATCAGCTTTTGGGAGACATTCGCCCTTGTGGTGCCTCTTGCAAGAACAACTTAAGAGCTTTGCAGGGTGGTAACATTGGCTGTTGCTTGCCTTTTTTGCAGATGTGGAAGTTGAGTCATCTGAGAGGTTAATCATTGGTTTGCCCGGGATCCGCTAAGAGCAGAGGATAAAAACCTAATTCCCAGGCAAGTATCTAGTAGGTCGTTTTCACCAACCCATTCCAGTGCAGAGGCCTCCGAAACAGCAAGCTTAAGATGAGAATAGCTTAAGCATTTTGCCCTTTAGGTTGATCACCTAATCTCACCTCAGGCCTGAGTGGCCGACCAGTCTCTTAGGGACACGGGTGGCAACTCAGATCCCTCGGGAAGAGAACGGTGGTCCAGCATTGGGAGATGGATGTTCAAGGTAGAGAGCACTTGGGCAGCATTTCAAACCCATCAGCTTTAACATCTCTGCTTTGGATTCCGGCAAGGTTCCCAGATAAACACACCTAGGGATAGTCAGATGTATGGTATTCTTTAAAAATTGATTAGAGTAGTGAAAAGAACAGAGCATAAAATATCCTGCTTATTTGCAAAAGATAAAATGCAAGCAAGACCTGCCTGTTAATTTTTTTCTGGTCATTCTCTTGCCTGTACCGTACACTTGAATGCAGAAACAAAAAACTTGAATTGCCAAATTCTCTTTTCCTGAGATTAGTAAATTAAGTTAAAAGTCTTATTGAACCCTGTGGAAGAATGGTTAGCAGCTTTCGTGATGTATGTCATCGCTAAATATCTGGGCTTCTATCTACATGAAGAAAAGTCCTTGTTTATATTACACACCCAGATAGGTTATCTTTCCGATTCCTGAATGTGGGATATTATCAAAACAAGTGAAAAACCTGGTCATGGAAACTGGACCCTGTCACTTTGTCAAGAATTTGCTTCTTTATGAATTAATGACACATGAATTCTTTAACATTTTCCTAGAGAAAGGATCAGAGACTGTAGTGTCTCTGAATGTGACAAGACAGGGTGTTCTCATTAGACCACATCCTCGGGTTCTTCTCTCGTGTTCAATAGGCCCAGGTGATAGTCCGTGTAGTCAGGTGCAGCGCTGTCACCCCAGCCCCCAGTGTTCCATACTACTCTGGCCTGTGCCCTCTTCAGGGGGTTCTGATGACACTCGTCCACAAAGTTTGGAAAAAGAAATTGTAACATGACGATATTCATCATCTTGAAACTGGGATTAATGGAGAGGAAAGTCTCGGGGTCTGTGTGCTCTGATGCACTGCTGTTGGGGTGTGGCCACAGTGACCACTGTGCTCCCAGCAGTCCCCACAATGGCTGCCTCAGACGTTTGATCTCCTGGCACAACCACAGCAGCTGTTGACAGAGCTGGGTGCTCATGCTTCAGTGTCTTCCGTCAGATTTTGTGGCTCTGACCCTATCCGCTCGGCCCCTTCCCCTTCCTATCTGTTTCATTGGTTGCTTTGTAGTTGTCTCCTAGGAGCCACTGTATGTTAGTGTATTTCAGTGTCTTTAGGGACCCACGATCTCTAAACGAGTCACTACAAAACACCCACTTATCCTGGTGTAACCCATGTTCATCGTCTCCAGTGGAGCTGTGAAGAGCCCTGCTTACTTGGAGCTCCTCTCATTCTCATGCTGCTGGGGCTGTTACGAAGCTGGGCATCTTGTCTTTGGTCTCATTAACATTATTCTTTTCATTGATTATTTTGAAGTCGGATATGACTTTGTTAATTATGTGGACACTGGCTGTCACAGGCACTTTTATGTATCTTCCCCAACAGCTCTGTGAAGTAAGCCTGTGATCCCCATTTTACAGGGAGGGACACTGAGGCTCAGAGAGGTCGAGTAGCTTCGTTCACTTCACACAGTTTCTTGGTACATTCTGAGCCTCCACCTGGATCTCCACCTCTCAGGTGTGTGCACTTAGCTGGTGTTCCACTTTGCTCCTCTCTGCCAGGCTTCCCAAAGGCACACGCCCCATCCTGAGTCCATTGTGTGCTTGGTACAAGTCACCCTGCACAAACAGGCCCCGGGTGGGGAGTGGACTAGCAGGGCGTGGTCCTCAGGCTTACCCTGGGCAGGTTCTAAGTTCATTGTGAGAGCTGGAACAGTGGAAGATACTGATCGTCACTCACCTGGAAGGTTTGTTATGGAGAAATACTCCACTGACTTCTTGCAGGTGTCATGTCTTCTTTGTCTTCATCGCTCCTCTGAGCTTTCTCCTACAGTCCGTGTTGTGCAGTAACATACAGTACAGAGACTGGTGAACATAATAGTGTTGCCCTGCACCAAACGGTCACATCACTCATTTTTCTAATTATGAAAGAAATACATACTATAAACAAAGTCAAATTACACAGATCTATGTAGAGTAAAGTGAAACCTTCCCTTTCCATCCCCTTCTCTACAAACTCACTCCGCTAGTCAGAAGAAACTATTGTAAAGAGGTTGTGGCTTATTCTTCTGGACATTTCCTATGAATTTATAAATATATAAAGTTATTTTAAAATAAATTACATAACTATATCGTTTTGCAATTTGCTCTTTCTCAAACCATACACCATAAACGTCTCTCCTTATCAGTGCATGTCACTCTAACTTAGCTTTTTATATGTTTTAGAAGTATTGCAAAGAACAGGAATACCATGATCTGTTTATTTCTTCTTTGATAGAGTTGGGATTACATCCAGTTTCACTATTATACATAATGCTGCAGTAAGATCCTTGTATGGAATTTATTACATTGCTATTCAACTGCTCAATTTGTTTTGTTTCCATATAGTCAGAGACTATGATATTTTCAACATTTTTATGGGAATTAATTTATAGAGAAATTAATTTTATCACTAAATAAAGACATTTATGGGGAAACTGACATTCAAGGTCATTCATCTCAGTATTCTGGAGAAAAATCATGAAACTTAGAAGGTATTATGCTTGCTCTGTCATATTCTAACAAGTCATGTCAACAATTTATTTATTTATTTATTATTTTGTTAGGAAGATCAGCACTGAGTTAACATCCCTGATAATCCTCCTCTTTTTGCTAAGGAAGACCGGCTTTGAGCTAACATCTATTGCCAATCCTCCTCCTTTTATTTCCCCAAAGCCCCAGTAGATAATTGTATGTCATAGTTGCACATCCTTCTAGTTGCTGTATGTGAGACGTGGCCTCAGCATGGCTGGAGTGGCGGTGCGTCAGTGTGCGCCCAAGATCTGAACCCAGGCCACCAGTAGCAGAGTGTGCACACTTAACCGCTAAGCCACGGGGCCGGCCCCCATGTTAACAATTTACAGATGAATGTTTGACTAGCCTCTACTCTCTCTGTTCAGAAGAAGGATGACTTTTTCTTGTCTTGAAAACTTTTGAATCCAGGGACCCTTAGTTGGGCTTCAGAGAGGATAAGATATTGCTGTTGTATCTATTTCTCTTCAGCTGTAGGCTGCATCTTCTAAAGATCATAGAATTGAACATGTTCCAATCGATATATATGATTTGGGTCAAAAAATCAAAGTAATGAACCCAAGATAGGAATCTATAACTTTGGTTCTTAATAAAAAATTTCCTTTTATATCCTCATGTATCTGTGATTACTAGTAAAAAATCACCTGTGGGTGATGTGATGTGGCTCTGCTGGCAATGTCTGGCTTGAACATCCATAGTTAAGGCTGCCACATCTGTAGGTAGATTAGGCTTGACCTCTTGACGACCTCTGCCCTTGGTCTTTGACATGGGAAAAATAAGAATTTAAAAAAGCTGCTGTTAGTAACACTCAATGCTAGAAATGCCCATTAAAGAGTGACTTTGATTTGGTAAACCTAAGACAGTACAAACAGAACAAAGTCTTTAATATCTAGAAAATTTAGAAAACTTCTAAATTTTAAAAATATAACTCTATTTTTGCCACAGTGCAAACTGTGTATATATGAATGAAATATCCCTCTGTCCATTTCTTAACTTGTTTCCATTGATTTGATGGATTTATCCTCTAATCCGTATGCCAATTGTGAAAGAACATCTTGGTCCTTCAAAGAAAATAAGCCATTGAAATTTGATTTTCTTTTAGCTTGGCATCCTAGAGGTTTGAGGAATAAATTGTTATGTAATGATACAATGATTTTGAAATCTAATTGTTAATTAAGAGTGTGTAAGGGATGATTGAATAGTGGTCACCCCCATGGTCAGGGGTATTGTACACATGGACGTGTAAACACGATTCAGGAAGCTGCTTCAGCCCTGTTACATCCCTGAGAACCACAGTGCAGGAGGATCTAGGCACACAGCCGTCTGCCTCGATCTCTTGGGTTACATGTAGATCCAGAGGTCTTGAGAGTGGCTTCAGAGCAGCTAACTTTTATCGATTTATCCCCTTCCTTCTCTCTAGCTTATCTCAAACAGTCTTGATTATCATATTTTAAAGACCAATTATCTCTATTTATATGAGCTGCTTGTTCATTATTGCAGAGTAATAATCAAGTATATTATTAAATATCATTTAATTGATCTAATTAAATTTGTTGTACCTTTTAATTGATTAGAACACTAAGTTTAGTTCAGAGTTTGATATTCACCTAATGTGTTGATCTTCTTACGATTGCCGAGTGCCTCACTCACCTTAGAAGTGTATCTTTGGAAAGTCAAGATGGCAGCGTAAGCAGACTCTGAACTCAGTTCCTCCCATGGACACAACCAATTTACAACTACTCGTAGAAAAATTACCCATGAGAGAGAACTGAAAACTAGATAAGAGTAAATCCTGCAACAAAGGACAACCTTAATTGAGGTGGATGTCGCAGAAACTCCCTTTGGGAGATAAAAAATGACGCCTTCACAGGACGCCAGCGTCACGTCTGCCCGGGAGCAGCCCACAGGTATGCAGCCCGCCCTGGAGGAGTGGAGCCTTGAGCTGGGGAGCACCCTGCTGTGGGCATTTTTTGGACGCAGCAAAACCTAGACTGAGTGGCAGAATAACTGACTTTGCCTGCTACTAGAACATTGGGGAGTACCCCCAGAAAAGCTGGGTCACAAAGAAATTAAAAGCAGCTCTTAAAGGGCCCACACACAAACTCACCTGTTTCAGACAGCAACCGAAAATCAGCAGAAAGAAAGGTGCACAGTGCTTTGGTGAAAAGAGACTCACCTGACAGGCTCTGAGTGCATCTCAGTGAGATGTGAGACCTCTCCGGTGACTGGGACATTGGCAGCGGCCATTGCTGTAGCCCGGTGTGGGCGTGTTGAAATAGACGCCATTGGAGATCTCCCTGGGGCCTGCTAGCCCAGGTCTGCCTCATCCACTAGAACACCGATTTAATACAGCTCAGCCAGGGCAGGCAGCCCACCCTAGAGACTGGCACCACCCAACAACAAGCCCTCAGGCAACTTGTGGGCCTGCATAGATTGGTGACTGGATTCTCTGCAGCCTGGTAACTGAGATGACTTCAGTGGAGCAGGGCGTGCACAAAGAGTGGGTGGAGAGTGTGGGGCGGTGGTGGAGTGTGTCGGGCTCCTGCCGTGGAAAGACTGCATCCACTTCAGGAGGTCGGGGTGCGCACAAGGGGCAGGACTGTGTTGACTGTGTGTGTGGATCTGTGAGCAGCAGGGCGTGTCAGCTGCAGAAGACTTGTGTTTCTCAAAGACCCACATAGGGCGTCTGCTCCACCTTCCAAAGCCTGAAATAATTGGGGGCTCCCATGCCTGAGGTCAGCCCCACCCAGCTACAATCCTCAGAGAGCTGACAAGAGACCTAAAGCCTGGAGGCTTATAGCAATTGTAAGGCCCTGAGACTAACAACATGCCACGCTGGGGTCCTACTCACTTAAAAGAAATACTGCTACACAAATGTGATAGCCAACTGTGCTGGGGCTTCCTACACCTGATAAAGAGACTGAAGGGCCCACAACAACTACAAACAGCTGAGCATTACAACAGCTGACCAGGAGCATAACTCAGCCTACCTGGGCACATACAGGGAGAGCAAACAGGTCACAACGGAAGGACACACATAGCCCACATAGGGGTCACCCTTGGAACATTGAGAACAGAGGGAAGCACACTGCAGGACTCCTAAGGCATCACATGTATAAGGTCACCTATCTAAGAGCAGGAGACGTAGCTGACCTACCTAATATGTAGACACAAGCACAGGGAAAGAGGCAAAATGAGGAGGCAAAGGAATACATTCCAAGTAAGGGAACAGGACAAAACTCCAGAAAAGGAATTAAATGAAAAAGAAATGAACAACCTACCCGACAGAGAGTTCAAACTAAGAGAGTTAATGATGCTTGCTGATCTGGGGAGAAGAATAGATGAACTCAGTGAGAATGTCAACAAAGAAATTGAATATATAAAAAAGAACCAATCAGAAATGAAGAATATGATACTGGAAATGAAAAATTCACTAGAGGGACTCAAAAGCAGAGTAGAGGATACAGAAGAATGGATCTGCGAGTTGGATGAAAGACCAGAAGAAATTACCCAAGCTGAACAGGTAAATGAGAAAAAAATTAAAATGAGTGAGGACAGTCTAAGGGACCTCTGGAACAACATCAAGTGCACTAACATCCATGTTATAGGTTTTCCGGGAGGAGAAGAGTGAGACAAAGGGACAGAGAATTTATTTCAAGAAATAATAGATGAAAATTTCCCTAACCTAAGGAAGGAGACAGACATCCAGGTATAGGAAGCACAGAGAGCCCCAAACAAGATCAACCCAAAGAGGCCCACGCCAAGACATATCATAATCAAAATGTCCAGAATTAAAGATAAAGAGAGAATCCTAAAAGCCACAAAAGAAAGACAAGTTACATACAAAGGAAGCCTCATAATGTTATCAGCTGACTTCTCAGCAGAAACATTACAGGCTAGCAGGGAGTGGCATGATATATTTAAAGTGCTAAAAGGAAAAACCTTACAGCCAAGAATACTCTACCCTGCAAAGTTATCATACAAAATGGAAGGAGAGACCAAAATTTCCCAGACAAGCAAAAATTAAAGGAGTTTTTCACCAAGAAACCAGTGCTACAAGACATGTTAAAGGGACTGATTTAAGGGGAAAAGAGAAGACGACAAATAGGAAAAATCATCTATTTCCATGATAAGAGGATAATGGACACAAATGCAGAAAAAAAGAGGTTAGATATGTATCAAAACCATAAAATGAGGGAGGAGGGGAGTTAAAGAGTGGAGCTTTCAGACAGAGGTCAAACTAAAGAGACCATCAATTCTGTATAGAAGGAGAAAGGAACAGAGAAGGACTACTAAAACACTGAGAAAAAAAAGTTAAAAAATGGCAGTAAGTTCATACTTATCAATAGTTACTTTAAATGTCAATGGACTAAATGCTCCAATTAAAAGGCATAGGGTGGCTGATTAGAGAAAACAGCAAACCCATATATATGCTGCATACAAGAGACACGCTTCAGAAATAAAGACACTCACAAACTGAAAGTGACGGGATGGGAAAAGATACTCCACGCAAATGGCAATGAAAAAAAAGCTGGGGTAGCAGTACTCATATCAGACAAAATAGACTTTAAAACAAAAACTGTAAAAGGAGACAAAGAAAGGCATTACATATTGATCAAGGGAACAATCCAACCAGAGGATATAACACTTGCAAATATCTACGCACCCAATCTAGGTGCACCTAAACATATAAAGCAATTATTAATAGACATAAAAACAGAAATAGACAGTAACACAATAATTGTAGGGGACTTTAACACTCCACTTACACCAACGGATAGATCATCCAAACAGAAGATCAATAAGGATACATTGGCCTTAAATGATACACTAGGACAGATGGACCTAGTAGATATATACAGAGTGTTCCATCCAGAAACTAAAGAATACACGTTCTTTTCAAATGCACATGGAACATTCTCCAAGATTGATCAGATATTAGGCCACAAAACAAGTCTCCATAAATTTAAGGAGATTGAAATAATACCAAGCATCTTTTCTGACCGCAACAATATGAAACCGGAAATCAACTATAGGAAGAAAATCAGAAAAGCCACAAATACGTGGAGATTAAACAAAATGCTACTGAGCAGCGACTGGGTCAACGAAGAAATCAAAGAAGAAATCAAAAAATACCTGGAGACAAATGAAAATGAAAATACGACATGCCAGAATTTATGGGACACAGGGAAAGCTGTTCTGAGAGAGAACTTTATAGCAATACAGGCCTATCTCAACAAACAAGAAAAATCTCAAATAAACAATCTAACAATGCACCTAAAGGAAATGGAAAAAGAACAACAAACAAATCCCAAAATCAGTAGAGGAAGGGAAATAATAAAAATCAGAGCAGAAATAAATGAAATAGAGACCAAAATAATAAGATAAAAAATTAATAAAACCAAAGGTGCTTCTTGGAAAAGATAAACAAAATTGACAAACCTTTAGCTAGACTCACCAAGAAAAAAAGAGAGAAGGCACAAATAAGTAAAATCAGAACTGAAAGAGGAGATGTTACAACAGACACTTCAGAAATCCGAAAGATTATAGGGAACACTATGAAAAGCTGTAGGCCAACAAATTCGACAATCTGGAAGAAATGGATAAATTCTTAGAATCATATAACCTTCCAAAAATTGATCAAGAAGAAGTAGAGAATTTGAATGGACCTATCACTAGTAAGGAGATCGAAACAGTAATCAAAAACCTCCCCAAAAATAAAAGTCCAGGACCAGACGGCTTCCCTGGGGAATTCTACCACACATTCAAGGAAGACTTAATACCTATCCTTCTCAAACTCTTCCAAAAAATGGAGGAAGGCGGGAAGTTTCTTAACTCATTCTACAAAGCCGACATTACCCTGATACCAAAACCAGACAAGGACAACACAATAAAAGAAAATTATAGGCCAATATCACTGAGGAACATTGATGAAAAATGCTTAACAAAATACTAGCAAATCGCATAAAACAACACATTAAAAAGATTATACACCATGATCAAGTGGGATTTACTCCGGGTATGCAGGGATGTTTCAACATTCACAAATCAATCAACGTAATACACCACATTAATAAAATGAAGAAAAATATCACATGATCATCTCAATAGATGCAGAGAAAGCATTTGACCGGATACAGCATTAATTTATGATAAAAACTCTGAATAAAATGGGTATAGAAGGAAAGTACTTTAACATAATAAACGCCATATAGGACAAACCCACAGCTAGTATCATCCTCAATGGTGAAAAACTGAAAGCTATCCCTCTAAGAACAGGAACCAGACAAGGATACCCACTGTCACCACTCCTATTTAACATAGGACTGGAAGTCCTAGCCATAGCAATCAGGCAAGAGAAAGAAATAAAAGGGATCCAAATTGGAAAGGATGAAATGAAACTGTCACTATTTGCAGATGATATGATTTTATATATAGAAGACCCTAAAGAATCCACCAGAAAAATTTTAGAATTAATAAACAAATATTGTAAAGTTGAAGGATACAAAATCAACATAAAAAATCAGTTGCATTTCTATACACTAACAAGGAAGTAGCAGAAAGAGAAATTAAGAATATCATCCCATTTACAATTGCAGCAAAAGGAATAAAATACCTAGGAATAAACTTAACCAAAGAGGTGAAATATCTGTACACTGAAAACTATAAAACATTTCTGAAATAAATTGAACAAGACACAAAGAAATGGAAAGATATTCCATGATCTTGGATTGGAAGAATTAACACAGTTAAGATGTCCATACTTCTTAAAGCAATCTATAGATTCAATGCAATCCCTATCAAAGTTCCAACAACATTTTTCACAGAAATGGAACAAAGAATCCTAAAATATATATGGAACAACAAAAGACCACGAATAGCTAAAGGAATCCTGAGAAAAAAGAACAAAGCTGGAGGTATCACACTCTATGATTTCAAAATATACTACAAAGATATAGTAACCAAAACAGCATGGTACTGACACAAAAACAGACAGACAGATCAATGGAATAGAATCGAAAGCCAGAAATAAACCCACACATCTATGGACAGCTAATCCTTGATAAAGGAGCCAAGAACATACAATGGAGAAAAGAAAATCTCTTCAACAAATGGTGTTGGGAAAACTGGACAGCCACATAAAAAAAATAAAAGTAGACCCTTATCTTACACCATACACAAAAATTAACTCCAAATGCGTTAAAGACTTGAATGTAACACCTGAAACTATGAAACTTCTAGAAGAAAACCTAGGCAGTATGCTCTTCAACATTGTTCTTAGCCACATATTTTCAAACACCATGTCTGACCGGGCAAGAGAAACAATAGAAAAATTAAACAAATGGAACTACATCAAACTAAAAAGCTTCTGCACAGCAAAGGAAACCATCAACAAGACGAAAAGACAACCTAACAATTGGGAGAAGATATTTGCAAACCATACATCTGATAAGGGGTTAATCTCCAAAATATATAAAGAAAACATGCATCTCAACAAGAAAAAAACTACCAACCCAATTAAGTAATGGGCAAAAGACCTGAACAGATATTTCTCCAAAGAAGATATACAGATGGCCAACAGACACATGAAAAGATGTTCAAAATCATTAACTATCAAGGAAATGCAAATCAAAACTAGCATGAGATATCACCTCCTGCCCGTCAGAATGGCTGTAATAACAAGACAGGAAACAACATGTATTGGAGAAGATGTGGAGAGAAGGGAACTCTCATACACTGTCGGTGGGAGTGCAAACTGGTGCAGCCACTATGGAAAACAGTATGGAGATTCCTCAAAAAAATCAAGGATAGAACTAACATATGATCCAGCTATTCCACTGCTGGGTATTTATCCAAAGAACTTGAAAACACCAATGCATAAAGATACATGCACCCCTGTGTTCATTGCAGCGTTATTCACAATAGCCAAGACTTGGAAGCAACCTAAGTGCCCATCAAGGGACGAATGGTTAAAGAAGATGTGGTACATGTACACAATGGAATACTACTCAGCCATAAGAAACGATGAAATCCAGCCATCTGTGACAACATGGATGGACATTGAGGGCATTATGCAAAGTGAAATAAGTCAGAGGGAGAAGGTCAAATACCATATGATTTCTTTCATTAAGTAGTAGATAAAACAACAATAAACAAACACATGGAGACAGAGATTGGATTGGTGGTTACCAGAGGGTACGGGGGGAGGGAGGAGGGCGAAAGAGATAATTCGGCACATGTGTGTGGTGATGGGTTGTAATTGGTATTTGAGTGGTAAACATGATGTAATCTATGCAGAAATAGAAGTATAAACGATGTACACTTGATATTTATACAATGTTATAAACCAATGTTACTGCAATAAACAAAAATTAAAAAAAAATAAAGAAGTGTATCTTAGGCCCATCACAAGATTTTAAAGAATCAAATCATCATAGATTAAGATAATGTACTGTCCTTTTGATGACCGGGAGGCACATGGGTCCATTTTGAAAATATGCCCGTCTGTCTTTGTTCCCCACGGAAAGCTTCTGCTCACTAGGTCTCCAGTGGCTTGCACAAGCCCTAGGTCTATAATAGCTTGGTGCCTCTCCTTCTACTTGGGGTAGAAATAAAAGAGGTCAGAGAGACTTACAGTAGTTTTGGAGACTTGTAACTTCTTCTATGAAGACCATCCATGCATAATTTTCTGGATAGCTCTCTGTGCCTAAGACTACTAGTTACTTTAAGGGTTTGTCAGGAACTGTGAAAGGTCTGATATTTTACCTTACCTGCAAACCAATAAGTTAGCCTACCATGGTCTTACAGATGCTGGCAAAAAACACAAGACCCATACATAAGAGACAAAGGACTTAATGACACAGCAATAGCAGTGACCAGAGTATCAGCATTTGCACCGGTTTAATAAATCCCAGTTCCTACAGGGTGATACACAGTGGGCCAGGTGAGACACAGAGGGTTGCAAGAGTTCAGAGCTTAAGAAACTCAAATCTTTGATAACGGGCAGGAAGTCTGCTAACGTTTGCCTCGGGGGTGTGTGTTATTTTTATTATTCTGGGCAGTAAGCAAGCCTGCCCTTTGCTCCAGAGGAGGCCACTATTTCTATTTTCCAAGGCTGACAGCTCTACACACATCCTTGAAAAGATAACCTGGTTTTACTGGGTTTCAAAGATAAGCTTGAATGAGACTCAATCATCATTCAGCTCTTCTGTTTCCTTTATTGATATTGTGCAAATATGCTCTTTTCTCTGTAAAGTTCACTAACTTTATTCATACATAAGGGATGTTTTTGGTTTTATTTATTAAGTTGAAATTTTCTTATTAGAGAAAATGATGAAACTATTATGGGTTGGATCTGAAGGTATGCTTTTCCAGGAAAAATGTGAAAGATCAGTGCTCATAGAAATTTTCCACAAGGAGCTGATAGCAACTTAAATGATTTTAATTTGAATACTGTTTTGTACAAATTTCTTCCATCTTACTTCATCCTCTCTGCTTCCTGTAACTCTCAGATGGGAATGGGGCAGTTTCAGGGATTCACTGAACTCATTTACAACATTAAAATGGTTTTGTCTGTTGTGTTTTTTTAATTGAGGTAAAGTTGACATACAACATTATATTAGTTTCAGGGGTACAATGTAATGATTCAATATTTGTATATATGTTGAAATGATCACCACAAAACGTCCAGTTAATCCGTCCTCGTACATAGTTACAAATTTTTTTCTCTTGTGACGAGGACATGGCGTGTTTCAAGGTGCAGAAGAATCAAAGATGATGTCATACTTTTCCATATACAGCTTGATGAATTTGGACGTAAGTATACACCCTTGAGACTGTCATCACCATCAAGGCCACAAACATATCCATCACGTCCCAAAGTTTTCTCTCATCTCCATTTGTACTATTATTCTGTGGTAAGAACACAACATAATATCTACTCTATTAGCAAATGTGACGCATGCAATAAAGTCTTGTCAGCTGTAGGCACTATGCCGTATCCTAGATCTCCAGAATTTATTTATCTTGATAACTGAAACTTTGTATCCTTTGACCATCACCTACCCATTTCTCCATGCCCCCAGCCCCTGGCAACCACCATTCTAACCTCTGCTTATATGAGTTTGACTATTTTAGATTCCACATATAAGCGACTATTGTCTTGTCTGTCTGCCTTATTTCACTTAGTATAATGTCTTCTAGGTCCATCCATGTTGTCAAAAATGACAGGAATTGCTTCTTTTGTCAAGGTTGACTAATATTCCATTTCTTTATCTATTCATCCATCAGTGATGTTTAGGTTACTTCCGTATCTTGGTTATTGTGAATTAACTGCAAAGAACATTAGAGTGCAGGTACTCTCTTTGAGACCCAGATTTCAATTCCTGTGGGTAGATACCAGAAGTGGGATTGCTGGATCATATGCTAGTTTTCATTTTTGGAGGAACCTCCATACTGTTTTCCATAATGGTTGTACTAGTTTACATTCCCACAAGGAGTCCTTTTCTCCACATCCTCACCAACAGTTGCCATCTTTAGTTATTTTTGGTAATCACCATCTTAACAGGTGTGAAGTGGTAGCTCATAGTGGGTTTGATTTACATTCCCTGATGATCAGTGATGCCGAAACCTTTTTGTACACCTGTTGGCCACTTGTATGTCTTCATTGGAAAAAGTGTTTTCTGGTCCCTTGCTCATTTTTAAAATTGATTTGTCTTTTTCCTATTGAGTAAACACAAAAAAAGAGAACAAAATTTCCAGGAATTATGGGTTCTTCCCAGTTGATGCAAATGGTTTTGTATTTACAGTGGTACCAAAAGGTCATGTTTCGTGCTTTTTCTTCAGCTTGTTATAAGACCAGCAGTAGCTGTGGCATGGCAGACAATCGGGATCATCTGGGTTTGGAGGTTTACAACATAAATGAGTGGTAAGGAATTTTTTATCATTCCAAGGAAATTATTGAGATCATAGTCCATGGAATCTAGGGTTGATAGGTGTAGGAGGAAATTAAGGTGAGGATTGGTGATCTGGCATTACTTTTGATCTTGAGGGACAGGTATCTACTGTATGTGTATCTGAATAAAAATATTAGAGATCAGGAATTTGTGTGGGTGAATGTTTTCTGAATTATTTACTTTTGAACATCACCATTTGGATTATGTGAACAACTGGGATATGGGAGAAAGTCACTCTCAGGGGATAGTTGATAATATCACTATTGATTTAACTTCTAAAGGAGCTATAAACACCAAATGGTCAATGGATTAAGCAAATGAGTAGTCAGAAAACACAGAAATGGTAGGATTTGGGATTTAGTACACGACTAGGGACAGACTGTCCTGAGAGGCAATGCCAGCACTTGTGCGGTTGAGAGTGACAAGGACAAGAAGAGAATAGAAACACACTCAAAGAAGGAGTTAACAGGATGGAGGAGGAGAAATGATCTGGAGAAGCCTTGAGCTTTGACCTTGAGCTTTCTGTTCTTGATGCAAATCTGCCTGATGATGTCCCAGGACACAGGTCAGATCTATCCCCAGAGGATAGAGGGAGGGTGGAAGTACAAAACAGCCAGGATAATTGTCCTAAAAAGTCAGGTTTCCTTTATCATTTGACCCAATTTCATGATTTACTTTTGTAGAGTAAGAGGAAAAGAAGGATGACAGTCACGTCTTCACAGAGGAAGTAGCGTGACTGTGGGAACCAGTCCAAACCAAAGCCTGGTTTAAGCATCTTCATCCCTTTCAGGATGTCCAGTGACATATTCAAGAGGCCAGTTACTAGAATCCCATCCCATCCTGGCAATGAAGGATCTCTGGGAGGACATCTTGGACTAGTCCCACCAGTTCTGCCGTCACGAGAGACCACAAGGACTCCAGGTCTGCAGCAGTGCAGGACAACTGGTAAGTCCTTTCAATCTTGCCACAGCTTTGCAAAAACTTGCACCTAGTCACACAGGTGAATCCCTGCCAGGTGTGCTCGCAAGTGGTCTGCACTCCAGGTCCCATGCCCACTTCTGCCGGTCTTCAGATTTGGCAGGGATGATTCCAGGAGCTGACCTGGGCATTCCACAGCTCCACTGCCAACAATTTCTGGTGACTGAGGAAGGTATCAGGAAGGAGGACAGGGCAGTGAAGAGAACAGGAGAGACATTGGTGATAGCACTGATGGCGGACAGACTTGCTAGCGAGGCAGAGAAAGTGAGGGGTCAAGAAGGACGTAATGACAGCAGATGAAACGGAGCAGGCATCTCAGTTAGGTGTTTTAGCAGCGTCCTTAATGTTTTCTTGCTTTGAGCTCTTGAAATTTTAAAACATATGAATACTTGTCTTTTATTAAACTCCACTGTATGACATAGAAAATATAGACTTCAGTTTCCTTCTGAGGTGAGAGGTTGGGTTTCAGGTGAAGAGAACAAGGAGATCTTCCTTTTTCATGCCATTCGCTCATTTTCCTTTACTATGTACATTATTTATTTGTACTTTAAAATCAGCAGCGAGTTATCAAGGTCACGGGATGATTCAGTTTTTCCCCTCACAGTCACAGTAAAACCTACTTAAAGTGGATTATTCTTTTTGTGTAATATTCCAAAATATTATTTCAAAAGCACTTTTATGTCTATGTTCTCAAATTAGATATTTACTTCTAGGTCTCCATTTTTATGTTCTTTGTTGCATGCTAATACAAAGTTGCACCTAAGGAAATACCAGATTTACCTCAGTTTTTGGGATCCATATGTGTTGCCAATTTGATCCATGAAGATGGACATGGCAGTTGGGGGATCGTGCTATTATCATTTTATTTTTTAATTTTTTGTTTACTGCAGTAACATTAGTTTATAACATAGTATAAATTTCAAGTGTACATCATTATACTTCTATTTCTGCATAGATTACATCATGTTCATCATCCAAATACTAATTACAACCCATCACCACACACATGTGCCGAATTATCCCTTTCACCCGCCTCTCTCCCCCATTCCCCTCTGGTAACCACCAATCCAATCTCTGTCTCTATGTGTTTGTTTGTTGTTATTATCTACTACTTAATGAAGGAAATCATACGGTATTTGACCTTCTGCTGCTGACTTATTTTGGATCGTGCTATTATCAAAAGAGATCTTTTCAGCATCAGTAATCTAACAACAATCCACTGCTTGTTGGGATTTAATTGACTATTTGAGGCATCAAGCTTTCATTGTTGGCACTTCTCTTTCTCTTTGGAGGGAAAGTACGGTCTTCCCAGTCTTTCCATTAACAAATCCCTTTCCTGTGTGGCTGTGCTGTGTCAGGAAGGGCTTGGGATGCCGGGAACCAGGATTCATCCTCAGCTTCTGGCTGTCCTGACAAGGCTTCCTTGGCAGAGTCCAGCCTGTGTGTCTAGGTGACACTTGCAGCCATCAGAAAGGAGGGGATAATTCACAAGTGCCAAGTGATTCATCTGGCCCTTGTCTTACAGGGTGTTCCCAAGGGATGAGGTTTAAAATGCCACTTGGTAACCCTTTGAAATCTCCTAGTCATGGGGTGGGTTCTCGGTATGAGCTCAGAGCAGTACTGTTCACCGCCAGATGTGAAGTATTTCAGTATTTTAATTGGAAAGGCTGTGCTCATGCACGTCCATGGATCATCACTTCCGTGGCATTCCCTGCTGGAGCCACCCACACACCTGTCATGTCTCATTTTTCAAAGCTCCAAACAGGGTTCACACCCCAGCAGGTGGTGGTAATGTACCCACAGCACAGGACTGGGGAAAAAAGACAACCACTCAGGGGCAACACTCTTTCAGGGCTAGGGCCCATTTGCCCCATTTGGATGAGTTGGTAACACCAACACTTAGTGTGTAAACTGGAGGATTGTCCAAGACCATGGACCTCAGAACGACACAGGCTCAGAAGTCACCTTGGCCAGCAAGGGACAGTGTGGGGTCATTCACTGGCCAGGATTATAGTCCCTTATACTGGAAAAGTAGAGCTCACCAGGGATCCATCAGGCCAAGCCAGGGAAGAGCCTGGGGGCCATCTAGGGAATTTCTGCCCTAAAGGGAATTGCATAAGGAAGGCAGGGGTGCTGAAAATCCTAGTTCACAGGGAGCTTTCATGTTTATGGAACGAGGCCCAGCAGTAGCCTTAAAAGCTGCATCACAAATCTTTCCTCATGGATACAAAACAAGCAGGAAAAGGAATAAAGAGTCCTGGACAAGGATCATAGCAGGATTCAAATCCAGTGAACACGGAGCCCCTAGAGGGGCCTCAGGAGGGAAAGTCCTGCCTGCCTTTAGTCTATTTGCAAATGACCTTCCTTGGGCCTTGTCCTCTCCACGTGCACGTTTTGATCTTTTTACATTGTTTTCCCCACTTAGAGCTGATGCAATTCCAGAGATTGAACTAGAAAACTACAAGTTCCTAAAATTTGCTCAAAAGAAATCTCAACAAGAGTAGCAGAAAACGTTCCCTGTTCCTCCAGAATGTAGAAAGGCAGCCCCTGCCCATGGGACAACATGGTCCTGGGTAGTGTTGTTTTAAAGACACCCACATTTCAGTGGTTGTTGCTTTGCCTGTGAAAGTACCTTGAACCTTTAAATCCCAAGAGTAAGGGCGGGGGACCGTGTCTGTTCCTGGAGGAGCTGAATGATACTGAAATTAACTGGCCTCGGAGTTAGGGGGACTTGGGGGTGTCCCCACTAGCCAGGGAAGGGGCTGGCTATTCTCCCTTCTCCCACATACAATAAGCTGACGACCTAGAAGAGTTTTTGATTCAAGGAGAAATGTGAGATTCTGTGTCTCACTTACATGCCTACAGAAAGCGACAGAACCACACCACAACTTCCAGGCTGTGAAGGGAACAGGATTTTAATATAATATCAAAATATGGCATTTATTATTTACAACAAATAACTATTGTCCCTTCCCAATGGGTGAATAGGTGCTGTGGTAGAGATATCAGGGAGCTGGGGTGTGGTCACCCCTTTCTCTTGGGCTTCAAGGGACCCCAGGGATCAGCTTACAATGCTCCTCTTACCATCAGGTGTGAGGAGCTGGCCCCGTGTATCGCAAGCCTCCCGGCTCTTTCCCCGCTGCTGAAGATGGGGCTGTGATTGGCCACTGGTATGGGGCTCGGTGTTGGGGCCTGGGGACTGATTAGAAGAGTCGGGTTATCTTGGGGGCCCTCCGTCAGAATCACGTCCCCCCACCCTGTCCCCACTGCACCAGGTGCTCCAGACTCTGTGCTCAGTGCTGTCACCCACCAGTATCCCATTTGTCTCTGCCACGTGAGCGATCATTTAGTATCACCTATTTCATAGAGGAGGAAACTGAGTCTCAGGAAGCTGAAGAGAGTCACCTCAGTCACAGGACTGCTCAGTAGTGGAGCTGGAATCCCAATGCCAGCTGTCCAAGTTCCCAAAGCCACGCTTAGCCCAAAGCTTTAGTGAACCCCTAGGAGTCAGTCACCCCGGCCCAGACACTCACTCACCCCTGACATTGATGATGGCCGGAACTTCTTGGCCTTGAGTATTCTGCTGGCCAACTAGGTCTGGGGCTCCAGCTGGCAGGACAGGCTGTAACTACAGGACAGAGAGTCACCTGTGAGCCTACCAGGAGCCACACTTCAGGTGTCCCCCTGCTGCCTGCCCAGCAGATGGAGTCTGGGTTTCCCAGAGGTCACCATGCAATAAGGCCTGGGGCTCACCGGAGGCCCAAGGAGACAGGCTCTGTGGACTGGCCAACAGGGAGAGTCCACCCCTGCCCTCACTCAACTCCTGCCTGGCCTCACCTATCATTCTCGTTGAGCAGCTCCATGTCCAGGAACCAGGCCCCAAATCGCTCCTCAGTCTGTAGGTTGTAATTCTTTGCAGCCGCCTGGAGCAGCAGGATTTCCCTCATGACTGGGTATTCCTGCGACCAGAGGGAAGGAGAAGATGCAGACAGGGCCTGGGTAGGGGATATTGCATGGGCCTTGTGGGCTGTGAGGGGTGGGGCAGGGGATCAGTCCTGGGAACCCTCCTTCCCTCCAGTTCCCTCCAGGCTCTACCCGTTCTCAGAATGGGAATAATCAGCACCTCCTCCAGGAGTATTTCCTTGATGCCATCCTCCCCTCAACCCACCCACCAATTGGATGTGTCTCCCACTTCTCTGTTATCAAACACTTCCACTCAATGTAAGATACAGGGGCTGGAGCCAGGGACTGTTCTGCCCAGAGGGTCTCTGAATTCCTCCTCCTTCCCCTCCCCTGCAGGGGGTGCTGCAACTGTTCACTTCAGTCCTCTTCTCAGCTTGATCTCATTCCCCTGGAAGGCAGACAGTCAGAGTCCATCAGATTGATCCTCCTAGCTTGACTAGCCCCCTATACCCACCCCTTCTCATGTTGCACTACTGCCAGGTCCCCAGAGGGTACCAGGCATGCAGAGAAAACAGGAGTTGGACCTAGGCCAGGCTCTGGGCTCCAGAGAAGGAGGACATGGGGGTGAGGTTGAGGGATGTGGCAGCACAACCCACTCTGATGACAGACTTGGAGAGTGAGGCCTCAGGCAGACGGGACTGCTCAGCCACTTATGTGCTGCCTGACTTGGAGGGGCCCGACTTCTCTCCCTCTATGGGTAGCATGAGAGGGAGAGGCTGAGTCCAGCTGAGATAAAACCTCACACAGCTGTGCCATCAGGCAGCTCTGAGCTTCCCCAGCCTCTCGATTCGGAATGGGTCTATCAGGTGGACCCTCTGTTCACTCATCCCTAAGATGGGCCTGATGCCCCAGCTCCCAGGGGCGGCTGCGAGTCTCTCATGAGAGATGTCCCAAGTGCTGAGAGCTCAGAGCTCAGTTCCAGGGTCCCGCATCCCAAGGCTCAGGATCCTGGTCCTCCCTGCCTGGTCCTCAGGTTCACCCACTTCGAGATTATCACCCATCAGCAGATGCAGCACCAGCAGGTCACCGAGGAAAGTGCGAAGATTGGGGATGACAGCCTGTGACTTCGGGGTGTGTGTAGGATGAGTCCTTTATCTCAAGTCTGAACCCGGCAGACATTCTCCTGAAAAGTCCTCACCCTCAGCCTCCTGGCCCACCCCAAGTTTCCCACGGGGAGCAGCCTAGGACCCTTAGCAGCCTCCCCTCAATTCCTCCTCCCTTCACACCCAAGAACACCACACTCTTCCTCCTCACCTCCCAAGGCCGGCTTCTGGCAAATCACAAGGTGTGTGGTCCCTGGCCCTCCCCACAATAAACCCATCCTGCACCAGCTCTTCAAGGCCATCCTCCTGATCACTTCTACTTGGGGATTCAGGCACTGTGGCAGCAAGAGGAAGGGCCATCCTCTCTTGATGTGAGGCCTCCAACTGGGAGGACAGAGCCCCTCCCCCTCAGGCACACTCACCTGCTGCTGCTGCTTCTTCTGCACTCTCTGAGGGATGATCTGCGAGGGAGCAAACGTCGAGGCCCCCTCCTGTCAGGGTCGAGGGCAGCGTCAGCGGGCCATACTCCTTTCACCCCATTTCTCTCCAGCACCACTGGCCTCCAACCCTGGACATCTGACTCCAGGCAACTGGTACCAAAGCCACTGCATCCTCCAAGGTTTTGTGATTCTAGAACAAGCCTAACTCCAACTCTCCCTCTGGGTGTGAGCTTGGGTTTGTGTCCGGGCCTCCCAAAGCCTATTTCCTCATCTGGAAGGTGTGAGAACGCCAGCTACTTCACAGGTTCTCCTGAGGACTCAGTGTCACATGACTGTCAACATTGTGCTCGTCTTCACCCCTCCAGGTGGAGCAGGCAGAAAACTCTCAAGTTCCTTTCCTCCCCCTTATCTCATCACCACCCTGTGAAGCCTGCACCACACAGTCACCATCCCTCCCTTTCCTGATGAGCAGACAGAGGCCCAAACAGGTGCAGTGAGTTGCTCAGGGGCCCATAGAAGAGAGGCTGCTTACCCCTCCCAGCCAGAGGGTCTGTTCCAACACCCTCCCCTAACCCCCAGCCCCACCACAGAAAAGAGTCCTGTCCCCTGAGCTCTCAAAGCTTGGCCCTGGGCCGAGCCATGGATGGAGAGGATGGGGTGTCTTTGGAGTCTTGTTGAGTGGTTTCTGCCTGCCTCAGTCCCATGGAGTGTCTGGACCCAGGCTGGGACAGAGGCCGTGCCAGAGCCTTCTCCTCCCCGAGGAACCCCCCACGACATTCCCCTGCACTGAACTCTTTCTTTATCCACTCAGGAACTGAACACCAAGGTGCCACCTCTGGTCCACAGGGAAGCGGGTGACAGGACTCTTTCCTTCCTCGTTTACATGAAGCTCCTAACGTCCTTTCAGCAGCATCCACTAAGAATCCATCAGTAGCCTAGATGCTTCTCATAAACCACCGGGGGCATATGTCATTGCCAACCAGGCACTCAGGTGAGACTCCTGTGGTTGACTCACGTGACTGCTCTATAGGTTCGAGGGTGAGTCCCAGAATGCACACATATTTGTCTCTGGACCAGCCATTCAGACCCAAAGATGAGCAGCCTGTGTGTCCACCTGGGCCATGGGAATCCGCTGCCATGCCCGTCCCTGGGGCAGGCAGGGTGTCCTTCCCTTGGAGACATGGTGAAGACAGTAGGAGCAGCAGGGGCCTCACTTCCCGAGCAGAGGTTTAGGCTGAGGGATAAATGCACCCCAACCACGCAACATCCTGGAAGAAGCTACATCCAGCAGGATGGACGTGCATGGAAGCCAGAGACCTGCTGATGGCGCCAGCTCAGCATCTCCTCCTGGAACAGCCCAGCCAACACCACTGTGTCCCATGACCAGGGCCTCCTGCCCAAAAATGGCACCGCACCAGCCAATGGGCCTAACAAATCCCTCTACTTGTTAACCTGGACAAGATAGACGGGAATGTTTCAGAGAAAGTTCAAGTGAGAAACTATCAAACCCACAGCCTGCCCAGACCCCCTGACCTTCTCCCCCCTCCTCTTTTTCCAGACTCACAGCCTCCACTCTACCTTGGTCATCAGTTTTCTGCTCAAGGACTCGTCTTGGTTATAGAGCTCCTTCAGTTGTTCAGAGCTCTCCCTGAGAGGAGGGGAAAGTGGGAAGGATAAATTTAGGGAAAATGTGAGGGGTCTGAGTGCAAATCCCTTTTCTTTGGCAACCCAAGAGATTCAACCTGCCTGGAGGAGTGTTCTCACTGGGATCCTCTGAGTACTAAGGTCTGATGGGACTTGGAGGCGGCTCTCCTGTTGGTCAGTGGGGTCTCCACTCCCCAGCTCTACAGAGCAGCTCTGTTTTGACCACTTTGAGTTTCAACTGGGCATAGACTTCTGTTGCTATAAACACTTGGAAATCTCCAATGTGGCTCAACCCAGTACCTGACATTTAGGGAAACTGAGTCCTGAAGCAGAACTGGTATACTAAGGACACCAGAAGACTTAGCGACAACACACCGTGATCCAGGTCATGTCCCCTGCATTTGCTGCCTCCCAGGAGATCCCAGCTGACTGAGGTGCCAATGGCAGACATACAGGAGATCCCACATCCATCTTGGTCCTCCTATGGAGAGGGGCCTACCCACCAGGAAATCTCCCCTATGTGTTCTTCAGGTGACTTGTGGAGGTTTTCTGCAGAACAGAGATGACAGTGCAGGTGTAGGAGAAGTTCTTCAGGATCTCACACTCCTAGGGAAGGGAAGAGAGTGAGGTGTGAGATGGGGGTGCTGGAGCCCCGCTTGATCTAACTTCAGTCCCCTTCTATTTAAATCTCCCCTCCTAGATGAGACAGATGCTCAGGGAGCCCCAGAAGGACACATTTAGGACCCAAAGAGTAACACTCACAGGGAGGAGGATTTTAGCTCAACCCAGGGAAGGAGCCAGGTAGGAAGTGAGCATCCTCACACTGGGACCTGGAGTCAAGGTCAGCGGCCCCTGGCAGGAAGGGCCTAGGGACTTGCAGGGGCTTAGACCACACACTTCAATGATGGGAGCTGATAAAGGTGGAGAGGCAGTTCCCAAATCTCCAGAGATGTGCCCCACAGGGCCTCCCACAGCACACCTGGGCCACCTGGATCCAGTGCTCCACCACCCTCGCCCTGTCCTGGGCCATCATGCTCAGATCCCCGAGGCAGGCTGTGATGACAAGGCTGGCCACCCTTCTGAAGTGCTCGACAGTGGCCTGGATGGTGGGTACCAGGTGCTCATTGCCGGGCTTGTTCCTCTTGCCCCAGGTGGAGCCCAGGCACTGACAGGGCACAACCTTCCAGAAGAGATCCTGAAGAACAGAGGAAGTGTCACTTAGCTCTGCCACACCCCAGTTCTGTGTCCATAGTCCCCAAATTCCCACACAAGAATCACAGTTTAGACCTGGAGCTCAGGAAGCTCAGGATGTGGCCTGAGACTTATGAGAGTCCCTGGGTTTTCTTCTCTGTCCACCGAGAGTACCCAGCACAGGATGATCCAGGACCCAATATTGGCAGGGAAGGGAGAGGGGCATTTGCACCCAGCCCCGTGATGGCTAACTCCAAGCTCCAGACGGTGGCTCAACTAGGCTCAAGCCAAGGGGGCATCTTCCATTTCCCTGATTAGCCCTCTGGTCTCACTGCCCATTCTGATGCACATTCCCCCATGGCAGCTACAACCATGGCCTTTTCTGTCTCCCATGTACGAAATATACATCAGGTGTCTAACAATTCCTGTGGCTGTTGAACCTCCTGAGCAGAAGGTTGGGCCAGCGTGGACCTGGCTGCACACAGTGAGTTCCCCTCCACCACTGACGGACCAGACCTTGTCCAGCTTTCCATCTCTTCTACCTCCTGGAGCCAGCACAGCCATTCTGTGCAGAAGATCCTCATAATGTCCACCGCTATGATCTGGAGGTGGACAGTAGAGGCTTGGGGGTTCAGAAAGTTGCCCAGGCCCTATGGTTGGCAAGGTCTGGAGCCGGGATTTGGGCCCAGATCATAGGAGTCAAGATCAGGTCTGGGGTAACGATGGCAGAAGGAAGGCCTGCTCCACTCCACCCTGAGAGCCCAGCTGCTCACCGCATCCATCACGGTAACTTCTCCACGACCAGCTTAGGAGGGAAGGCCGTGAGGTTGGGCTTGTTCTCACAGCTCCTTAACAGCCACAGGTGGAGATGGTCTTCCCACTAGAAATGATGGTCCAGGTGACTCCAGCTCAGCAGCTCCCACTCCTGCTGGAGCCGATGTTGGCCCTTGCTCCAGCTCCAACATTGCTGATGGAGGGGACGCTGGCTCCAACGCTAGAAGGGGTGGTGTCAATGGAGCTGTAACCAGCTCTACCTCCACCACTGCCCACTGCTCTACTTCTGCCACTGGCTGGAGCTGTGCAGCTGGCGCTACAGTGGGATAAAGCGAAAGATTCACCCACATAGCTGACTTTCCATGTGTCCTTCTAAACACAGGAAATATCCCATTTCCCTTCCATGGAGCCAGCCTGCAGTCTCCTTTACCCTCTTGCTTTGCCTCAGTGGCCTCCGGAAACTCACACCGGGCAAGAGTAAGAGGGTCACGGCAGCTCAGCTCCGAACCAGGCAAAGAGACTTGAGTGTACATCCACTTTAGCTTGAAAATGGGACAGCCCGAGTCTGATCCTGCCCTAGTTCTGGCCCAACCTGGTCATCTCAAGGTCCTGAGTGTGGAGACCCTCTGCTTCTGCTCTCATCTCGGAGCAGCACTGGTTGGTCTTTTGTGGCCTGGTGCACCTGTCTCTTCTCTAGTGAGTTGGTGGAGTTGAAACCATTGGGCAGCTCCTCGAAGACTTCCTGACTGGAATTCTGCAAAGACTGCTCGGAAGATGGGCCAGAAGGAATCAGGGGCTGCCTGCACACTGCCACTGGGGTCAACCAACAAGAGAAAGTCTGCTCCTCAGTTCAGGCATAGAGGGACATCCCTGCAAATAACTGTGGTCAGAGAGGGAAGGAGATGAAACCTCTATGGCTCAGTAACATAAGAGTAGAGGAGCTCACCTTCTCATGCTGCCAGCCATGACCTGGGCTATGAACATGACAGACCCACCAGGCTTCTGACACCTAACAACCAACTTCTGCCTAGGAATGACCTGTCACTCATGCCCTGCCTTCTCCCATCCTCAGAAACACACAGACACACACACATACACGACGAGGGGCAAGGGGTGTGCGGCTGATCAGGTGGGATCATAGTTGTGTTTGGCCTGCACTAGCCTTTCCTGGGCTGCCCCGTGCTACTTTTCACTGCCTTCTGCCAGACGCCCAGAGGTGTCTGGGATGAGGGCTGAGCCAACGTCGGCAAAAACTAAAAAGTTTCCCTTTCTGGGCTTTTTTGAACCCAGATCCTCCAAAAGTTGGGATACAACAACAAAATATTTTTGCCTGTTGACTGTCTCCAGTCAAGTGAGCTGGATGGGGGACTGTGGGTGCCTGGTTACCAGAGTTCTAAGATCTGTTGAGGTCTATGTGCAAGGAAGTGAGGTCATTTTTCAAGATTCTTTTACCTGGGCCCCTTCCCTCAATCAGACTTGTCCAGAACTACCCCCTGCTCCCGGGCTGCTCACCCTCCTCCCGCATGTCATCTCCTGAACCGTACACAAGGAGCCTATACAGCCCTAGCCACAGCTCCTTGGAAACCTAAGTCGGGTCCTAGCTTTGAGGAGACAGAGATGAATGCAGACCATTTTTCTTACCAGTTCCGCATCCTGGGAAAATCCCTGTGCCTCTCAGATCCTCCCGAGTCTCCAAACCTGCACCATGAGGATCAAGCTAGAATCTACATCCTAGGGATGTCACCCGGTGTATATGACATAATATCTATTACCCCTGTGGGCTGGTGTCACATGTACCTAAGGCACAAACTTAGAGATGGAAGAACAACAAGAAGGGGTGACAGGTAGCACAGAACACCACTCAAAACAGGCATGGGTTCTAGCAATGTGATATTGGAACAGTCGCTTCCAACTTGGCCTCATTTTCAGGTCAGCATCATGAGGGGTTGAAACTAATGGAAATTTAGATACTGCCATCCTGCGGCATAAAACCATTCAATTGTTTCCTGTTTAATGGAGAATGAGACCCAAGTGCCTTGTCTTGGCCTATGAGGTGGGCAACCTCCACAGTGGTACTCAGTAAGCCCTACCCGTGGTATAGCCATCCCAGTGGAACAACTAAGTAGTTAGTAACTGGCTTCTTAACATAATAACAGCCAAAGTGATGGGATGTCTTGTCTAAATTTTAACTAAAAATGTCTCTCACTTCCTCTTAATACCTCTTTCATGTTCCATCTCTCTCTCTCTCTCCCTCACTCTGTCGAATCCCTGTAACTGAGGAATCAAATACCAGAGTGTGGGGCTGCCCCATGTGGAGCCCTATAGAGGAGAGAACACGGGAGTGCCCAGGCCAACAGACATAAAGAAACTAAGGCTCTCAGTCCAAACTGAACCCTGAAGGCTGAGAGAGAACTTGGGGGCCAGTCCTCCCCCAGTTGAGCCTCAGTTGCAGGCCTCACAAGGTGGTGATGAGGTAAGAGGGAGGAAAGGAATGTGGGAGCTTTCTGCCTGCTCTACCTGGAGGGGTGAGGGTGAGCACAATGATAACAGTCATGTGACACTGAGTCCTCAGGGGAACCTGTGAGGTAGCTGCAGTTCTGACACCTTCCAGATGCGGAAACAGGCTTGGGGAGGCCAGACTGAAAGCCCAAGCTCACACCCAGAGTGAGAGTTGGAGTTAGGCTTGTTCTAGAATCACAACACCTTGGAGGATGGAGTGGCATTGGTACCAGTTGACTCGAGTCAGATGTCCAGGGTCGGAGGCCAGTGGTGCGGAGAGAAATGGGGTGAGAGGAGGATGATCCGCTGACACTGTCCTTGACCCTGGCAGGAGGGGCGCTCCACATTTGCCCCCCTGCAGTCCATCCCCCAGAGAGTGCAGGAGAAGCAGCAGCAGCAGGTGAGTGTGCCTGAGCGGTAGGGGCTCTGCCCTCCCAGCTGGAGGTCTCAAATCAAGACAGGAGGGCCCTTCCTCTTGCTGCCACAGTGCCTGAATCCCCCAGTAGAAGTGACCAGGAGGAGAGCCTGTGAGATCTGGTGCAGGATAGATTTGTTGTGGGGAGGGCCAGGGACCTCATACCCTGTGATTTGCCAGAAGCCGGCTCTGGGAGGTGAGGAGGTGGAGTGTGGTGTTCTTGGGGTGTGAAGGAAGGAGGAATTGAGGAGAGGCTGCTAAGGGTCCTAAGCTGCTCCCTGTGGGAACCCTGGTGTGCGCCAGGAGGCTGAGGGTGAGGACTTTTCAGGGGAGCGTCTGCAGGGGGCCGACTTTAGAGCAAGGGCTCATCCCACCCACACCCCGATGTCACAGAGTGTCATCCTCTATCTTGGCACTTTCCTCAGTGACCTGCTGATGGTCTACTTGGTGATGGATGATTATCTCGAGGTGGGTGAACCTGAGGACCAGGCAGAGAGGACCAGAATCCTGAGCCTTGGGATGCGGGAGCCCTCAAACTGAGCTCTGAGCTCCCAGCACTTGGGACATCTCTCCTGAGAGCCTCGCAGCCACCCCTGGGAGCTGGGGCATCAGGCCCATCTTAGGGATGAGTGAACAGAGGCTCCACCTGAGACACCAATTCCAGTTCCCCAGGCTGGGAAAGCTCAGAGCTGCCTGATGGCACAGCTGTGTGAGGTTTTCTCTCAGCTGGACTCAGCCTCTCCTTCTCATGCTGCCCATAGAGGGAGAGAGAAGTTGGGCCCCTCCAAGTCAGGCAGCACATAAGTGGTTGAGCAGTCCCTTCTGCCTGAGGCCTCAGCCTCCAAGTCTGTCATCAGAGTGGGTTGTGCTGCCAGGTCCCTCAGCCTCACCCCAATGTCCTCATTCTCTGGACCCCAGATCCCGCCCTAGGTCCAAGTCCTGTTTTCTCTGCATGCCCGGCACCCTCTGGGGACCTGGCAGAAGTGCAACATGAGAAGGGGTGGGCCTAGGGGTCTAGTGAGGCTAGGGGGCTCTGTCTGATGGACTCTGGCTGTCTGCCTTCCAGGGGAATGAGATCAACCTTGAGAAGAAGACTGAGGTGAGCAGCTGTGGCACTCCCTGCAGGGAATGGGAAGGAGGAGGAATTCAGAGACCCTCTGGGCAGAACAGTCCCTGGCTCCAGCCCCTGTATCTTACATTGAGTGGAAGTGTTTGATAACAGAGAAGTGGGAGACACATCCAATTGGCGGGTGGGTTGAGGGGAGGATGGCATCAAGGAAAACTTCCTGGAGGAGGGGCTGATTATTCCCATTCTGAGAACAGGTAGAGCCTGGATGGAACTGGAGGGAAGGAGGGTTCCCAAGACTGGTCCCCTGCCCCACTCCTGACATTCCACAAGGCCCATGCGGCATCCCCCACACAGGCCCTGTCTGCATCCTCTGCTTCCCTCTGGTCCCGGGAATACACAGTCATGAGCGAGATCCTGCTGCTCCAGGTGGCCACAAAGAATTACAACCAGAAACCCAGGAGCGATTTGGGGCCTGGTTCCAGGCCATGGAGCTGGTCAATGAGAATGATAGGAGAGGCCGGGCAGGAGTCAGGTGAGGGCAAGGGTGGACTCTCCCTTTTGGCCAGTCCAGAGAACCTGTCTCCATGGACCCCCACTTAGCCCCAGGCTTTATTGTGTGGCCACCTCTGGGACACTCAGACTACAGCTGCTGGGCAGGCAGTCGGAGCACACCTGATGTGTAGCTCCTGGTAGGCTCACAAGTGCCTCTCTGTCCTGGAGCTACAGCCTGTCCTGCCAGCCAGAGCCCTAGACCCAGATAGACTGCAGAATTCTCAAGGCCTAGAAGAACCCGCCATCATCAAGCTCAGGTGTGAGTGAGTGTCTGGGCCAGGGCGACTGACTCCTATGTGTTCAGTAAAGCTTCGGGTTAAGCTTGCCCTTGGGGAGTCGGACAGCTGGCACTGGGATCCCAACTCCACTACTGAGCTATCCTGTGACTGAGGAGACTCTCTTCAGCTTCCAGAGGCTCCGTTTCCTCCTCTGTGAAATAGGTGACACTAAATGATCGCTCACGTGGCAGGGACAAATGGGGTATTGGTGGCTGACAGCACTGAGCACAGGGTCTGGAATACTCAGTGCAGTGGGAACAGGGTGGGGGGCCATGATTCTGAGGGAGGCCCCCCATGATAACCCAACCCTTCTACTCAACCCCCAGGCCCCAACACCAAGCCCCGTACCAGTGGCTGATCACAGCACAATCCTCAGCAGTAGGGACACAGCTGGGATGCTTGCAATGCACTGGGCCAGCTCCTCCCACCTGACGGGAAGGGGAGCATTGTAAGCTGATCCCTGGGGTCCCCTGAAGCCCAAGAGAAAGGGGACGACCCCACTCCAGCTCCCTGACATCTCTACCCCAGCACCTATTCACCCATTACGGAGGGACGGTAGTTATTTGTTGTCAATAATAAACGCCATATTTGAATATTATATTAAAGTCTTGTGCCCTTTACAGCCTGGGAGTTGTGGTGTGGTTTTTGTTGCTTTCTGTAGGCATGTAAGTGAGACACAGAGTCTCATATTTCTCCTTGAATCAAAAACTCTTCTGGGTCGTCAGCTTATTGTATGTGGGAGAAGGGAGAACGGCCAGCCCCTTCCCTGGCTTGTGGGGACACCCCCAAGTACCCCTAATTCCGAAGACCATTTCATTTCAGTATCATTCAGCTCCTCCAGGAGCAGACATGTCCCCCCAGCCATTCTCTTTGGATTTAAATATTGAAGGTACTTTCACAGGCAAAGCAACAACCACTGAAATGTGAGTGTTTTTAAAACAGCACTACCCAGAACCAATTCCTGCCGCAGGCACGGGCTGCCTTTCTACATTCTGGAGGAACAGGGAACGTTTTCTGCTTCTCTTGTTGAGGTTTCTTTTGAGAAAATTTTAGGAACTTGTGGTTTTCTAGTTTAATCTCTGGAATTGTATCAGCTCTAAGTGGGGAAAACAATGTAAAAAGATCAAAACGTGCACGTGGAAAGGACAAGGCCCGAGGAAGCTCACTTGCAAAAAGACTAAAAGCAGGAAGGGCCTCCCTCCTGAGGCCCCTCTAGGGGCTCCGTGTTCACCCCTGACCTAGCTTTGAATCTTCCTGGGATCCTTGTCCAGGACTCTGAATTCCTTTTCATGCTTGTTTTGTATCCATGAGGAAAGATTTGTGATGCAGCTTTTAAGGCTACTGTTGGGCCTCGTTCCATAAACATGACTGCTCCCTGTGAACTAGGATTTTCAGCTCCCCTGTCTTCCTTAAGCAATTCCTTTAAGGGCAGAAATTCCCTAGAAGACCCCCAGGCTCCTCCGTGGCTTAGCCTGATGGACCCCGGGTGAGCTCTACTTTGCCAGGATAAGGGACCATAATCCTGGCCAGTGAGTGACCCCACACTGTCCCTTGCTGGCCAAGGTGACATCTGAGCCCGTGTCATTCTGAGGTCCATGGTCTTGGACAATCCTCCAGTTTACACACTAAGTGTTAGTGTTACCAACTCTTCCAAATTGGGCAATTGGGCCCGAACACTTAATGTGTGTCTCCCCTGGGTGGTTGTGTTTTTTTTCCCAAGTCCTGTGCTGTGGTTACATTACCACCACTTGCTGGGGTGTGAACCCTGTTTGGAGCTTTGAAAGATGAGGCATGACAGGGGTGTGGGGGGCTACAGCAGGGAATGCCACGGAACTGATGATCCATGGACATGCATGAGTACAGCCTTACCAATAAAAATACTGAAATGCTTGCCATCTGGTGGTGAACAGACACTGCTCTGAGCTCGCACTGAAAACCCACCCCATGACTAGGAGTTTTCAAAGGGTTACCAAGTGGCATTTTGAACCTCATCCCTTGGGAACACCCTGTAAGACAAGGGCCAGATGAATCGCTTGACACTTGTGAGTTATCCCCTCCTTTCTGATGGGTGCAAGTGTTACCCAGACACAGAGGCTGGAGTCTGTCAGGGAAGCCTTGTCAGGACAGCCAGAAACTGAGGATGAATCTTGGTTCTCGGCATCCCAAGCCCTTCCTGACATGGCACAGCCACCCAGGAAAGTGATTTGGTAATGGAAAGACTGGGAAGGCCGTACTTTCCCTCCAAAGAGAAAGAAGTGCCAACAGTGAAAGCTTGATACCTCAAATAGACAATTAAATCCCAATAAGCAGTGGGTTCTAGTCAGATTCCTGATGTTGAAAAGATCTCTTTTGATAATAGCACGATCCCCCAACTGCCATGTCCATCTTCATGAATCACATTTCCAACACATGGATCTAAATAACTGAGAGAAATCTGGTATTTCCTTAGATGCAACTATGAATTAGCATGCAGAAAGGAACATAAAAATGGAGACCTAGAAGTAAATATCTAATTTGAGAACATCGACACAAAAGTGCTTTTGAAATAATATTTTGAAATCTATTGGAATATTATACAAAAAGAATAATCTACTTTATATTTGCAAACCATACATCTGATAAGGGCTTAATCTCCAAAATATATAAAGAACTCATGCATCTCAACAACAAAAAACTACCAACCCAATTAATAAATGGGCAAAAGACCTAAACAGACATTTCTCCAAAGAAGATATACAGATGGCCAACAGACACATGAAAAGATGTTCAAAATCAATAACTATCAGAGAAATGCAAATCAAAACTACAATGAGAGAACACGTCATGCCCGTCAGAATGGCTATAATTAACAAGACAAGAAACATGTGTTGTAAAGTATGTGGAGAGAAGGGAACTCTCATTCACTGCTGGTAGGAGTGCAAACTGGTGCAGCCACTATGGAAAGCAGTTTGGAGATTCCTCAAAAAATCAAGAATAGAACTACCATATGATCCAGCTATTCCACTGCTGGGTATTTATCCAAAGAACTTGAAAACACCAATGGGTAAAGATACATGCACCCCTGTGTTCATTGCAGCGTTATTCACAATAGCCAAGACTTGGAAGCAACCTAAGTGCCCATCAAGGGACGAATGGATAGAGAAGATGTGGTATATATACACAATGGAATACTACTCAGCCATAAGAAACGATGAAATCCAGCCATTTGTGACATGGATGGACCTTGAGGGTATTATGTAAAGTGAAATAAGTCAGAGGGAGAAGGTCAAATACCGTATGATTTCCTTCATTAAGTAAAAGATAGCAACAACAATAAGCAAACATATAGAGACGGAGATCGGATTGGTGGTTGCTGAGGGGGGGAGTGAGGAGGGCAAGGGTGATGGTTCGGCACATGTGTGTGGTGATGGGTTGTAATTGATATTTGGGTGGTGAACATTATGTAATCTATGCAAAAATAGAAGTATAATGATGTACTCCTGAAATTTATACAATGTTACTGCAATAAACAAAAAATTAAAAAATAATGAATCCACTTTTAGTAGGTTTTACTGTGACTGTGAGGGGAAAAACTGAATCATCCCGTGACATTGATAACTCGCTGCTGACTTTAAAGTACAAATAAATAATGTACATAGTAAAGGAAAATGAGAGAACAGCATGAAAAAGGAAGATCTTTCTCTCCTCACCTGAAAATCAACATCTCACCTCAGAAAGAAACTGTTGTCTATATTTTCTATGTCTCGAAGCAGAGTTTAATAAAAGAAGATTATTGGTATATTTTAAAGTTTCAATAGCTCAAAGCAAGGAATCATTAGGGAAGCTGCCAAGAGACCTCACTGAGGTGCGTGCTCCATTTCATCTGCTGTCAAGATGGTCTTCTTGGCCCTTCACTTTCTCTGCCTCAGTAGCAAGTCTGTCCGCCATCATTTCTATCACCAATCTCCCTCCTGTGCTCTTCACTGCCCTTTCCTCCTTCCTGATACCTCCACAGTGGAGCTGTGAAATGTACAGATCAGTTCCTGGAATTATCTCTGCCAAATCTGAAGACCAGCAGGAGTGGGCATGGGACCTGGAATGCAGACCACCTGAGAGCACACCTGGCAGGGATTCAACTGTTTGACTAGGTGCATGTTTTTGCAACGTTTTGGCAAGACTGAAAGGACTTACAAGTCGTCCTGCACTGTTGCACACCTGGAGTCCTTGCTGTCTCTCGGGCCAGCAGATCTGGTGGGGCTGGTCCAACTTGTTTTCTCAGAGGCCATTCATTGCCATGATGGGATGAGATTCTAGTAACTGGCCTCTGGAATATGTCACTGGACATCCTCAAAAGAATGGAGATGGTTAAACCAGGATTTGGTTTGGACTGGTTCCCACAGTTACAGTGTTTCCTCTATGAAGACATGCCTATCATCCTTCTTTTCCTCTTACCCTATAAAAACAAATCATGAATTTGGGTCAAATGATAAAGGAAGCCTGCCTTTTTAGGACAATTATTCTGGCTGTTTTGTACTTCCACCCTCCCCCTACCCACTGGGGATAGATCTGACCTGTGTCCTGGGATGACATCAGGCAGATTTGCATCAAGAACAGAAAGCTCAAGGTCAAAATTCAAGGCTACTCCAGATCATTTCTCCCCCTCCATCCTGTTAACACCCCCTCCTTGTTTGAGTGTGATTCTATTCTCTTCTTGTCCTTGTCACTCTCAACCTCACAAGTCCTGGCACTCTCTTTCAGGAGACTCAGTCCCCAGTTATTTACTAAATCCCAAATCCTACGATTTCTGTGTTTTCTGACTACTCATTTTCTTAATCGATTGATCACTTGGTGTTCATAGAAGTTAAATCAACAGTAATATTATCAACCATCCCTTTTTAGCGACTTACTCCCATATCCCAGACGTTCACATAATCCAAATTGTTATTTTCAAAAGTAAATAATTCAGAAGACATATTCACCCACCACAAATTCCTGGTCTCTAATATTTTTATTCAAACACTCATACAGTAGATACCTGTCCATCAAGATCAGTAGATATGCCAGATCATCAATCCTCACTTTAATCTCCTCCTACACCTATCATTCCTGGATTCCATGGACTATGATCACAATAATTTCCTTGGAATAATAAAAAATTCCTTACCACTCATTTATTTTGTAAACCTCCAAACCTAGAAGATCCCGATTATCTGCCATGACGCAGCTACTGCTGGTCTTATGACAAGCTGAAGAAAAAGCACGAAACATGATCTTTTTGTACCACTGTAAATACAAAGCCATCTGCATCAACTGGGAAGCACCCATAATGCCTGGAAATTTTGTTCTCCTTTTTTTTTGTGTTGGCTCAAAAACAAAAAGACAAATCAATTTAAAAAATGGGCAAGGGACCAGAGTAAACTTTTTCCAGTGAAGACATATAGGTGGCAAATAGGTGTATGAAAAGGTGTTCTGCATCACTAATCAGGGAATACAAATCAAAACCACAGTGACCTATCACTTCACACCTGTTAAGATGGCGATTATCAAAAAATACTAAAGATGGCAAATGTTGGTGAGGATGTGGAGAAAAGGAACCCTTGTGTGAAGGTAAACTAGTGCAGCCATTATGGAAAACAGTATGGAGGTTCCTCCAAAAATGAAAACTAGCATATGATCCAGCAATCCCACTTCTGGTATACACCCACAGGAATTGAAGTCAGGATATCAAAGAGATACCTGCCCTCTAATATTCATTGCAGCTAATTCACAATAGCCAAGATATGGAAGTAACCTAAAAGTCACTGATGGAGGAATGGATAAAGAAATGGAATATTCGGGGCCAGCCCCGTGGCTTAGCGGTTTAGTGTGCACGCTCCCCTGCTGGCGGCCCAGGTTCGGATCCTGGGTGCGCCCGGACGGACTGCTTCTCCAGCCATGCTGAGGCCATATCCCACATACAGCAAATAGAAGGATGTGCAGCTACAACATACAACAATCTACTGGGGCTTTGGGGGGGGAAATAAAAAAATAAAAATCTTTAGAAATGGAATATTCGTCAACCTTGAAAAAAGAAGGTATTGCTGCTATTTTTGACAACATGAATGCACCTAGAAGATATTGTGCTAAGTGAACTAAGACAGACAGAGAAAGGCAAATATTCACTTATTTGTGAAATCTAAAATAGTCAAACTCAAACAAGCAGAGGTTAGAATGGTGGTTGCCAGGGGCTTGGGGGATGGAGAAATGGGGAGCTGATGTTCAATGATACAAAGTTTCATTTATCAAGATAAATAAGTTCTGGAGATCTAGGATACGGCATAATGCCTACAGCTAACAAGACTGTATTGCATACATTACATTTGCTATCAGAGTAGATATTAAAAGTTCTTACCAGAGAATAATAGTAATAAAGGAGGTGAAAGAAAACTTTGGGAGGTGATGGATATGTCTGTGGCCTTGATGGTTGTGACAGTCTGAAGGGTGTATACATATGTCCAAATTCATCAAGTTGTATATGGAAAAGTATGAAATCATCATTGATTCTTCTGCACCTTGAAATATGCCATGTCCTCATCACAAGAGAAAATATTTGTAACTCTATATGGGGACGGATGTTAACTGGAATTATTGTGGTGATCATTTCAACATATATACAAACATTGAATCATTATGTTGTACCGCTGAAACTAATTTAAGGTTGTATGTCAACTTTATCTCAATAAAAAACCCACAACAGACAAAACCATTTGAATATTGTAAATGAGTTCAGTGAATCCCTGAAACTGCCGCATTCCCATATGGGAGTTACAGGAAGCAGAGAGGATGAAGTAAGATGGAAGAAAGTTGTACAAAACAGTATTCAAATTAAAATCATTTAAGTTGCTATCAGCTCCTTGTGGCAAAGTTCTGTGAGTACCGATCTTCTTTCACATTTTTCCTGGAAAAACATACTTTGACATCCAACCCATAATAGTTTCATCATTTTCTCTAATAAGAAAATTTCAACTTAATAAATAAAACCAAAAGCATTCATTATATGTGAATAAAGTTAGTGAACTTTACAGAGAAAAGAGCATATTTGCACAAACTCAATAAAGGAAACAGAAGAACAGAATGATGATCAAGTCTCATTCAAGCTTATCTTTGAAAGCCAGTAAAACAAGGCTATCTTTTCAAGGATGTGTGTAAGGAGCTGTCAGCCTTGGAAGATAGAAATATTGGCCTCCTCTGAGGCCAATATTTCTTACTGCCCAGTATAATAAAAATAACACCCCTCCCTGGGGCAAAGGTTAGTAGACTTCCTGCCCGTTATCAAAGATTTGAGTTCCTTAAGCTCTGAGTTCTTGCAACCTTCTGCATCTCACCTGGTCCACTGTGTATCACCCTGTAGGAAGTGGGTTTTAGTGAACTGCTGCAAATGCTGATACTCTGGCCACTGCTATTGCTGTGTCATTAAGTCCTTTGTCTCTGATGCATGGGTCTTGTGATTTTTGCCAACATCTGTAAGACCATGGTAGGCTAACTTATTGGTTTGCAGGTAAGGTAAAACATCGGACCTTTCACAGTTCCTGACAAGCCCTTAAAATAACTAGTAGTCTTAGGAACAGAGAGCTATCCAGATCAATATGCATGGATGGTCTTCATAGAAGAATTCACACAACCAAAACTTTAATAAGTCTCTCTGACCTCTTTTATTTCTACCCCAATTAGAAGGAGAGGCACCAAGCTATTACAGACCTAGGGCTTGTGAAAGCCACTGGAGACCTAGTGACCAGAAACTTCCCATGGAGAGCAAAGACAGAGGGGCATATTTCCAAAATGGACCCATGTTCCTCCCGGTCATCAAAAAGACAGTACATTATCTTAATTTATGATGATTTTATTCTATAAATCTTGTAATGGGCCAAAGATACACTAATAAGAGGAGTGAGGCACATGGCAGTTCTAAGCAGATAAACACACTTGGTGAATATCAAACTCTGAACCAACTTTAGTGTTCTAATCAATTAAAAGGTACAACAAATTTAATTAGATGGATTAAATGATATTTAATGGTATGCCTGATTATCACTCTAAAATAATGTACAAGAAGCTCATGTAAATAACTATCATTGGTCTTACTTTAAAACATGATACTCAAGACAGTTTGAGATAAGCTGCAGAGAAGGAAGGGGAAAAATAGATAAAAGTTACCTGCTCTGAAGCCACTCTCAAGACCTCTGGATCTATATGTAACCCAGGATATCGAGGCAGATGGCTGTGACCCTAGATCCTCCTGCACGGTGGTTCTCAGGGATGTCACGGGGATTCAGGAAGCAGCTTCCTGAATCGTGTTTACACGTCCATGTGTACAATACCCCTGACCATGGGGATGAACCATGATTCAATCATCCCTTACACCCCTCTAATTAACAATTAGATTTCAAAATCATTGTATTATTACATGATAATTTGTTCTTCAAACCTGTAGGATGCCGAGCTAAAAGAAAATTAAATTTCAATGGCTTCTTTTCTTTGAAGGACCAAGATGTTCTTTCACACTTGGAATCCAGATTAGAGGATAAATCCATCAAATGAATGGAAACAACTTAAGAAATGGACAGAGGGATATTTCATTAATATATATACAGTTTGCTTGTGGCAAAAATAAAGTTATATTTTAAAAAATTAGAATTTTTTGAAATTTTATAGATATTAAAGACTTTGTTCTGCTTATACTCCCTTGGTTTACCAAATCAAACTCAATCTTTAATGGGCATTTCTAGCATTCAGTGCTAGTAACAACAGCTTTTTATTTGGTTGTTTGTTTGTCTACTTTTTAATAATTTCATTTATTTATTTTCCCCCTAAAGCCCCAGTTGATTGTTGTATGTCATAGCTGCATATCCTTCTAGTTGCTGTATGTGCGACACGGCCTCAGCATGGCCGGAGAAGCGGTGCATCGGTGCGCGCCTGGGATCCGAATCTGGGCCGCCAGCAACAGAGTGAACGCACTTAACCACTAAGCCACGGGGCCACCCCAAAAACAGCTTTTTTAAATTCTTATTTTTCCCAGGTCAAAGAACAAGGGCAGAGGTCGTAGAGAGGTCAAGTCTAATCTACCTACGGATGTGGCAGCTTTAACTATGGATGTTCAAGCCAGACATGACCAGCAGAACCACATCTCTTCATCCATAGGTGGTTTTTACTAGTAATCACAGAGACTTGAAGATATCAAAGGAAATTCTTTGTTAAGAACCAAAGTTATAGATTTCTATCTTGGGTTCATTACTTTGAATTTTTGACCCAAATCACATATATTGGTTGGACCATGTTCAATTCTATGATGTTTAGAAGATGCAGCCTACAGCTGAAGAGAAACAGATACAACACCAACATCTTATCCTCTCTGAAGCCCAACTGAGAGCCCCTGGAGTCAGAAATTTTCAAGACAGGAAAAAGTCATCCTTCTTCTGAACAAAGAGAGTAGAGGCTATTAAAACATTCAACTTTAAATTGTTAACATGAATTGTTAGAATGTGATGGAGCAAGCATAATACCTTGAAGTTTCATGATTTTTCTCTAGAATACTGAGATGGATGACCTTGAAATCCAGTTTCCCCATAAATGTCTTTATTCAGAGATAAAATTAATTTCCCTATAAAATAATTCCCATAAAATTGTTAAAAATATATCATAGTCTCTGACTAAAAGGAAACAAAGCAAATCGAGCAGTTGTATAGCAGTGTAATAAATTCCATACGAGGATCTTACTGCCGCATTATCTATAATAGTGAAACTGGAAATAACCCCATCTCTATCAAAGAAGAAATAATCAGATCATGGTATTCGTGCTCTTTGGAGTAACTTTAAAACTTCTTAAGAGCTAAGTTAAAGTGACGTACACTGATAAGGAGAGACGTCTATGATATATGGTTTGGGAAACAGCAAATTGCAAAACGATGTATTTATGTAATTTATTTATGTTAAAAAAACTTTATGTGTATTTATATATTCATAGAAAATGTCCAGAAGAATAAGCTGCAACCTCTTAATAGTTCCTTCCGAGTAGAGGAGTGAGTTTGCAGGGAAGGGAATGGAAGGGGAAAGTTCCACTTTATTCTACATAGATCTGTGTAATTTGACTTTTTTTTACAGTATGTATTTCTTTCATAATTAGAAAAATGAGTGATGTGACCGTTTGGTGCAGGCTAATAGTATTATGTTCACCAGTCTCTGTACTGTATGTTACTGCACAGCACGGACAGTAGGAGAAAGCCCAGAGGAGCAATGAAGACATAACACCTGCAAAAAGTCAGTGGAATATTTCTACATGACAAAACTTCCAGGTGAGTGATGGTCAGTATCTTCCATTGCTCCAGCTCTCACAATAAATCTAGAACCTGCCCAGTGTAGGACGGACGAACACGCCATGCTAGTCCACTCCCCGCCCAGGGCCTGTTTGTGCAGGGTGACTGCCATCAAGCAGACAATGGACTCAGGATGGGGCATGTGCCTCTGGGGAGGCTGGCAGAGAGGCACAAAGTGGAACACCAGCTGAGTGCACACACTTGAGAGGCGGAGTTCCAGGTGGAGACTCAAAATGCACCAAGAAACTGTGTGAAGGAAGCTACTCGACCTCTCTGAACCTCAGTGTCCCCCCTGTAAAATGGGGATCACAGGCCTACTTCACAGAGCTGTTGGGGAAGATACATAAAAGTGCCTGTGACAGCGAGTGTCCACATTATTAACAAAGTCGTATCTGATTTAAGAATAATCGATGAAAAGAATAATGTTGATGAGACCAAAGACAAGATGCCCAGCTTTGTAAGCAGCCCCAGCAGCATGAGAATGAGAGGAGCTCCGAGTAAGCAGGGTTCCTCACAGCTCCACTGGAGAGGACGAAGATGGGTTACAACAGAATCAGTGGCTGTTGTACAGTGACTCGTGTAGTGAGGGTGGGTCCCTAAAGACACTGTGAAATCCAGTTACACACAGTGGCTCCTAGCAAACAACTACAAAGCAATCAACGCAGCAGTTAGGAATGAGAAGGGGGTGAGCAGAGGAGGGTCAGAGCCACAAAATCTGATGGAAGACACTAAACCACGACGACAGCCCAGCTCCGTCAACAACTGCTGTGGTTGCGCCAGGAGATCAAATGTCTGAGACAGCCATTGTGGGGACTGTTGGGAGCACAGTGGTCACTGCAGCCACACCCCAACAGCAGTGCATCGGAACACAAAGACCCCTAGACTTTCCTCTCCATGAATTCTTGTTTCAAGATGAGGAATATCATCGTGTTACAATGTCTCCTTCCAACACTTGTGGACGAGTGTCATCAGAACCCCCTGAAGATGTCACAGGCCAGAGTAGGATGGAACACTGGGGGCTGGGGGAGTGGCGCTGCACCTGACCACCCCGACTATCACCTGGGCCTATTGAACACAAGAGAAGTACCTGAGGATGTGGTCTAGCAAGACTTCCCCTTCAAGCCACATTCAGAGACACTACAGAATTTCTCATCCACTCTTTACAAAAATGTTAAAGAATTCATGTGTCATTAATTCATAAAGAGACAAATTCTTGACAAAGTGACAGGGTCCAGTTTCCATGACCAGATTTTCCAGTTGTTTTGATAATATCCCACATTCAGGAATCGGAAATGTAACCTATTGGGATGGGTAATATAAACAAGGACTTTTTTTCATTTAGATCAACGACCAGATTTTTAAGGATGACATAAGATTCATGAGAGCTGCTAATCATTCTTCCACAGGTTTCAATAAGACTTATAAGTTAATTTACCAATCTCAGGAAAAGAGAATATGGCAATTCAAGTTTTTTGTTTCTGCCTTCAAGCTTACAGTGCAGCCAAGAGAATAAGCAGAAAAAAATTAAGAGGAAGGTCTTGCTTGCATTTTATCTTTTGCAAATAAGCAGGATACTTTATGCTCTGTTCTTTTCACTACTCTAATCAATTTTTAAAGAATACGGTACATCTGACTATCCCTAGGCGTGTTTATCCAGGAAACTTGCCGGAATCCAAAGCAGAGATGTTAAAGCTGACGGGTTTCAAATGCTGCCCAAGTGTTGTCTACCATGAACATGCCTCTCCCAAAGCTGGACCACCGATCTCTTCCTGAGGGATCAGAGTCACCACCCAGGTCCCTAAGAGACTGGCCACTCAGGCCTTAGCTGAGATTAGGTTATCTATCTAAAGGGCAAAAAGCTTAAGCTGTTCTCATCTTAAGGATGCTGTTTCAGAGGCCACTGCACTGGAATGGGTTAGTGAAAATGGCCTGCTAGATACTTGCCTGGGAATTGGGTTCTTCTCCTCTGCTCTTACCGGATCCTGGGGAAACCACTGATTAGCCTCATAGATGCCTCAACTTCCACATCTGCGAAAAAGACAAGCAACAACCAATGTTACCACCCTGCAAAGCTCTCAAGTTGTGCTTCCAAGAGGGGCCACAAGGGCGAATGCCTCCCAAAAGCTGATGAAATGATGGCACTTTGGCTGGAGAAGGCAGAGAGCAGCAGGCAAAGTGGAAAGTTTCTGGGATGTCAAACCAGTTCCCATAAGCAGTTTGGAGAAGCACCTGGCCCTGGACTAGGTAGGAGGCTGTGGAAAGACCCACAGGCATGCAGCTGGGTGGAGGAATCAAGCAACGGAGGGAGGCGGTGGGGAAGAGGTGAGAGTCTGGCTTCAATTTTGGACAAAAGCAGTTGCACGCTGCAGGCCCATGGCTGCCCATGAAGACGCCACACCCTCCTAACTCCCTGGTCCCTGTCGTCCCGTCACATCCCTCTGCGACTCAGTCCACGTGGAGCAGGTGCAGGACCAGAGTCCTGAGTCAATGGCGGTTTGGACCTTGGCAGAGCCTTCACCGCCCTGCTCCTCCCCCCAGGGCTAGGCACCACCCCGTGCCCCGAGCATCCTGGGAGTTGTAGTCCTGCAGTCCTGCAAGCTCCCAGCCAGGAATGGTTAAGAGACAAAAGCTCCCAGCATGCACAGCTAGGGGACCTAACTCCCTACTGTCCCTCCACCCATGACCCACGCCCCTCTGCTTCTATACCCCACCTTCTACCCCACCTCTTTTCTATACCACGCCAACTGTCCATGCCCTGCACATCCCCCAGAGTATGTGCAGTGTGGTTGGGCTGCATCCTTTGAGGCCAGTACTCAGGTAGGTGTGGGACTCACCTGCCTGGTTGTTGCTCAGGATGCTTGCAGCCCTGGTGGAAGCTCCCTGGCCAGTATTTGAAATGTAAATTCAATATCTAAAATGGAAATACCGGGTGCTTGGGATCCTGGATTTTGCCTTTTAAGGCCCCCTGTCCTACCATCCCCTCCGTCCCTCCAGGCTGCCATGATCCTCCCTCAGGACCCCGTTGTCAAGGTCGCTGCAGAGAGCCTCCCCTTGGAACCCACCGACCAGAAGGGCCCATACTCATCATAAAAACTCAAAGCCATGCCACTTGCCAAATTGAGGCATAAATGGAACAACCCAGGCAGCCCACGCAAGGGTGAGGGCATTAATAGATACTTGGGAGTATTAAAATCCATCTGATTATGTCATGAGTGAACATGTTCCACTTTCAAACAAAACATTGCTGTTATTCTGAGCTATTGAGTTAGTACCTTTGTACAAATATGCAGGATTTAAAATATTTATTGATGTATAACGCGTGCAGAAATATATGCAGAAGTCATCCATATAAACCTCAAAGAATTATAACAAAGTGAACACACTTGTGTGACCAAGAACTAGCACCAGCTTCACTCAGGCCCCAACAATCCCTTTCTCCCTCCTTCCTCCCCAAAGGTAACTGACATCTGACCAGCGAACACTGTTTATATAGTGTGTCTTCTTATACAAGTGTTTTATTACAGAACAATTTAAACAATATACAAAATAAACAAAATAGCACAGAAGGCCCCTCACTCAGCTTCAACAAATACTAATCGTCTGCCATTTTTGTTTCATCCACACTCCATCCCATTCCACTTCACTTTATTATTCTTTTAGTCCTTTGTGTGTGGCGGTGGGGTAAGAGGTACACACACTGAAAGGCACAAATCTCAACCGTACAGTTTTGGCAAATAAACATGCCCATATAACCTTCACCCCTTTAAGAATAGGATATTTCCATCAACCCCAGAAAACCCCTTCTTGTTCCTTCCTAGGAAATTTTTCCTTCCCCCGAGGCAACCCCTGTTCTGGTTTTTTCACCTTAAGTTCATCTTGGCTGAAATCATCCCACGTGTATTGTTTTCTGTTCAGCTTGCCTCCCTTGGTACGAGGTTGATGAGACTCACCCAGCATGTGTGTGTCAGCGTTTGCTCCTCGGCATGGCTGTGGGCGTTCTGCTCTGTGGATGCCCCACAGTGCACTCATCTTCCTCCTGGGGATGTGCAGGTCATCTCCTGTGAACATTCTTGTAGAAACCCTTTTTGTATGCTATTTAATTCCTTTATTAGCGTTTAAGAGGCACACCTTTACATTTTTTAGTGGTTGGTCCAGATTACAATATGCATCTTTAACATATCACAGCCTACCTAGACTTAATAGTGCACCAGTTTAATCAATGTAAAATATGGAAGACTTGCTACAGAACGGGTACATTTACCTCTGTCTGTCTTTTGTGCTATTGTTGTCATAAATTTTACAACTTCCCATGTTATAAATCCCACAATACAGTGTTATAATTTTTGTTTTCAATAGTCATAGGTCTTTTAAAGAAATTAACAGAAAAAAGTAAAGTATTTGGAGGCAGATGATTTGAGGCTCTGCAAATTTACTGTTTCTTCTTTAAGTTTCACCCACAGTTTTTGCATTCATCAGTCAGCCTTACCCACAATAATTATTACTGTGGTGTTCTAGTCACGATTTTCTCTTTCATGCTATCCAGCCACATTTATTATTTGGAATTCTGTGAGGAAGTTTCCCTCCCTCCCTCTCTCTAACTTCTTCCCTTCATTCTCTCTTTCTCTCATTCTTTTTTACTCCTCTTTCTTTCTTCCTTTCTTATTTAATCTATTTTATGTCAGTATAGACTCATGGATATTTATTTTATTCTCTGTGTAATTATCCAATGCTACCATTATTTATTATGTTGCTCACAGTTTTCCAGCTTGAGCCATTGGGAAGTCTTTCAGATTGATTCCTTTTGACTCATCTCATCATTTTCTGTGTTTTATTTAAATCACTTTCCTACTTTCTGGCATTACAGATGATCCAGGCTCATCTTTTATTTTCCATGTCCAGCCCTGGGATTAGCCATAACTCCAAGAAAACCTGGTTCTTTTTATTGGAGAATGATATTTAGAAACCAAGATCTGGGAGCTATGTGTGCTCATTGATACTAGGGTGTCACTGCTTCTAGACTCTCTCAGAAGAGCCTGGAAATGTATGTATGAATATAAACTCAGGTATACACATCTATCTATCAATCTACCAACCTAGCAATCTATCATCTATCTGGATAGATATATTAGAAGAGACATGGTTTCATACTGATACTTCCAACTCCTAGCCAGCACCACAGAGTTATTCTAGCATTCTCCTTTTGTTTATTTTTAACTTCTTTCAGCAACACTGAGAAACTTAACTCCAGTTAGCTACAATATATTTACTAATGTGTCAACTAGTTTCAGAATTGCTAACCCATACCCTTATGAAAAACAAATTTACCACCTAGATTACAGTGCGTCCAGTACTTTTGTTTTACAGTATCCCATCAACACACTCTATTCCAAAGTAACATATCCCCACGCCTTCTGTGTGGTTATGCCACATGCTTGTAATACATTGAGATTAATTTGTCACTGCATTCCATCTGTGTTTCCCAGCATCCTGATTGATTTTTAAAATGTGTAGAGTAAAATTCACTCTTTGTGGTGTACACTTCTATGGGTTTTGACAACTTTATCGTCGTGTATCTACCTCCACAGTACCATACAGACCTGTTTTTTCCACCCCCCAAAATTCTCTCATACTGTCCGTTTGTAGTCAACCCCTTCGCCCATTCCATCCCTTGGCAACCACTGATCATTTCCATCTCTGTAATTCTGACTTTTCTAGAACGTCATATAAATAAAATCATATACTGTATAGCCTTTTGAATCGGGCTTCCTTCACTTAGAGAAATGCAGCCAAGATTCATCTATGTTGTTGTGTAAATCAAGAGTTTATCCTTTTTATTGCCAAGTAGTATTCTAATGTCCCAATGCACCACAGTTACTTTCCCCATTCACCTGATGAAGGACATTTAGTTTATTTCCGGCTTGTGGCAATTGTGAATAAAATGGCTATGAAAATTCACACAAAGATTTTTGTTTAAACATTAGTTTTCAATTTTCTTCAGTAAATCCCTAGGAGTGGGATATCTGAATCATATAATAAGTGTCTGTTTAACTTTATAAGAACCTGTTAAACCGTTTTCCTAATGCAACTATCATGTTGCATTCCCTGTTCTAGTTGCTCCTTCTCCTCACCAGCACTTGGTCTTTGCAATTTTATTTTTTATTTTAGCCATCTACTAGGTGTGTGGAATATTATTGTGGCTTCTGCCTCCTTTTTGAAAGTGAGATCTGCTAAATATAGAATCCTGTGTTGACTTTTGTGTTTTCTTTCTGCACTTGAAAGTTGTTTTGTTGTTGAGTTGTCTCTTTTGTTTTTGATAATATATCATCCATCATTCACATAATTTCTCCCTGTATGTAGTCTTCCCCTGTATGTATGGATTTCCCTGACTGCTTTCAAGATTTTTGTTTTGTCTTTGGATTTTAGCAGCTTGACTATCATGTGCCCAGGTGTGGTTTAATTTGTATTTTATTTTGTGGGTTTCCTGACTTTCTTGGATCTAAAATTTTAGATTTTCAACCAAATATTGGAAATTTTATGATATTACTTATTGATTTACCTTTCTGCCTCATTTAATTTTTCTGTCTCTCTCTTCTTTGCTGGGAACTCAATCATCTCACAGGTAAGGCTCTCTTCATTTTTCTTCAAAATTTTTACATTCTTTTGTTCAGACTGGATAAATTATATTGCTCTATCTTTATGTTTCTTCTACTGTCTCTAATGTACATGTAAACTCAAAAGTATTTTTTTATTTCATCTTCTTATTTGTTTTTATTTTTTTGTAATTTCCACTTTGCTGAGTTTCCACATTTGTTCATTCATTATGGGAATATTTTTCTTTACCACCATGATCATCTTTATAATGTCTACTTTCTTATCCATGTCTGCTAATTGCAACACCTTCGGGAGAGTTTCTACTGCTGGCTTTTGGTCATACATGGATTACATTTTCCTATCTCTTCAAATCTCATGATTTGTAAAACTGTCTCCTGGAAACCATGAATGATAGTTATAGAGACTCTGGATTCTATTGTATTCCTTTGAAGAGAGCTGTTATTTTTCTAACAGGGAGTTAACATGACTAGACTGAAACTTCAATCTTCTCTCCTTTACAGTGGGCATAGCTGAAACCATTGATCAGTTCTTTCATCTACCAATTGCTGTTTTTACACTAGGCTCTCTGGGGCCTACTCTGCATGTTGTTGTTCAAAGATCTGCCCATTGGGTGTGTGTGTGGGGGGGAGACTTACATATATATTTTGAGATTTTCCTCTTTGTGTCTCCGTCCCTTCCAGAATTTCTCTCCTAACTTTCCAGCGACTCTGTCAGCCCCAAAATATATCCTCTAACATTACAAGTAAGACTGTAGGTTTTCCCCTGTCTGGGCCATGTACAGATTTTTGAATGCTTTGAGGCAAAAGAATCAAGCTTGCAAATATCTCCTGGTGCAATTCCCATCATTTAAGGGAAGACTCCCTCACAGTTCTGCTTGCTTTTGTAAGAGATTTATACATACACAAATATACACATTTATTATATGTGTACTACATATAAATACATATAATATTTTATGCAGATTTTATCATTGTTATCTGTGAGACCGTTAGTTCAACAAGCTATTCCACCATTCCTGGAAGCCAGACCTCGGTTTTTTTTCTTTTTTTTATTTTATATAAATGGAATTAAAAAATGTATAGCCTTTTTAATATATTTCTTTTATGTAGCATTATGGTTAGGATATTTATCCATGCTATTGCATGTAGCTACTGTTTGTTCATTTTTTGAAAATCATTAATTTTTTTAAATGGTCATAAAATATGCATAACATAGAACTGACCATTTTAACCATTTTTAAGTGTACAGTTCAGTGACATTCAGTACATTCACATTATTGTGTAGCCATAACCTCCAACCATCCACAGAACTATTTTCACATTTCATTGAAACTCTGTGCCCATTAAGCAACAACCCCCTGTTATCCCTCCCTCTTGCCCTTGGGAACCACCATTCTCCTTTCTATTCCTATGAATTTGAGGACTCTAAGTACCTTATATGAGTGGAATCATACAGTATTTTTCCTTTTGTGGATGGCTTTATTTCACTTAGCATAAAGTCCTCAAGGTTCATCCATGTCATAGCATGTGTCAGAATTCCTTCCTTTTTAAGGGTGAATGGTATTCCACTGTCGGTATACACCACTTTTTTTTTTGTCAATTCATCCGTTGATGGACATCTGGCTTTCTTCCAGCTTCTGGTTATTTTGAATAATGCTGTTAAGAACATGGGTGCACATATATGTCTATAACTCTGCATTCAATTCTTTTGGGTGTATGCCCACAAATGGTGTTCTGAGATTCATTTTTTCACACGTGGGAGGGTTCCCCACACCTCCAAAAAGCAATTCTTGGAATGCCAGCTGGTCTTCAGATAATTCAACTCAATTTGATGCTGTCAACCCAGAGATACATCAGATTCCCCAGGTTGAGGACTCAGTCCTATAAGACTGCACCCCCACCCAACCTCACCTCAACTTCAGATGCCAGTTAGAAACCCAGGCTGTTACTTGTACTTCTGACTGACTGGCTATAAACCGGAGGTTCTCACAACGTCCTCATTGGGTTTGATTAATTTGCTAGAGTGGCTCACAAAACTCAGAGAAACATTTACTAGATCACCACTTTAATATAAAGAATATAACTCAAGAAAAGCCTGATGGAAGTGGTGCATAGGGAAAGGTATGTGAGAAGGGGCACAGAGCTTTCATGCCATCTTCAGGTTCACCACTGTCCAGGCACTCCTTGTCATTGCCAACCTGGAAGCTCTCTGAACCTCCTTCTATTGGGATTTTTATGGAAGTCCCTCACGTAGGCATGATCAATTACTAACTCAGTTTCCAGCCCCTTTACCCTCTCTGGAGGATAAGGGGTAGAGCTAAAAATATCAAGCTTCTAATCAGGGCTTGGTCTTTCTGGCGACCAGCCCCCATCCAGGAGCCATCCAGGAGCCTAACCAGAGTTGCCTCAATAAAACAAATGATTCTCCTAGTGTTCTTATCACTTAGGAAATTACAAGGGGTCTTACCCTGTGGCTTAGCGGTTAAATGCGTGTGCTCCGCTGCTGGCGGCCGAGCTTTGGATCCCAGACACGCACCGATGCACCGTTTTTCCGGCCATGCTGAGGCCACATCCCACATACAGCCACTAGAAGGATGTGCAACTATGACATACAACTATCTACTGGGACTTTGGGGGAAAAAATGGAGGAGGCTTGGCAATAGATGTTAGCTCAGAGCCGGTCTTCCTCAGCAAAAAGAGGAGGAATAGCATGGATGTTATCTCAGGGCTGATCTTCCTCAAAAAAAAAAAGCAATTACAAGGGTTTTAGAGGCTTTGTGTAAGGGATGGTGTCAAAGACAAATATTAGAATAAGAGATGCTCCTATTGTTCTTATCATTTAAGAAATTACAAAGGTTTTAGCAGCTCATTGCCAGGAACTGGAGGCAGAGATTGAGAAATATTTTTTCTATTATTTCAGAACCCATAAGTGTAATTGCTAGATAATATGGTAACTCTATTTTTAATTTTTGAAGGAACTGCCATACTGTTTTTCACAGTTTTATATTCTCACCCTCATTGCACAAAGGTCGCAATTTCTCAACATCCTTGCCAACACGTTATTTTTTGATTTTGTGATAGTAACTATGCTAATGGGTGTGAAGATGTATCTCATTTTGGTTTGATTTTGCATTTTCCTGATATTTAGTGATGTGGAGCATCTTTTCATGTGTTTACTGGCCATTTTATCTCTTCTTTGGAAAAAAGTCTATTCAAGTCCTTTGTGCATTTTTAAATTATTTTTTTTTATTGTTAGGTTGTAGGAGTTCTTTATATATTCTAGATATCAATCCCTTATCAGATATGTGATTTGCAAATATTTTCAACCATTCTGTGGGTTGCCTTTTTACTCTGTTGATAGTACCTTCTGATACAGAAAACTTTTACATTTTGATGAAGTCCAATTTGTTATTATTTTTTGTTGTTGCTTATGTCTTTGGTGTCATATTAAAGAAAGCATTATTGGCAATGGCATTTGGACCCAATGACATGTAGCTTTTACCCTGTGTTTTTTTCTAAGGATTTTATAGCTTCAACTCTAACATTTAGATCTTTGATCGATTTTGAGTTAATTTTTGTATATGATGTAAGGTAAGGGTCCAACCTCATTCTTTTGCATGTGGGTATCAAGCTTTCCAGCACCATTTGTTGAAAAACTTATCCTTTCTCCATTGAATGGTCTTTGCACCCTTGTCAAAAATCATTTGAACATATATTTAAAGGTTTATTTCAGTGATATCTATACTATTTCATTAGTATATTGTGTGTACTTATACCAGTACTGCACTGTTTTGATTACTTTGTAGTAAGATTTGAAATCAGGAAGTGTGAGTTCTCTAACTTTGTTCTTCATTTTCTAGATTGTTTTGGCTATTCAGGGTCCCTTGAGAGTCCATATGAATATTAGTATAGATTTTTCTATTATTAAAAATTTTTCATTGGGATTTTTAGATCAGTGAGTAAGTTGATTCTTAAGTATTTTACTCTTTTTGATGCCATTTTAAATAAAAATATAAAGTTTTTAAATTTTTTTCAGATTATTTATTATTAATGTATACAAGAACAACTGATTTTTGCATGTTGACTTTATGTCCCACTGCTCTGCAGAATTTATTAGTTCTAACAATTTTTTTCAGCAATTTTTAGGGGTTTCAACATATAAGATATTATATGTAAACACATATAATATTACTTCTTCCTTTCCAATTTGGATGCTATTTCTTTCTTTTTCTTGTCTAATTGCTTTGGCTAGAACTTCTAATGCCATGTTGAATAGAAGTTGTGAAAGTGGGCCTTTTTGCCTTGTTCCTGATCTTAGAGAAAAAGCTTTCAGTCTTTCACCCTTGAATATGATGTTCTCTGTGGATTTCTCTATATGGCTTTTATGTCGAAATAGCTTCCTTTTACTCTGAGGGCTTTTTATTGTTTTTAACATGAAAGCATGTTTAGTTTTGTCAAACACTTTTTCTGCATCCATCGAGATGATCATTTTTTTCCTTCATTCTGTTAATGTGGTTAATTACATTGATTCATTTTCATATATTGAAACATCCTTGTATTCCGGAAATAAATCCCACGTAAAAATGATGTATAATCCTTTTAATATGCTGCTGAATTTTGTTTGTTACTATTTTATTGAGGATTTTTGTATCAATATTCATGATAGCTATTGACCTGTAGTTTTCTTTTCTCTTAGTGTCTTTGGCTTTGATATCAGGGTAGTGCTAACTCCATAGGATGACTTTAGAAGTATTCTCTCCTCTTCAACTTTTTGAAAGAGTTTGAAAAAAATTGGTGTTGGTTAATTAAATCAAGTCTTTGGGCCCAGGAATAAATTCAGCATAAAATAAATACAAATAAATATTTTTTTAAATGTGCAAAAGTTTTTTCCTAAAAAACATTAAAAATTATGCAAGTACATCATTTATCACTTTATTTCTAAAAAGTGTTTTTAACCTAATAGTAAGCATGAACACATTGTTAGAACTAAAATGACTCAAGTGTTAATTTTCTTCATTGCAAATTTTCTGACAAAAGTATATGATGTCATCATGTATGACATCTTTTATGAAAAAATGGTCACTTTTTGTAGTATTTGAGAACATTAAGAATTTTCCCAGTGGCCTCTGACAATACTCTGATATGCAAAGTTATCTTTTCAACATGTATGTCTTATTATCATCATTAACAAATTAACAAACTCTGTCAGGTGTTAATTATTCAAGTACTTTGCATATGATTCAGGTTCTCCACCAACAACTTCTCTAACTATCACGAAATTCTGCAACTTCTGCAAGACTAACAATTTTACCTTACATTGTATTTATCTCATGTGGTTTAAAACATCCAAAAATCATTGATAAACTGACCCTGCCCAAACTAAAGCATGGTGAATTATAAAAGATGGTCTCTGTTAAATGGGGAGGTATTTCACGTTGAATTTAATTTTATAAGTAGTCACTTTATTACAGTGTATTTTTCTGTTATGTATTTCACTTCTTTTTAAAAAAAATGATAGTTGAGGGCACTTTGATAATAAAAATTTGAGAAAATAAGGAACTGATACACACTGTAAGCTTCAAATGTTTTCAAGCATAAGATACAATAAGAACTAATACCAAGAAATGGCAGAGAAAATAGAGATAAAAGGATGAAATTGCAAAACTGAATGTATAATTATATCTCAATGGCTACCCTTGTGGTGCCAAGAAGGTGGTGAAGTCAAAGAATTTGTAAAGATGATAATAAACAGACAGCAAAGAAAAAGACTGAAATTTGTGTGTGTGTGTGAGGAAGATCAGCCCTGAGCTAACATCCATGCTAATCTTCCTCATTTTGCTGAGCAAGACTGGCTCTGAGTTAACATCTATTGCCAATCTTCCTCCTTCTTTTCCCCAAATCCCCAAAGATAGTTGTATGTCGTAGTTGCACATCCTTCTAGTTGCAGTGTGTGGGTCGTGGCCTCAGCATGGCCGGAAAAGCGGTGCGTCGGTGTGCGCCCGGGATCCAAACCTAGGCTGCCAGCACCAGATCGCGCTCACTTAACCACTAAGCCACAGGGCAGGCCCAAGACTGAAATTTTTATACAGAGAATCTTTACAGCGATATTACAGATAGAGAACAAGTAAGAGAAGTTGGAGTGAGAGACTGTTTCTTAAATTGCTTCCACTGTAGAGAACAAAAAACCAATTTGCTGAAATATTTATTCTCCTCTAAGACACTACGTTTACCTGCAAAATCTGAGCACTGAATCAATGTCACAATCCTTCTTTTCCATCCCTGGGGAACAGAGCAATTAAGCTCATCTGAAACCTCAACTGCCCATCCTGTGAAATAAAGCCGGCTATCCATTCTCACAGAGAAGCCAATTGGAGGTAAGATTTTTGGTTCTGAATTCAGCTCAACATCTTCAAAGAATTGTATCTGGCCTTCCTTATCCAAGGCTATCAATGAAGGGCTGGTTGGCTTTCAGAGAAAAGCAATTCACAGTCAGCTGAGACATTTTCTGTTGAGCTCTCTAGAGAAGGCTGTGGGGCTTGTCAGTAAGAGTTGATTGCTATACGGGTTATAATTTTATTTTATTTGGAGATTTATAAAGAAATATACATGGTAAATATTACTTAATATCAAGAAAAGAGGTTGTCTATTCTCTGATCATTTAAGCAAAATCCTCCTCTCAGGGCCCACCCATGGACAAAGCCCAGATTCAATCTCCAAGAGTCTGCCAGGTACTCTGTGGTTCATGGGAAGCCCTCAAGTTGGCAGCCTGTTCCCTTGTGTCCTGTTCTGGTACTTAATTTTCCATCTCTTCAGGGCACAACTAGACAGAGGCCTATCAGATCCTAAAGGGACTTGACATTGGAGAAATAAACTTTTCATTATCTTTAGATTTTTACACTTTTCAAAATATCTGTCAGGGCTGGCCCTGTGGCTTAGCGGTTAAGTGCGCACAATCCGCTGCTGGCAGCCTGAGTTCAGATCCCGGGCACGCACAGATGCACCACTTCTCCGGCCATGTTGAGGCCCACATACAGCAACTATAAGGATGAGCAGCTATGACATAAAACTATCTACTGGGGCTTTGGGGGGAAAAATATCTCTCAACATTTCCAGTAATTGTGCAGCAGTTTACCCAACACTAAGGTTCTCACTATTAAAAACTGAAATAAATAAATTTTGAAAAGGAAAAAAGTGATCTTTGCAACCTTGTACAGAATCTATACAATGGGTGCATCTTTAGAAAAGGAGGAAAGATAACAAATTTAACTATTTTCGTTAGTTAACACAGTAAGTAATATATTTTATATATTAGCAATTTTGAGATTATTTGTATTTAAAGATACTGTTTCAAACCACTAAATCATTGTATGTGGTAGAGTCTGCCATCGTCTTTGGCTGAACAGTTATATACAGTAAGTCAGCCTAAATTCTTCCATTCCTGTATAATCTTATATGTGGGAGGTAACGGTTAGTTCTTATAGATTGTTTGAATACGTGCATGTCACAAAATACAAGTGACGATTAAAAATTAAAGTGTTCAACAAATAGAAGATTATCAGATTCCCAGAAAAAGAAAACACTACTGTGACATTAAGGCTAAAATTGTCATAAAGGAAGCCAAGATACACTCAAGTCAAGCTTTTGCTGAAAAGTTAAATGGCTCATCTTTGAAACTTTATCAGGTTTATTATGTAAGCAAGATACTTTCAGAGCCTAGAATACAGAAAGTACTTATTGATAAGTTAGCATTGTGATCATTTATTTTGTAAATGTTAATATTACAGATATAATTCATTTTCTACTATATTCAGATTTTCAAGTTCTGCTAAATCTTAAGGACACATTACTGGCAAGTTGGGATACCTCTAGACATCTGAAAAATATGAATCCTACACAGAAGCATATAAATTCTCTATTCATCAGCTTCTAAATTCTAAAACATTCTAAGCTTTTGGAACAATCCAGTGACATTCCAAATTGACAGTAAGGCTGCATGTGCCATACATGATCCTATAGGAAGAGAATGCTAGATTTTAAATAGAGGAGATTGTGCACAAAAATAAAGTACATTTTCATGTCTGAAAGGGGATTTCAAGAAATAAAGGACTCTCAGAACATGTGGTAAGTGGTAAATAACTTACCAAGGGCTCTCTAAAGGAGAACATATTGTGGAAAAAAAGCTTCACATGCAGAGAGCTAAAATGGCCTCTCTGGAATCCTCACGATGAAACAGACACTGAATTACTTTTTCCTAAAATTTAAAATGTGTCTTATCCTCCAAACAAATACCACCTTCCTGTCTTTCAGCTTACCTGGGCATGGTGACGTGTTGGAATCATTTTTCTATTTCATTGGCTCTTAAACTTGATGGGCACCAGAAGCTCCTGGAGGCCTTGTTGAAACCCAGATTGCCAGGTCCCACCCTAGAATTTCCAGTTCAGCAGGTCTGCAGCAGCACCAGAGAATTTGCATTTCTGCGCAGTTCCCAGGTGATGCTGATGCTGCTGGTTCAGGGACCCCACTTTGAGAACCACAGATTAATTTATACCCTATATATGGTTACCAAATCCATTATTTTATCCCTTGACTGCTACTTTTCCTTTATCACATCAGCACCTTAGCTGCGAATCTCCTCACCTAGCAATGGGAATATTTGGAGAGTTTAACAGCTGGTCCTCCTTTCTGGCTCAGTTCTCCCTCTTCCTCTCAAAACTACAGTCTCTTGCCAGGTAATTTTTACTTAAACATCAGTTCATCATAGATCTTCCTTGCTAAAAAAGTCATGGCTCTTATGCTGAACACAAGACATTTTAAATTCTCTACTTGGCTCATAAGGTCTGTAATAGCCTGTAGAATGTGGACACCCTGTCCCCTACCCTGCCTGTTATAAGGGAGTATGTTAGGATTACATAAGATACAGTCAGTTCTCGTTATGCACAGTGTGGCATTCTATAAAGTCACTGTGAACACTGAATCAGTGAATATGGCCCACTGTTCCTACAGGAAATGCAGGGTTAGGTTCCTGCAAGCCTTAGTCACATTTTCTTCAACTGATCAATACATAACCTTTTTCTCTGTGTGTTTCTCTTTAAAGCCACCTTATTTAATATATATTGTTGATATATTAACATTGAACTTAGACTAACAGCACTGTACCTCGAGTCTAAAAGAAGCTTGTCGAACACACGTACTTTCTCCGTAAAGGCACGTCACAGCCTCTTTCCCTGAGGAACACCAGACAGCATTGCAGCACTACACATGGGGGACATATTAAACAGGCAAGTCACTAACACAAGGCACAAAAAGATAACAAATGAGGCACTAACTGGACTGAAAGAAGGACACTTGCTTACAGTATGGGCTGAAACAACAGGCAGAGCATCACTTTCTTCCCCTCAGCTGGGAACGTGCACTTTGAGTGAATCAAATTTTTCACCACTTTGCGCTTATCTGCAAATAGACATGAAAGCCCTAAGATTGTTGATTTGGGGGCTGCCAGTACATATTAGCTAGTAGGCAAGTGTGCAGACAGGGAATCCACAAATAATGAAGCTTAACTATTTTATGAAAGCATCTTTTCAAAACCAGAGTATCGTTCAGATATAAGAGCAATAATGATAACACAACAGCTAACATGTTAATACCTACTATGTGCCAGGAGCTCTTCTAAATACTTTACATAAGTTAATGCATTTAAATTTCACTAAAACCCTATGAGACAGGAGTTCTCAGTAGCCCCATTTTATAGATGAGGAAACTAAGGCTCAGAGACTAAATACTTTGCACAGGTTCCCCAGTTAAAAGTGGAATAAGTGGGGTTGGTGCCCAGACAAACTGGTCTAAGGCCAAAGCCTCAACCACTATGGTAGGAACGTGAGCGAATTTTCTACCACTCCCCAAAAAGCCCCTTCTGCTCCAGCCAGTGTGGTCTCCCACATACTTATTCACTCATCAATCATTTTCTGAATGCCCCCAAGGTGTCAGGTACTGTGTTTAGATACTACAGGGACAAATAGAATGTCAACGCAAATATTGCATAAAAAATCTATAAAACCAAATTGGGTTGCAATTATTATGAGCCAACCTTTGAGGATCATATAGCCCGGAAGAATCCTTTCATGAAGAAATGGAGCACTCCAAAGAAGTGGGGTGTACAGATTGGTTATATACCATCAAAGAGCATGTACCACATGTGATTGGAATGTCCCTGTTACAATAGCCTCAACATTGACCTGTTGGCAAGTGGATTGATGGACACTGTGGGTATCAGGTCTGCTGTCTCCATGGGCGTGGCTGTTGTGTTAAGTTGGATTGTCACAGGATGAGCGCAGCATTCAAATCCTAGCCTAGGGAGAAATGCTTATCCTTAAGGAAATGTCAAGTGGGGATGTTGTATTTATATTTTAAGGGCACTGCATTTGTCTTTGGGACACGTTAATTGCTTAAAGTGAATATACAATGGATGAACAGAAGCTACAGACCCCTTTTGGAAAAAAAAACAAGATCAAGCCCAATTAGTTTTACACCAAATGGCTTCCTCATATGCTCCAATATATCCTATTGCTTGCCATTTATTTATGGTTTTCCCACTTTTGATCTATAATCATTCCATAGAAAGCATTGATGATCAAAATATTGTCCCTTGGCACCAGGGTTATTGCCATCTGCCCTGGGATTATCATGTCCCTTGGTGCCAGGCTTTTTTTATCTCATCTATTTGCCCAGTTGTCCACCTTGTGGGGAATTAGTGAGATATTGTGGATAAGCAAAGAGGTATATATATATAAACAGAGGAAGCATTTCATGGGTTTTGGATAATTTTAGGTTGTTGTACAAAGATTGCATATGCGCCTTTTTTTTAAATATATATAGCCCTTTATGTACATTGTGCACAATTATAGAACAAGTACGGTAACAATGAAAATAATTTAACATTTTTTTGAAAGATTAGTTTAAAATGAGATTTTAGGCATAGTCCTTAACAGAAAAGGAAATTTGTCCAAGGATATAAGATTGATCGGCCATCTCAAGTTGCCAAGCGATCATTACTCTATTTTGCAAGACAGTCTTACAGCACTGAGTAAAGAAAACAGCAATCAGTTTGAATATTATGATTAGTACAAGAATATCAAGAAGTAATAGAAATAGGACATGCAATCCAGATCGAAAAAAGGAATCAATACCAGAAGGGAGCTGATGGTGTTCAGGGCAAGCTACCCCAGGAGGCATCACTCTGGTATGCGGATTATTTCAAGCTGAAGACAATAACGACTCAGAGAACTCAGGAAGAATATTTGAGTTTCCCCGCCCAAACTGTCTAGAGAATTTAAAACAAAAGATCTGTTTCAGGAAGGAGTTATTATCATGATGGCTGTAAAGATAATGTAGGATAGAGGTTACAATAGGAAAGACACCAAGCCCCTTTTATCAAAAACTCTATCTCTCCCTGACCACATTATCTATAGATGACTCTGAGAAGAGTTGTCAGGCAAACATTTGCATTTCTATCTCCATGTGAGTTGTTTTCTTGCCCTCTGAGGTCCCAGACCACTACCTACTCCCAACACCTTCCTCACCTTTAGCTGTAATTCTTATGTGGGCAGCTTAGACAGAGGGACGAGTTACTCATTTCTGAGTTTCTCCCATGTACGTATGTTATTAAACTTGGTATTACTTTCTCAGGCTAACCTGTCTTGTTAATTATTTGGCCAGCCATAAGAACCTTAAGGAAAAGGGCAGAGGGAGATTCTCCCTCTCTTTCGACAGAGCCAACCGAACAAATCAAGGCTGGGTGGAGGATCGCTTAGGGCATTCACCTGTTTTTTCATGTGCTTTAGTAGAGATGACACATTGGAAGACTGGTCAGGTATAAAAACACAGCATTCTGTTTGAATGATCGCACACGTACCACCTTGGGATGCTGTAAGAATATCTAAGGCCATTCTCTTTTGAAGGACAGCTATTCTCATTAAAGACATTTCAGTATTTAATAAAACTATTGTTGCCTGACTATCGTTAAGGGCTGTTGAGTAAATTTTGTCAGAACCTATCTATGTGATATGACATCTTCTAGCCCCAAGGAAGGAGCAAGTATAGCTGCTAGGTGGTCATACTAGTGAAATACTGAACGAGCCCATCTTGCCTTAAGTAGAGGCAGATTGACAACAGATATTATCTCTGGACAAACTTTCCCTGTATCCAAAAGAAGCCCAGAGTGCAGCACCCTAGCCATCCTGGTGGCAGCCATGGCCAGAGGTTTGTTCCACAGAACCACTGAGTTCCATTAGGAGCCATCCAATACAGGCTTGGTCTTCAAGACCAGTCTGTTCCAAACCTATCACTTTTTTTTTAAGTAGAATAGTATGCTAACATGACTTCAGGAGGGTATACAGCCCATCTTTCGAGTGTAATTTGGTAGATTTTGTTTGGAATGATTTCTCTGTTCCCAACATAAAGGTGCCGGTATATTTAAAGATCCAAGGCTAGAAGTAAGCCAAACATATCCATCCCAAATTTGTGTGAAACCTTCCATAGTTTTTATTGTAATGTCTGGTTTCTTTTGTTTATCTGCAATTTGTTGGGATAACCGGATGGTTTGAGTAACAGAAAAAGAATAACTATAACCTGTATTATTAATGGTATGCGCTATTGGCCATGTTTCAGGATCATAATTAGTAATATCAGATGAACTGCAAACATTAGAACTAGATCTTTTTATCACAATAATTTGCTTTAGAGCTTTCCAAACCGAGCCTTCAACAGGAGAGACCCACGAAGGCAACCCAGAGGTGTTAGAAAGTGGAAGTTGGCCACATATCCAACAATTGGACTGATTTTTGTATATAGCAAAGGAATGTGCCCATTGCAGAAAAACATTGCCATCAGAGGTCCATTCAGATGTAGATTGGAAAAACAAACATAGCTTTAGGAAAACCTTACATGGCGTTTTCTTTTTGGAGATTAACAAAAGGTTGTGTAATTAGGTTCTAATCTATCTTATAAAGTTGAAAGGTAAAGTATTGGTGTAGGAAAATGTTAAGTCCATAGATATTGATTATTTTAGCAATTACTTAAAGCTTAAATATTATGAGGGTTTACATGAGGAGATATAAAGTTAGGAATACAGGCCTGCTCTGGAGTCTTGGGACAGCTGTCTACAACAGATGTTGTCTTCTTCTCATCCTGGTTTGGAAATATTCATCTTTGTCAGTCGAAGTCAGGTGTCAGAGACTACAGTTGAAGTCCATTCAGGTGGAGAAGACTTTTATAAATGAGAAATGTGAGTCCATGAGTCTACGCCTTTAAATTTTCAACACATGGCTTGGTTAAAAGCACCTGATATGGTGCTTTCCAACGGGGCTGCAAAGAGTCATTTCTTAGATGTCTCTTCCAATAAACAAAATCTCCAGGTTGTACTCCATGATGCTTAAGGTCTTCTTCACCCAGGAGCTTAGTGTGAAATGAATTAGCTACCAATTTCTCCTTTCTTTTAGGACCCACAATGAGACCTTGACAATAATGTAAAATATCACCTTTAAGTAAAATTGGTTCATACATTTCTTCGTCTAATTGCATGGGTCGTCCAGTTATTATTTCCAAAAGAGACAGTCGATGTTTACCAAAGGGTGTAGATCTAAGATTGAGAAGCAGAAGAGCATTTGGCCATGAGGGATTAAATGCTTCTGAAAGCTTTGCCAATTGAATTTTCATGGTGCCATTAGTTCTTTCCATCAATCCTAAGGATTGTGGATGGTAAGCACAGTGGAAATGCTGCATTATTGGTCAACTATTACAAATAGATTTAATTATTTGTCCAGTGAAATGAGTTCCCCGGTCACTATGTAATTCGGTAGGAATTCCCCAAACAGGAATTATTCTAATAGTAATTATCCTACTGTTAGAGCCGTTGTTCTTCTGCAAGAAAAGGCCTCAACCCAATGTGAGAACATACAGATCATTACCAAGATGTATTTATATCATTGAGATGGTGGCATTTGGACAATTCCAATTGCCATACCTCAAAAGGTCCCTTAGGAAGGGAAAAGTGGCCTTGTGACCCATTAAGTGGTTTCCCTGGCTTATACTTTGGGCATATAACACAAGGAGTATAAGCTTTATGGGCCAATGTGGGAAAAAGTTTCTTAAAGTATTTTTTTCACCATAAAATCATCTTTTCAAGTGCCCAGTGGGTTAGTTGGTGTATATGTTGGAGCAGTAGAAATTGTGCTCCAACAGATACTGTGAGTTTCCTATTGGGCCCAAACCATATCTAGGATGTGGTGTGAAAAATTCCCACTTTTCACTGCCATATCAGTTTTTCTTCTTCTGTGGCCACTTCTTGGGCGTGTAGAAGGAAGTCTTTTATGGGTTAGCAGAGTTAATAGGAAGCAGCAGGCATTCTCGAGGCTGGCTAGGGCGAGCCTTCAAGGCTGCTTGTTTAGCAGCTGCATCAGCAAGCTGGTTTCCTGTAGCTTCCAAAGTATCAGATTTGGATGCCCTGGCATTTTAATAGTCGTTATTTGTCTTGGTAGCTGTATGGAATTTAATAATTCTGCAACCTGTTTCCCATTCATTATAGGCTTACCTGAAGAGGTTAAAAGTCCTCTTTGTTTCCACAGCATTCCCAAATCACGTGTTACTCTCAAAGCATAACGGCTGTCAGTGTAGATACTTGATACCTGGTCTCTGGCCAATTGACAAGCTCGAGTTAAAGCAATTAACTCAGCTTGCTGTGCTGACTTTAACTCTGGTAAATAAGAACTCTCGATTACGTCTACTGAGGATGTTACTGTATATCCAGCCTGATAATGTCCTTGTTCATCCTTTGAGTGAGATCCATATGTAAACCAAATTAGATCAGCATTATCAATGGGAGTTTCTTGAAAATCATTCCTAGGAGTAAGTAGATAATTAGTTAATAAAATGGAGTCGTGGGCAACTTCTTGTGATGCTGGAAGTAAAGTTGCAGTGTTAAGATTATTACACCGGGCTAAGGTAATATTAGGAGCAGAGAGCAACAGAACTTCATAGGAGGCTATTCGGCTGACAGAGTAATCCTGAGTGTGATGAGATTTTAGGAGAGATTTGACTGAGTGAGAACATAGATAGTCAAAGGAAACCCCATCACTATTTCTTCAGTTGTCTTGCATAAGAGCGCTGCTGATGAAATGGTTCTCATACAAGATGGAAGCCCTTTTGCCACTGAATCCAACTGCTGACTATAATACGCTATAGGTCAATGTCGACCTCCAGGTTTTTGAGCTAAGATACTTAAGGCATTTCCTTTCTCTTCATGTAGGAATAAGAATAATGGCAAGCTGTAATTAGGATGTCCTAAGGCTGGTGCTTGGGCAAAAACAGACTTAAAAGTAGTTACTGCTGTTGGGGGAAGAGGGAGAATCTCCCTCTGCCCTTTTGCTTAATGTTCTTATGGCTGGCCAAATAATTAACGACAGGTTAGCCTGAGAAAGTAATACCAATTTTAATAACATACAGACATGGGAGAAACTCAGAAATGAGTAAGTCATCCCTCTGTCTAAGCTGCCCATTTAAGTATTGTAGCTAAAGACGAGGAAGGTGTTGGGGATGGGTAGTGTTCTGGGACCTCAGAGGGCAAGAAGACAACTCACTTGGAGATATAAATGCAAATTTATGCCTGACAACTCTTCTCAGAGTCATCTATAGATAATGTGGTCAGGGAGAGATAGATTTTTTGATAAAAGGGGCTTGGTGCCTTTCCTATTGTAACCTCTATCCTACATTATCTTTACAGCCATCATGATAATAACTCCTTCCTGAAACAGATCTTTTGTTTTAAATTCTTTAGGCAGTTTGGGCGGGGAAACTCAAATATTCTTCCTGAGTTCTCTGAGTCTGTATTGTCTTCAGCTCGAAATAATCCGCATACCAGAGTGGTGCCTCCTGGGGTAGCTTGCCCTGAGCACCATCAGTTCCGTCCTCTGAAACTTCCTTAGAAGTTTCACAGTCCTTTTGAAACTTAAAGAGGTTTCAATAGTCCAGAAGCTGAGTTGGTAGATTGTTTCATCTCACTGAACACATTTATTAGCCTGCTAATAGATCAGTTCAGTTAAGTTCATTTTAGAATGTGGTGATTCAGCTGGGCTCTCAAGGTTACGCCTATATTGTGGAAGCAAGCAATCAAGTATTTAATAGAAACATTTCTATGTAAACAAAAGAAAAACAAGGTTGATGCTTGGAGCAAGTTGTAAGGCAGTTTCTAAGTTTAGAAGACAGCCAATTAAGAAGATTTTTAAATATCAGCATCAATACATCTTTTGCATTAAAATGTCTCTGATGATGCCATCGGGTAATCTCTTAAGTTTATATCAAGTCCATCAGCTTCAGTTTGTAAGGCTTCAGGAAAAACGGCAGGTTCAGTTTTCAGTGATTCCAAATGAAAATGATGGAAATAAATGAAAAACATTAGTTTGGAGATCTGTAGCCAGATATTTCAGGAGACTAGAAGAAATCAGGATCCAGTCCAGTCCATAGATATAAAACAAAAAAACCTCAAAAGACAATTAACAAAGCTAGGATCTAATATCTGCAAATGTATACTATAGATTTTACTGAAATATAATTTTTCTTTCTAAAATCACCCTCACTTTTATCTAAGATCACCAAATTAAAACTAACTCGTTTGCAAAATAAGTCTAGTTCCAATAGAGTTGGCCCAATTATTTACATAAGTACAACAAGAATAGCAATTAATCACATAAGCTCTTTTAAATCTGCTTTGCTGGAACTTTTTATAAGTAATCTCAGATTGAACTTTACAGGCTTCTCAAGACCAGGAATGTCAAGCCAAAGATTTTGTCATCAGCCTTTGCCTGAAATACCTACAGATTTGGGTGAATTCCTCTCTTTCGAGGTTCTCCCCAAATATTTTCAGGTTCCTTGTACCTGTCAGATAAGTGACATTCATTACTTATCCTGGTAAGTACTGCTTGGAACATAAGGTACCAGGCCAATATGTCCACACGGCTTTATTCCATACAGTCCAATCTTCACTCCTCAAAAGCTGTGTGGTTATATCGCAAATATGATGTTCCAGTCACAACCTTGGTAATATAACCAGTGTTTCTAATTGTGTCCTGTTATAAGGAGAACAGACTCTTATTGAACTTATGTAAATAATTATATTGCCATGAAAACAACGATACTCACTCAGAGTTTTTAAATTCTGGAGGGATCAGGTAGAGAGAAAAAGAAATCTTTCAATTTTACTTACAAAAGTATCATTTACCAAATTGCTATAAATCATAGCTAGCTCAGGAGAATAGAGAAAAAGTTTTCCTTAAATCTGAAAAAAACAAAATATTAACAATTCAGCAAAACTTCGAATGAAAAATCATAAAAATTATAATCATCCTTATCAGTTCACTTAGTCCTGTGTAATCCATTGTTGATCCCAATATTTTTGTTAGCAGCTTCATGAAGTCATCAGTTTCTCCATCAGATTTCTGTAATTTCTTACCAAGTTAAGTTTTATGATCAGAAAGTTTGTCAGAAACCTGTACTCCAGTGTAAATGTCAGAGTCCTTTCCATGAATTTTTTTGAAGTTGAAACCTATTTTGCAATAGCATTAGAGCAAAGAAATAAGTCTGTAAACAACAAGACCTCAAAATGACAATTGACAGAGAAATTTGGTTAATTTTATGACATACAACACATTAAAATAATAATAACCAGAATTATGACTGATAATCAGGACAGATCATTATTTCAGTAATGTTATAGAATTTTAAAACACCTATGTCAATATCATTTACCCCCATAATACCACCTAAGCAGGCTTATCATCACTTGTCTGACAATGATTTCCATGTAATTTAACATACTGAATAAGCCTAATAAGTTTAATATCTTTCTCCTTATAGGAAGAAAGCAAATTGCTTTGAGAAGTTCCAGGGACCTTTGAAAATTCTAAAGAAAAAAAAGTAAAAAAAAAGACTTTATTTAAGATATGAATTTTGGGGAGCTTGTCTAAAATATAAAAAGTTAAAGCAAACAGAGCATCAACAGTCCAAAAAGCCTTAATAGAGAGAAATCAGTCTTTTGAACGTAGGAAATTATTTTAACAAAACAAAGACATCTCAAAGGTAAAAAAAAAACTGTTTATAACCTCTCAAATGAAATGTTCAAGAAAAATAATCCTTTAAGAGAAAGAAGACCAAATTTTAATTTTGTACCAGCTCATTTCTGATATTAAAACACATTTACTTAATTAAATTCATTTTAATCTTAGCCAACTTAACCGTGCCTAAAACTCCTTTTCCAGAATTCCTTCCACAAACATTCTATAACTTTCTTTTCACATTCAGAATTTGTCCCATGTCTTTCTTTTCCCACCTAGTACTTGAGGAAAAATTTATCTTTCTTAATAAATCAAAGAAAATATTTTCATTCTTTGTATCTTTTTTATATGTCTTATTTTCCCTGTACAGAGATATATTTTTTCTTAATTTTTAGTAGCTTCAATCACATATATTAATTAGAAATTTTAACCTTATAAACCTTAATTTGTAAGTTAAAACTAAGTAAACAATTATAAACTTTCTTTTACATTAGTATCTTGTGGCTTGGAAAATTTATAAACAATTCATAACTTCTAGAAATATGTTACTTTATAGTACAATCTTTGAATAAAACATACGTTTACCAATAGACTCAAAACACCTTTTAGTTTTTGTGAAATGAAAAGCCAGAAGTAGACAAACGTACATTTAGCAATCAATTTGTAATATCTTATCTTATTTGGAAATGGTCTAAGTACTCAATGAATTTTTATCACAAAATTTATCAAAACTCTAAAGTTTTAAGTTACCAAAAAGAGTTTGGAAGCTGTAACCACCATAATACATAATTATTGTTTAAAGTTCACCCAACATTCATCATTTTCACAACTATTTAGTTACTTATTCCCAGTAATTATTTAGATTGCTTACAAGACTCCATAAGACTTCAGATAAAATTAGCCATCATTTAAATTACTATTTTTGTTAACCAGTTCTGTAATAGAAATAACATCAGTTTTTTCCTACAAAATTTCATGTAAATTTCATCACCTCTTATACCTCTAAACATAGTTATCATTAAGAGTTTTATCAATAGGTCTTGGTCTTCTAATTTTGGACAAGGGAAGCATTTCCAGTCAGACATTTTAAAACATACTCAGGCAAGGTTGATGTAACTTCTTTATATAAAATTAACTCAAACATTCCAACCTTTATAATTTTATCAACACTTACACTTTTACATGTTCTCAATTCAAATGTAACCTGAGTCAAAGTCTTAAGGCTAGTCAAATTTTTCCATCCTTTTTCTGGCCCCTTTTTAGGTACCAATTAAACAATTGTGTGAGAGCTCTCAAAACATTTTTTTCTCCCAATTTAGAAGTTTTCCCAATTCAAAGGATCTGTGATCTGGCTATTGACGAGTAGGATCTTAATTTGTATATTTATTCCAATAGTGACTCAATACAATAAGCCTTTTTAAGGAAAGACCTGGAAGTAACTTTCCACGCTTAGAGTAAAACTTTACCATGGACGCAAGAGGCGTCCCTGGTGAGGGCGCAGATGATGTAGCCCCCATGATCCACAGAATTCACTCCCAAAGATATTCAGAGAAAGTAAAGACCTTCGTTGCACAGGCAGTAAGGATGGTGTAGTGAAAACGGTGTCTCCGGTCTCCCACAATAGTGTGGGATGCCTCCAGTCACAGACCCACTAATCTGTGACACTGTGCAGGCGTTACTGGAATGGAATTTTTCCAGCAACAAACAAGCAACGAAGGTTAAGACGACAAAAGCCCTTATGGACTGGTCCCTTTATGACAAACTCTCCAGAGAGCTTGGCACAGCCGGACAAAGAGACAGTTCGAAACCCCAGTTTACTCAACTGGCCACCAAGGTGCACTCCAGTAAATGCACCTTCTGTATGTTGGAGACCAAGGAGAATATTCTCACTGGTTAAAAAGCCAAGTTCTCAGGACACAGAACAAGACAGACACTACTCTGGGAGGAAAAGGGATCAAGATCAAAACCAAGAGTACTCTACCAAATTCACTAGAGTCACTAAAAGCACAAGAAACTAGTTTGCCAAATATTTTCTCCTGCCAATCTAAATTTAGAAAGAGAAAAATATTCACACCACTTCCTTCCACTGGACTCCGCAGATAGAGATTCCGGGAGGCTGATATGGTAAGAAGTCTCATCTTTTGCTGGCTCTTATCAGGCGTTCCCATATCTCATCATCTGCAGTAGCCCAAGGAGAATGCATTTCCTCCAGCCAGAGAAGGCAACTTGCCAGCCAGTGGGGATCCTGCCGACTACGTCAAAACTGTTGGGCGGAAGAGGGAGAATCTCCCTCTGCCCTTTTCCTTAAGGTTCTTATGGCTGGCCAAATAATAAACAAGACAGGTTAGCAGGAGAAAATAATACCATGTTTAATAACATGTATACAGGGGAGAAACTCAGAAATGAGCAAATCGTCCCTCTGTCTAAGCTGCCTGCTTAAGTATTTTAGCTAAAAGTGAGGAAGGTGTTGGGAGTGGGTAGTGGTCTGGGACCTCAGAGGGCAAAAAGACAACTCACATGGAGATATAAATGCAAATTTTTGCGTGATAATTCTTCTCAGGCTCATCTATAGATAATGTGGTCAGGGAGAGATAGATTTTTTGATAAAAGGGTCTTGGTGCCTTTCCTATTGTAACCTCTATCCTACATTATCTTTACAGCCATCATGATATTAACTCCTTCCTGAAACAGATCTTTTGTTTCAAATTCTTTAGGCAGTTTGGGCGGGGAAACTCAAATATTCTTCCTGAGTTCTCTGAGTCCTTATTGTCTCCAGCTCGAAATATTCCGCATACCAGAGTGGTGTCTCCTGGGGTAGCTTGCCCTGAGCACCATCACTGCCTTCTCTACTTCTGGTGTCCATTCAATTACATCAGGCTGGTCAGAGTTTAGTAACATATGTAAGGGCTGTGGAATAAGTGAAAAGTTAGGTACCCAGTTCCTGCAATATCCAGTTAGTCCTAGGAATCATCTTAACTGTATCTTTGTCTTAGGGAGACTAAAAGCCAGCATTCCTTTAATCCTTTCAGAATCAATCAACAGTCCATCTTTAGATATCAATTGTCTTAGACAGTTTACAACAGGCAGGCAAAAATGTATTGTCCTTGGACACTTTATGCCCCTTAGATTCTAGCTGTTGCAACAGATAAATTGTGTCCTTCTGAGAACCCAACTTCGTGTTTGAACACGAGAGCAAATAATCCACATATTGAATTAAAGTGGAGTCATTAGGGAATTCTGTATTCACTAAGTCATCCTTGAGTATCCGGGAAAAATAAGTGGGGCTTTCAGTCTAGCCCTGTGCCATCACTGTCCAGGTATCCTGGCGATCTTCCTACGTGAAGGCAAAAAGATATAGACTATCCTTTTCCACTGGAATGCTGAAGAAGGCACTGCATAAATCAATGACTGAGCAATAGCAGCTGTTAGTTGCAATGGCTGAGAGCAAAGTGTGTGGGTTAGGAACCACAGGATGTCGGGGCATCACGATGTTATTTATAGCTCTCAGATCTTGAACAAATCTCCAGACTTTCCCATTTGGCTTTTTACAGGCAAGATAGGTGTATTACAGGGACTAGCACAAGGAATTATAAGTCTCTTTTCAAGAAATTCCTGACTGATAGGCCTTGTCCCATTTAATGCTTCTGGTTTAAGTGGATATTGCCGAATATAAGGTAGAGGTTTAGAGTTGTAAACAGTCACCTTAATAGGAGTGGCTGATTTAATTTTCCCAATATCTGAAGAGGATGATGACCATAATTCTCTAGACATTTGTAATAACAGGTCATCAGTTTTTTCTTCTTCTATTTGAGTCATTGATTTCACAGTCATCAACCTTTCAGCAATTACATTCTTGTCAGCATCCCGATTTTCTGAATCTAGAACCATTTTGCCCTTTTGTGAAAAGGCAATATGGGCGTTGTATGCTTCTAGAAGATCTCGTCCAATCAAATGAATTGGAGCACATTTAACAAGGAGAAACACATTTTTTTCCTGTGATGGTTTTTAATTGAAAAATTATTGGTTCTGATTTAAAAAACTGCATTGGAAAATTCGAAACCCCTACCATTTGAACTGTCTGTTTACTCCGAGGGAGAGGGCAATGAATAAGGGTAAGGTTGAGGACAGATAAGGTAGCCCCGGTTCTACTAGGGCCTTTAAATTTTCCCCTCCAATAGTTATCTCCATTTCCCCTAAGGCGTTCCTGAGGAGGAGAGGAAATGCCCTCTCCTAATCCTCAGAGTAGCCTTATTCCTGTTTATTGTTGTTCACGCCCTAAGTCCCATTTGATTTTACGGCAGTATCATTTGAAATCACCAGGCTTTTTGCAATAATAACATACAAGCTCATTTCATTTCTGGTCAGATTTTAAAAGGATGGCTGTTGTTGGGCCACGAAGCTGTTGTAGCTGTATACTCATAACCTTAGTGACCTTTTTTTTTCTGGAAAGTTTTAGATAGTTTATCTGTAATAGTGACAAGAGCACTAGTGTGCATTAAAGTCCAATCCAGTTCATGTCTCTTAACTAACTTTGCTAATTCCTCATCTAATCCTTCTAAGAAAATTGAATTGAAAATTGAATCATTTTGATGATCCTCAAAACTTTCAGGAGCCATCCCATAGTGCTGTTTGAATGTTTCTCAAGCCTTTCAAGATAATCAAAGATAGATTCCTCGGGTCTATGCTTACATTGATGGACTTTAGCCCCATCCATCTTCCTGGAAAATACTACTGGAATGGCTTTGTGTAAGTTTCGAGCGATATCCCTACACTCCTGAAGGTCATGAGGCTCATGCCTATGGAAATCCTCAAGGGGATCTCTCCAATCTGCCTCTTTTATCCATTCATTTGTTTTGTTCTCAGACACCAGCAAATGCACAAGCTGATATAAATCTGAATATCCTGGTACATAGGTTCTAACAATTAAGTCAAATTCTCAAGCAAACCGTAAAGGATCTTGCAAAGGGTATGGGAAGTCCTTCATCAAATTCTTAAGTTCAGTTCTAGTTCAGGGAGTATACACAAGAGCAGGCTCACCTCTCCCAGTCACAAGTTTCTCCTTAAAATGGGCCAGTATAACTTTAGGTCTTTCAATATCTGCCCCCTGAGAATTACCCCTTGTTTTCTCTAAGGGTGGACAAGGAGGTGAAGGAGGAGGAGCTGAGGGAGAAGGAAGAGAAGGAGATGAGCTCTGAGGTTCTGAAAGCAGTGGCAGTGAAGGCGGTAGAGGAGGTGAGGGGGGTGGACAGCTTCTGACTTCTCATCTCTCTTTAATTCGGAAACAGTTTCTGTCAATTTACTGTTAGTTTCCTGTAAAGAAGTCATTTTATCATTATTACGCTTTGAAGCCACTAAATGTCAATCTTAATGAGCTTCCCCTTCTTTTGTTTTGGTTTTATTGCCGGCTTTTTCAACCTGTGCATGCAAATAGAGTAGTTTTGAGAAGTCAAACTTTCCCCATTTTGGCCATTTATGACCTAAGTCATCCTTGGTTAATCTTTCCCATTTAGTTAAATACTTGCAAACATTATTTCCGTATGCGTTATACATGAAACCCACTGCAGTCCCAGTAGGGGGTTATGCTTCTGGGAGCCGGCCGGCTTTTAAAGCACGGTTTCCCATTTTCTTTTAGTTCTGTTTGTTTGTTTGTTTTTTATAAAGTCTGAACAACTTCTAGGAACTGTGTAGTGGGTCACAAGTATGCTTCTTTGAGTGTTATTCCCTAAAAGAAGGTCAGAATCACTCTCTTACGTGTCTCAGTTTCTCCCGCCGGCAGTCTTAAGACCACCGTTGGGGTTGGGAGTGAGGGTGACCAACGCTCAGGTTCACGTCCCCAGACGAAGCTATAATTAATTAACGTGACTGATAGTGGAACGCCCTATAGGACCACTACATATCATGAGGTTCACCTCTGACACTCCCACTGAGGTTTTTCAGTCACCTGAAAAACGCCTTTTCAGTCAGGAGGACCAATGTCCCTTTTCTTCAGAGCTGAACAAGTTCAGACACTCATTTCTCTATCAAGCAGTTATGTTCCACCTTATAAATATTATTCTTTCCAATTTTAAATCCAAATTAAAAATACAACCAACCCAGTTTACTCCAAGCTTCCCCCAAGCTCCCCTGGCCTGGGAAATTCCCCCTAGGAGTTTCTCTACCTAGGAAATTTACCAGTACCTTTGAAAGCCTCTAGTCTTAAGACCTTAAAACAGCTCAAATAAACTCTTGGACAGTCAACTTAAAATAAATAGGTCGGGGTTTCAGGAGAACTCACCAGGGTCACCTGAAGAATTCAGTGATCTGGGTGGGGCTCAAAGGGCCCCTGTCGTATCAAGTGCCGGTTCAGTGTAGATTCCAGGTGGTCCCCAGTGGGTTTCTCTGAAATCCTGCCACAACTATGCCAAGAAAGGTCAACACTAATAATCCATAACCAATCTATAAGTCAAAACTGAGGTGAGTTTATTATGAGCCAAGCTTTGAGGACCGTATAACCTGGGAGAGTCCTTTTATGAAGAAATGGAGTACTCCAAAGAAGTGGGGTGTACAGAGTGGTTATATACCATCAAAGAGCTTGTACCACATGTGATTGCAACGTCCCTTTTACAATAGCCACAACATGGACCTGTCAGCACCTCCATTGATGGACACAGTGGGTATCAGGTCTGCTGTTTCCATGGGGGTGGCCATTGTCTCGAATTGGGTGGTCACAGGATGAGAGCAGCAATCAAATCCTAGCCCAGGGAGAAATACTTATCCTTAAGGAAATGTTAATGTGGGGGAAGTTACATTTACAACTTAAGGGCATTGCTTTTGTTTTTGGGACATGTTAATTGCTTAAAGCAGATATACAATGGATGACCAGAGGCTACAGGACCCTTTTGGAAAAAAAAAAACTTGGTCAGGCCCAATTAGTTTTACATCAAATGACTTCCTCATATGCTCCAATGTGTCCTACTGCTTGCCATTTATTTATCAAGAAGAAGGATAGTCTCAGCTTTAAGGAGCTCACTGTCTATGAGACATGACTAAAACAACAGTTATGGAAAAGTAGATAAGTACAGGGTCCCAGAGTGGGGACATAAAAAAGGGTCTCTAATGGAGACCTCTCAGGAAAAGTCTCCAAGGGAAAGGAACATTTGACATGAGTTTAGATTAAGAAATAGGAATTAAGTTGATTAAAAAAGGGGGTAGGAGGACAGAATAAACAGATATAAAAAGACAGATATAAAGGATGATATATCTTTCAAAAAATGGGTGGTATTTTTAAGGCCGGAACAAAGCAAACATGTAGGACAGAGTGAGTGATGAGGGTGAAGGTGAGGACAGCAAGGGAAAGCCTGCGTGTCCAGTTCGGGAGTCTGAATGTTCTCTAGGCTGCTCTGAACAGTCATTGAAGGAGTCTAAGCAGATATCAGATTTAAGCAAACGTGGATTCTAGAAGATAACTCTGGAGGTACGGTGGAGGAAAGATTAGAAAAAATTAAGACTGGAAGTAAAGGGAACTTTTGGGAGACTAGGCAACGATCCAGATAAGATAGGCCTTGGCTCAGGTATGGGGTTTGCAGGTGGAGGAGGCCAGGAGGTGGGAAGCAGTGCTGGGCTTCTGCAGGAGGAAACTGAGCTGCCTCTCAGTCACGGGAAGACTGTGCCTGTCATGTCCTCCCCACCCCCATACACAAATGCCATGTTCTTTCTACGTCTGTATCTTTCCTCTCTTCCCCCATCTGAAATCCTCACACTTTCTTCCCTCCACCTGGCCAAAAGTGATCCCTTTGAGGATTTGATCTAGTGGATCTCTCCTAAAAAGCTATCTTCAATTAAAATTTCTCAATAACATTGCCATTGTTTTTAGGTTCTGTAATGCCACATATACTAAATACCTTGGCAGAATCAAATTACATCTTGCAAACCATTTCATGTATGCGGAGGAGCTTGGAACCTTATAATTCTTTGTATTTCCTTCAATACCTTGCACATATTGGTCAATGGATGTCCAGTAAAGTTCAGTAAAGAAGAAGCACCCTCTATAAGCTAAGAACTTTTATGAGCTCCGTTATTCCTTTAGATCAGCTGTTTAAACCATTTATTTTTCTCCACAGGTCAACAGTGTTGCCCAGCACAAATGAATTTTACACTTTCTCAAACTCAATAGAGCAAAGATGGAATTTCGTTCTGCCTGCAAGCCTTACTGCCTTAGAGAAGCAAAAACAACCCTGACATCTAATTCTTTCTTCACATTCTCATCTCAAATTGCAACTATTTCCCAGATGCTAACTGGTTTTCATTGTTAAAACTTACAGAAAAAATTTCCCACTATTGATTTATTTCTTTCTTTTTATTTGTGAGTAAGATCAGCCCTGAGCTAACTTCAGAAGCCAATCCTCCTCTTTTGGCTGAGGAAGATTAGCCCTGGGCTAACAACTGTGTGCCATCTTTCTCTACTTTATATGGGATGCCGCCACAACATGGCTTGACAAGCGGTGTGTCAGTGCCTGCTGGGGCTCCGAACCCTTGAACCTGAGGCCACAGCAGCGGAATATGCACACTTAACCGCTGCACCATGGGGCTGGCCCATCTTTTTATTTCTAAAGCTGAAATGTCTAAATCTTTCACTGGGTTAGTTGGAGTTTCCATAAAATGAAAACGTACATTCCAGAAAAATCCTTAACTTTCCAGAATAATCCTTAACATATTATGGTAAACACCTTGGCAAAATGTCACTGATTTTCAATGTCAGTGCCTCCGCAAGAGTATCCTTGCATTGCCTCCCCTACCAACCACCTCTCAATTTGCCCATCCCCAGGCTCATGGGGTCAAAGTGTTTACTGAACACTAAGCATGAGCAGAGTCTGAGGGAGACTTCAAGGATGACTAAGCCATGTTTTCTGACCCTAACCATCTCTCTCCATCTCTCCTTTAGCTTCTGTTTTTCTTACTCTGGTTTCTACTTTAGTTGTTTACTTGTCTTGTGAATTGTTGTTTTGTAATTTTATAGTTAATAAACTATAAATTTTATAGTTTATAATTACCATGTAAATTCATGTTACTGTTTGCCTTAGAGTTTAGAAAGAACTTACTTTAAACAATGTTTTTTCCCAGCCCTTTGATGTGTCTAATACTTTCCATTGCAATTCAAGTGGCTTCTTGATTTTACGTCTCCATCATTATTCCTTCAGAGTTATGTTCACTCCACACTTTTGATCTGACCAACGCTGCTTTACTCTTTAAACATTACTATGCCAAGACTCACATGAGGAATCCCTCAAACACCATCAGCTAGGTGACCCCACACTCCTCACATTTGTTTCCTTGATTTGTTCCTAAATAAGCATGTTTCTGAAACTAATAATAAATTGTACCAAGTGGTCGTTGTATAAAAAGCACTATCACAGATACCTTAAAGAGAAGAAATGGAAAAGAATATTCAACTCCTCAGATAAGTTTGCAATCAAATGAGGCATTGAGGGGACCTGGGGGCACTGATCAGAGAAGGATCTTAAAAGAAGAGTTTTAAGTCAATTTCAAATGAAGTTAAAACTGGAATGGGATAGTATTTTACAAGTTATTTGAAATCATAAGCACTTTTATGACCTTTGAGAATTTATTTGCTAATAAACTGTGCAACATGTGGGATAAGAATGTGTTGATATTGTTTAATTTCTTTTTATTATTCAGCACTTTGCAATAGATGTGGCTATTCACAATTAATAAATATCATAATGTGGAGAGACCCAACTTTCAGCTGCCTGATATTATTAATTTTTACACAAAGCTAGAGTTTTATAAATGTATTTATTTATTTTTACCCCCCAAAGCCTCAGAAGAGAGTTGTATGTCATAGCTGCACATCCTTCCAGTTGCTGTACGTGGGACGTGGCCTCAGCATGGGTGGAGAAGCAGTGCGTCGGGATGCACCCGGGATCCGAACCCGGGCCGCCAGCAGCAGAGCGCAAGCACTTAACCGCTAAGCCACAAGGCCAGCCCCCCAAAGCTAGAGTTTTAAAGATCAAATTTCATTTTAGTTTCCTTTCATCTAGTCCATTTATATCAGAAAGTTGTTGAGTTTTAGGAAAATACTTCAAAACACAAATTTTATATGTAATTTCAAAAACAAAAAATGAGTTAAAAACTGAGTGGTAACCATATATTAATCTACCATATATTAATCTTTAACATGGGAGCAAATCTTTTTAGAGAATATAATTGATATTTGCCGATTTGTATATTGTAGAATGTTATAGGATTTACAGTTTTAATAGTATTTCAGATACCAGAGAATAATAAACACAATTGTTTCAGTTTTATGAAGTAGTTTTTCAGACATAGCATATTTTCAGAACATATTATTTGAAAATAAAACAATCAGTTAGTGAGGTTTAAGCAATGTGGTTTTATTTTAAACTTGCTCATTCCATGGGAGCATCAATAAAAGCCCTCCAGGAGTGGCTGACACTCTTTCCTTCTGCCTGAGCACCAGCTGTATTTTCTTTAAGCATCAGACTCTCGGGCAACACAATAGCCCTCAACTCTGTTTAGTTGAGAAAAGGCTTTATGAGTCCTGTGTTTTTCTAGGGGCATGGTGCTCCCAGAATTATTAAGTACAGGGAGAGAGTAAGAGTCAGAACACATTCAATAAAATCCAGTGTGCTCAGGTGAAAGGACAGGTGCCTCAACTCACTTCTGAAGAAGAACTTAGATGATGCTTTCTGATTCTGCCTCGTGCCTCTGACTAAGCAGTCCTGGACATCCCATTACGTCCACGGAATAGCACAGGCAGACTTGATGGACCAGAAATCCTCCTATGTCCGTCATTTGTACAGAGCAAACTGGCTTAAGGCCTCTCCTTTCCTGCTGCAGTGGTAATTTACAACGATACAGCACTGCCATCTATTGACTAAGAAGAAAACAGCAAGGTGCTTTACACGAAAAGTGAAATTCTGAGTTTTTAAAAAAACAGTGAAACACTAAAGTTGGTAAAGTTGACACAAAGTTGACACGATGTGGCACACGAAAATTATATCAAACCTTAAAAATGTGTAGGTGAACTAATCAGTTGCTCTCTATGCCTCTAAAACATGTCTTGATATCTGACACATAAATAGTACAGTTTAAATATAATAGAATAACTTTGGAAATAAACTTCTCATCTCATCTCAGCCAATGCTGTTGGCAGGAGCCGGTATGAAATAGCCAGATGGTGAGTACCCATGTTGAAGCACCATTTTTATCACAGTGGAGAGAATATAAGGCATAAACCCAACAGGCTGATGTTCAGATCGTCCCTCTTACCCTTGATCAATTTTGAAACATGGTTTTCTTTATCAGTTAAATATGAATTATAACAGTTACTTTAAAGGATTATTGTAAGAATTGCATAAGGTAATACGGTAAAGGAACCGGTGCACAGTAGATTGATAGTTAATTCTCATTTCCTTTCTTCTATGAAACATGCACACATCATCTAAGATGAGAACCCATGTATAAAATAAACTTATGACAAAGAGTCAATGGCTCCTGAAGTAAGGGTCACCATTGTTGGGGGCTTAACCTCAACTGCCTCCAAATACTGTTAACTCTCAATTAATTTTATGTGTTTTCTGTCTTCCAGACACTTCACTGGCTACAAGGAAAGGAGAAGGTGTGAAATTTAAATTGATCTATTTCACCCTTGAATGTCCAAGCTGTAAAATCAGGTGTTTTAAATCACCTAGTTCTTCAGATTTTCTGCTTATTACTATATATTTTACCACAGTTCACAGCCTGAGACAAATAGAAAATTATTATAATTTTACACACATGAGTATATGTCTTGACTATTACAATTGGAATCTTAATATATAGAGCAATGTTGTACATATTTTGTCCTTGTTGATAGTACAGAACACTTTTGTCTGGGTTTTCTTTGGCATTTTCATACATAATGAAGAACTCAGTAATATATGCCCTGGAGATAAGGATTTAGAAAAATCTAGCATACTATCCTAGTCATGCCTCAAAAAAAAAACTGCCATAAATTAATGAGAGGATATTTTGAAGGCATTAAGATACTTTTCTTAATTATTTCCAACTTTATTTAACTTTACCTATTTTTAATCTTTCTCCGTCTTATTTGTTATTGGCTAATCATCTCACAGTAATTAAATCACCCTCAGCTGAGTCCCCCATGCCTCTTCAAGTGCCCCAGCCTGATGTAGGTCTCAGCTCCGACAAAAGGAAGCTGGGAAATCCTGTTGTGTGGCACTATTCTTAAGAATATCTTTACTCTTACAATAATAGCTATAGTTTTGAAAGGTATCAGTGGATTACAAAATGAAGTCCTCAACCAATGTTGTATCCTCATTTTCCCTCCAGGGGGAGCACAACTTTCATGTGTAATGCAGGGCTGCTGCTTTATTGTTTTTTCCTTTCAAGACATTTTATTACTTGTAAAACTTAGTAGGGTTAATAGTGATATATGAGTAACAATATAAATTTACAAACAGCAAAAGGATACTATTTTAGTGTCATAATTTTATATACTGTAACTAACAGTAATACTTTCATAATGTAATATCTTGATTGATCATAAATTTATTCCTGGCTCATTTTTCTGCTAATTTATTTATTAGATTACCAAATTTATACTTTTATGATCTTTATGTTCAATCAATATAATTGAAGGGAGATCAGTTGTTCTTGGTAAGTGAAAGGTCACAAAAATTTTTTGATAATTTTTAAGTTTGAGAAGGATCTTTCTACTTTTTAAAAGAGAAGCCATTTAATATTTGGATATGTTCTCAAAAATCATCAAATTCTTTAATTTTACAGAAAAGGATACTTAGGTTCCAGAGACACTAAGTACGTTGTCACACACTAACCAGAAACAGACCTGGGCCTAGAACTCAGGTCTGAGTCGCCTGACTTCTACTGGACCACACTCAAGAGAGCACCCCCTCTTCTTACTGGCAATTTCTAATATTAAGTTATTTTCAAAAGCACAGTTGGGAGAAAGTATAAATAAATAAAACAGATGATTTTATATAAAAAAGTAGCAATTTCTACCCACAATTTCTATTCCATATGAGTGTTTCCTTTCTTGCAGGTTTCTTTTTTTAATAGTAAGTCCATTTTTGTAACAAGAAAAAAGACATAAAATTGGGCTTCTTTAGTAACAGCAAAAAAAGCTTCTGTGGAAATTAAAAAGACACTAACTAATGTTTCATCTACTAAAGCAACTTAAGATATTATTTGATTTTAAAAAAGCTCTGAGAGATTTTTTTAAAAATCATATCCACATGACTATTAGTCCAGCCAGGCACATCTCCATAGGACATCTTCTAGAGTGGCCAGTTTTCTGCTGGATCCAGCTGTTGTCAGGTCCAATGCTCTGGTTGGGTAGAGAATGATGCAGCTTCTGAAAAGCATGTACTCAGTTCCACTTCAAGGCTGATTTTCTCTGCAAAGTCTAAGTGGAAGAAGACATCCCCTTCCACCTGACTGGATTCCCCTGCAGGCTTAGAGAAACAAGGTGGCTTAGCCACCTGGGCAGACTGGAAGATAAATCAGTGTCTGTCACAATTTTATGACAAATAAGAGAGAAAAGGATTCGAAATCCTAACAAGATCTTCTTACTGGTGGAACAGCATCTGAACATTTTTTTCAGAGTTTCCAAAATAGCACATTGAGAGACTAGGTTGGAAAGGAAGAAGTTAGTCAATATATTAACAAATAAATTTTCTCCTTTCCTCAATCAGAAAACAAAACTAAAGAAAATATATCTTTAACCATAGGTACCAAAAAATCCAGTTTATCTTCCAGTTATCATTCTGTATTATGAGAACATGACTGCTTTTCAACATATTTAATATGTACAGTGACTGACACTCATGTCATTAATGACTTTTGAAATTAGAATAGCCGTATGCCCTTATTCACATATATCAATCATAATTACTTTGCTCAATTCCTAGTTTCTATTTTGTGCCAGAAAGTACCTGCTAAGACATTCACTTTTATATTATTCACTTAGCGTAAGTCTGTACAATGATGCATGACAACTCAGCCATCTTGAAGGATGAGGTCTCAAATGCTATATCTCACTATTGGCAAATCACCTTCTGGTTTGAATGAGAGACAATGAGCACTGTCACAAGAGACACTCAGGTAAAAGGGATCGTGCTCCTTTTGTCTGTCCTTTGGGAGTCTGTGAGACTGCAAATTCTTCATACTGGAAAACCTAAGAGATAACCAAGTCCAGAAATCTTTTTAAAGCTAGGGGACACTTTCTTCTAAGTGAAGCTTGCATCGAAGTTTATAAACATAAGAAAAAACCAAAGAGCCTTCGGGGCCGGCCCGGTGGCACAAGTGGTTAAGTGAGTGCACTCCGCTTCAGCAGCCCAGGGTTCACTGGTTCGCATCCTGGGCACACGCCAATGCACGGCTTGTCAGGTCATGCTGTGGCGACATCCCATATAAAGTGGAGAAAGATGGGCATGGATGTTAGCCCAGTGCCAGTCTTCCTCAGCAAAAAGAGGAGGAGTGGCAAATGTTAGCTCAGGGCAGATCTTCCTCACAAAAACAAACAAAAAAAAACAAAGAGCCTTCAGGAATCCCCAGTGCTTCATTGAGGGGGGTCTGAAAACCACTCATCTTTTCCGTCCTCCACGTTTTACAAATGAGACATAACACAAGCAGTTGGTGGCAACTTGAAGACTAGAGTTCGTCTCCTGACTGTCACATAACTCCCACCCCCGATTGCTGTGCAGACCAGACGCCTGACAAGATACAGCAGTCATTCCTGGGGATAATTTAGACATTGCCAATTTAGCAGCATTTTAGTTGATGTATGTGACAAGGCTATAGAAAAACAAAAATTATTTGCTACTTAAATTGTATAACGTATAGTTAAATGAAATTGAAAATTTTCATTTCACTTACAGCACAGTTTTGATGGGCCCAGTGGTCTTCTTTCATCTGTTCATGCTCCCTGGCGTCTCAAACCTTCTCTGCCTTTCCCCTCTTGCTCAATGTGCTCCAGCCACACGGGCTTCTTGCTGCCCAACAACATCCAAGTAGCAGTTCCTCCACAGCATCTCTGCAGCCCTGGGGTATCTGCATGTCCTCCTGCTCTGTCCTTTCCCTCTGGGCCTTGTTCCAGCCTCCCCGGGCTCTCTAATTAAAGTAGCAACCCACTCACTCTCTAGCTCACCCCATTGCCTGTCACTTACCTTCTTCATGACACAGATCATCACACAATAGACTATATAATTCACTTGTCTGCCTACTTATCCATTATCTCACTTAGCCAACAAAAACAAGCTCTGTGAAGATAGAGACTGTGTAGATAATTTTTTCCTTAGGGTATCCCAAGCCTGGCATACAGTAGGTGTTTAAATATTTGTTGAGTAATTGTAAGGGGGAATGAAAGGAGTCATCAGAAAATGATCACACCATGGAAGTAGGTGCCACCATGAAGAGTGGGCATCCTGGGAAGGGAAAGAGGGAGGAAAGATTTTATATCAGGCAACACGGATACCATTGTGCCTTTACTACTTCCTGCACATCAGCTTGCCGAGGTAAATAATCCATAATCAATCTATAAATAAAAATTTGGGTGAGTTTATGATAAGCCAGCTTTTGAGGACCATGGCCTGTGGCCTACCTTCCATAAGGAAGGTATATAACCGCTCTGGTTATATACCGTCAAAGAGAATCTATTGCATGTGATTGCAATGTCCCTTTTAAAATAGCCACGAGATTAGCCCTGCCAGAATGCCCTTCCAGAGCAACTATTGATGGACACAGCAGGGGAGCAGATCTGCTGTCTCGATGGGCGTGGCTGGTGTCAGGTCTGTTGTCTGGAGCTGGGTGGTCAAAGGATGACTGCAGCAATCAAATCCTAGCCTAAGGAGAAATGTTTATCCTTAAGGAAATGCCAATGAGTGGTAAGTTACATTCTTATCTTAAGGGCATTTTCACTTCGCTTTGGGACATGGTAAAGCAGATACACAATGCAGGCGACAGGCCCTTTTGGAAAAAAAAATTCAGGCCGAATTAGCTTTACTCCAAATGGCTTCTTCATATGTTCCAATATATCCTATTGCTTGCCATTTATATATCAAGCTCAGTATGTCTTTCAAACAGAAATCATTGAGAATAGCATGACGTAGTCACTTACTAACAGATGTCACTGTGGCAACAGAATATTAACAAGTGTCCTTCAAACATAACCATTCTCCCAAATACTGTATTTCACTGACTTAATCAAGAAGGGATTCTTCTCTCTTATACTGACAAATCTCCATTCTGAACTTAGCACTAGATGTAGCCAATTTTGAATAAAGACTTTTAACATCAAAGCCAGCAAATAGTTCTTGTTAAAGCAAATTCAAACTCGGGAACACATTCCTTTTCAGTCACCTCTAAATCCTCTCAAACTCAAGATAAGGTCCCGGTTTTGTGCAGATGGAGCAAAGCTTCTCTTCCTCTTTTTCTATTCAGATAGTGCAGGGAAGAGCCCAAAGGGTCTCCTGGTGGAACACTAAGAGTTCTTTACATTAGAAATGCATGCAGTGTTCCTAGTTTCTTTTCCATACGCCAAGACCTGCTGACCTGCCCAGAGGAGCAAACTTCTGGGCTCCAACAGCAAATAAGACTGTGTGCAGTTTACCACAACAATGAACTACAAAGATGTATCAGGAAATATTTTGAACACCCACACCTAAGCTTTCAGTTTCCCTCTGTCTAATTCCAGGGCTACCTGGAGTGAATTCATTCTCCATCCCCATCCCTTTCGTGATCGTTTTTATTTCCTTGAATCAGCATGTTATAACATCTAAGAGTAATTTATCAAAATGGTCTCTTCAAAATAGCTAGCTGAAGTATAGGAGTTATAGAGGGTCAAGATTTTAAGATGAAAATGATGTACAGAGTAACTGTACTACCAAATAAAAAGAAAATGAATGAGAAAAATAAGAGACAGAGAAAAAAATGAGAAGGAGAAGGAATATAATAGAGAGTAAAAGTCACAAAGTGAGAAAAAAGGTGAAAGAAGATGTAGGAAAGAAAAAGAGTCAGGAGAAGCATGAGAAATGGCAAAAAGGGGCACGAGCAGAGGGAAGACACCAGGCTCAGAGCGAATGACAAGTCAACTGGCTTCTGAGCAGGGCTCAGGTCTAGAGTCACTGGGCTACATTTGAGAACTCCATTCAGGTCTAACATCCTGAGAATGACCACGCCTCATCCAAACTTGGACGGCACTGGTTACCAGCGCTCACCTCTCCCAGCACCTGCTGGAGCTTTGGGAACTGCCTCTCTCAGCTCTGGTACTGACAGAATCTCCACTAATTATTCATCAACTGAGATGGTTGTTTTGAAAGAATAACCCAGAGAGAGCTCTCTCAAGGATACATTTAAACCTGCCAACTTCTTCAATCACACTTCTGAAGAATTAAGAAACTAAAATTTTTTTTTTTAAATTACTGTGAAGCAAAGTAGGACAAAACTTTCCTGGAAAAACATTAAATGTTCCATCTTTTTCGAAGTTACCTCGCTAAAGTTCTGAGCATAATCTAAAATTCTGGGCTGCCCACAGTTCCAAATGTGTTTCAGAAATGATATCTTTATCATCACCAAGTAAGCCTGTACCTTATGAAACAAAATAAACTTGGATGAGTTTTATCTTGTACAGAGAGGTCAGCAATAAAAAGACTAGGATGTGACTCTCTGTTCTGAAGGAAAATAAATAAAATCACACCAAAATATACAAAATATGCCTCTAAAACAGAATGAAGTCGCCTCTAAAGAGTTTTACATTTTAAGTAATAATGCACTTATATAAAATTATACATCAGTTTGACTAAAATCTAGTCAACTTAATAGAGGAAGAACTCATTAAATTTCATGTAAATAGCATGACTTATCATTAGCTGCATAACAAATGGTAGATATTTTAATTCTAGCATACTATGCCCCTCCAAAAATGAAGGTGGGTTTAAACCTGTCATTTTCCTAAAAGGGGCCAACCGTATGGTCTGCTTATTTGATTATTTAATAGTATGGATCTTCTCCTCATTGCCAACGAAGGATGTCTACACACAGCCTTTAGCTTGCATAAGTAAGGGGAAATGCAGGCTGAGTTTACAAAAAGAAAAGTTCAAAATAAGGCATTATCATTAGGAGACGTGGTCAATGTGTTCAAGAATATTTTCTCCCTTGGTCAAGTGAGCAGCTGAAGAGAGAATGCTCTCAACCTCTTCCTTGGCCCCTTATAGAATTTGTGCATTACCTCAATTGAACGTGTCCTAAAGTGTTTGAACTAAACTTGGAAATGAGTTGATGATACTGCATTTGCATTACATCACACAGAATCTCTTTCATTAGGCACAATTCGAAACACATTTTTGGGACATTAGAGGCCAGAAAAGTTTTGCTTCTCTGAGAGACTGTTGTTTTTCATCTCATGGACATGAGATGACCGAAAATTGTTCCCATTTCCCTTTCTACTTTAAACCTGAGCGATACATTTCCGACTACCTTTAAATACTGCAGGTCCTTCTGAAACACATTTCAGTGTACTGGCTTACTTCAGCTTCGTTGCTTTCTTCCATCCTAAACTCCTTTCAGTTTGATCTATTTTCCTTTGTAATCCTTTTGTATACCTAGATATTTAAAAGGTGCTTAAATTTGTATTGGAGAAAAGTTGGGTTACAATTCTTTCAGCCAGCATTTAAACTCAATTTTTGGGTTTCTACACAAAAAATTTCTGCCATGTTTCTACCAGCTCTCCTTCCATATGTTTTCCTCCAGGATTTCCTGTGACAAAATTGCCTTTCTAAAAGCCAATCCTCCTTTCACTCTCTTGGCCAGTCACATTTCCATAGAAAGATAAAGGACTGGATTTTCCAAAGATGCAACAAGAATGATCAAGTCCTGATTCACACCTAGACAGACTGTTCCTGTTCTCCATGAGTTTTAAAACTCAAGTTAATTATCTCTTTGATTTTGTCTCAATCTCTCGAGAAACCTTGACACTGAGCCCCTAAACCGCACCACAGCCTGCTTCAGCAGACACAACACTCTCTCTCTAATGCTTGCATTCATGTGCTGAGTAGCGACTATATTTATTTGGATCTTATTCAACAAAGGATCTTCATAGATTCACTCACATACTTAAGTATATACTATGTGCCCAAAGGTCTTGAAATGTTGGGGGTCTGCAAGGAAGACAGATATGTATAAACAGATAAATTACACTACAGAGATAATTTGAATGAAAGACATATGAATAAACTGCTGTGGGACTCCAGGAAAAGAATCACCACGGGTTGACCTACAACTAAGATATATAGCTATGTACTGGGGCTTTGAGGGAAAAAACGACCACTATGGGGGGTGGACAGGCTTTGTACCATCTAAATAAAGGAAAATGAAGGGAGAGAAGAGAAAGAGAACACAACATAAACAGAAAGGTTTTCTTCTTCTTCATGTTTCTGCCACCAAGTTTTGGAGCACACTGCTTGCTGATGTCATTTCTAGCCAGTCTTTTCATTCAGCCGGCTTCTATCGACTACAAAAATTCGATTGTAACAACTGGGCTCCTCTGTGCAGACAATGCCAACTATGTAGGGAGCCAGGAGGGGAGCAAAAGAGTCACAGGAATCTGCAGCCCTTCTGCAGTTCACTGGTGGGGAGGGGCACCGAGGCTTCACCTTGGCCTCCTCTCCAAGTTCACAGAAAGGAGAGTCGGTTCCTTCCTTGATATATGAACATGGAGAAAAACCTGTTTCACAGAAGGAGTTATGGAAAATTTAAAGTGAGAGCCATGAAAAAGGCAGAAGATTTAGCACCATGAATCTGAAGTAACTGCATATGTGAATTAACAACAAGTATAAAGAAGAGCTGAAGACAAAAGAAAGGCAAAAAACAAGTTCTCAATTTCTAAGATGGAAGTGCAAGGCTTTCTTCTTCAAAAAGAAAAAAGTCATTGAACACTTTCCTTTAAAATAAAATTGAAAGTGGCCACATGTTGCAAATAATGTTTTTAACCATGATGTCACTACACAATAATGTGTAGCAATCAGTTGTTAAGTTCACTGCAAATAGTTCATTCCTTAATAATTATGTTATCAAAGTTTGAAATTGATATATATACACTTTAGAAAATAGAAAAACTGTGTGCAAATTGGTCATTATTATTGACAATGTCACTCTTACAAGTGAAAGCTTCATTAGGACAGAGCAGGTAACGTGACCCTAGATTGCTAGAGTCATAGCAAGAAAACTTAAGAGAGTACCAACAGGACATTTGGACAAAACAATGCTATATGGCTGTTCGGTTTATAACAGATCAATTGGAGAAACACAGTCATTACATTAAATTATTTTCTACTTACCTTCATCACTCATTCCAAAAACACATATTTTAAAATGAGACAAGTTATTACATTAAAAATTACCAACTCTGGCATTTTGAAAACTACATCCAATAATGAAGTAAAAACTGGGTTACAAACATCCTGGTATCAATTCCAACTACCATCTTTTACCAAACTAAAAGTCTCATTATCACTAATTCACTTGCAATCTAGTGCCCCTCCAATATACAAAATCAACAACTTAAAATATGTCCTATCTTTTTTTAAATTTCACTAAAATTTTAGGGGATAAAATAAATATGTCTCTTGGACAAGTTGAGAACGATGGAGACACTAGGAAAGGAAAAGATGAAAATTACCCTAATCAATGATGTAAAACACAAGGTATGAACAATTGTTAAAAGAATTCTCTATGAAATTGATCAATTTTACTATCTCTACACCTGGCTATTTCCTATCAGTAATTAGATACATAAGCAAATAGAATAGTGTATTTAATTGGATCAATTCTTTTACTTGCGTGCTTTCCCTTTTAAAACTACATATACTTTTATGTATTTGCTTTATTTTCAGGTGGTGTCACATTAGAACACCCTCATCTCTGAAGATCTTTGCATTAAGGAACTTTACCTTGGCCTTTGATCAACTGTACTCTGTGTTATGGTCAACTCAGAGCCCTACATGCACCAATGTTTCCTACATGATCTCTCCCGTGCGTTGTTCATGTCAGGGAGCATAGTCCACCAAGTGAACACTAAGCAATGTTTCAAAAGCATCATCTATTAAAAGGAGGACATGCAGGGTTGGTTTGGGCCCCCAATCAGTGCCTCAGTGCAAAGAAGAAAGAGATCACTGTATCCCCCAGATACTGGGATTAAAACAGGAGGTTATGAGCAAGAGGTTCCCTCTGCAGGCCTTTAAGCAGGGACCTGGAATAAAACTGCTGACACCGTGGACCATGGTTGGTTTTACAGGGAACTCACGAGGAAGATAAGGACATGAAATAATGATAATTATAATAACAGCAACAAACACTTCTACTGAGCCAAGGACTACACTCTGAATGTAAATTCTGTGCTTGAACATACATGAACCTAAAAATATCCCGATCTAGTAAATGTTGACCTTTTCACCATTTTATAGATGAAGAGACTGCATACAGTGGCAAGAAAACTCATCCAGGTTACAAAGCTGATAAATGGCAGAGACCAATCTCTGTGCTCTTATGTTATGCTCCTTAACTACAACACCAAGTTAAGTCTCTAATGAATATCTCCACTTGCAACTGCCAAGACCATCGTCCTCGATCAATGAAGGTAGACGTGGGCAAGGCAGGGACCCAGGTGTGCGAGGCCGCCTGATCTCACATCTGGCACACCGGTTGCCAGGCTGCTTCCTCCTCTGTTGGGGCACAGCACACGCCCCAGGAGACTTGGCGGCCATCCCCAGGGCTATATCCTCTGGAAATTGTCCCCTTGGAAGGGGCCTGGCCCAGGTGGCAGGTTGGGCTGGTTGGCCAGGCTCCTTTGGAGAAAGCTGACGAGCCCTGCCAGCCTTGCAGTCGCCATGGGCGTGACACCTCTGCCCTCAGGCAGAGTGCCTCACGTGTGCACTCCATCGTGGATTTCTCCCCAGAGCCATGGCCTGGTCACTAGGAAGGCCAGGCCCTCCCGACTCCAGAAAGGAGGCTTGGACCTGTCGCCAGAAGGGCTTGCCCAGTGCGACCACCGCTCCCTAGGCCTGCGGGCTCGTGGGGCCGCACTCACTGCTTTGCCATATGTCTGTCTCAGCCCTTCTGAGTCCACAGAGCCTTTCCTCCACCTGGCTGCTGTGGAAAGTGCAGGTGTGGGGTTAGGCCATGGCTTTGTCTTTCGAGGTATAAATGAGCCCTGGGACAAAGCAGCTGGCCCAGGCAGAGCCTTGAGCTCGAACCCCAGTCTGCCTGGAGTCACCAGGGCCAGACCAACGCTTCCAAGGCAGTGAAGCTGCCTGCAAACTGAGATGAATTGGACGAGGGGAGGGAGACAACAGCTGAAGCCAAGTCAAGAAGGACGGTGTTTTTCAGCTGCAGCTGGTAGTCGCCCTAGGGACGCCCCAGCCGTTCAGAGCCTGGTGGGAGGGTGGGGCCTTCACTGAGGACCCCCACGGCCCGCCCTAGGCTCTGGCGGCCACGCATGCACCCTTGGCCTGAAGGGGTTGAACCCAAGCCCGCAGGGTTCCTGGAGCAGCCAGAGAAAGAAGGGCCCATGGGAGAGGTAGGAGAGGTGGGCAGGGCACCTCACCTTCCTCTCCTCAGTTCCCCAAGGCAGAGAGAGAGAGAGAGAGAGAAATCCCTGACCTCTGAGTCACTGCCTCTACCACTGGCTGGTGCCAACTGACACGCCATCCCACTTCCACCTGCCGCCTCCACGCCTGCCCCGTGGCCAGCCCCACCACACAGAGGTTGGTTCCTGGTCACCTCCTTGCTGTCCCTTCCAGACCTGATCCCAGTGCAGGGGAAATTGTTCAGACATGACTTTACATGTTCCTCTCCATGAAAATTGTCTTTTTCCCCTCTCACATCCCACATGCCTACCCCTGACATCCTCCTTTGTCATTAGCTCATGAGAGGACACAAGATGAGAATCTCTGCCATTGTGTGGAGAGACATTTTTTCCTGGGTTCCTCCCATGTACACACCTTCTTCATCTCAGTATGATTTTTCTCTAATGAACCTATCTTGTTAAGGATTTGGCCAGCCATAAGAACCTAAAGGGAAAGGGCGGAGGGGGATTCTCTCTCTGCCCCAGACAGCCCCGAGCTGGGTCGGTCCCTCAGACCTTGCCAGGGGCAGCCCATCCCCTGAAGCCCTCTCCTGGGCCATCCCAGGGCAAGCCCAATGCCAGCCCCACCCCACCCGCCACTGCCACGACCATCATCCTCCCTTGGGAGCCCTGCGTAGGACAGGGACCCGGGTGTGGGAGGCCACCAGATCTCAGGTCTGGCACACCACTTGCCAGGCTGCTTCTTCCTCTGATGGGGTCCAGCACTCGCCCCAGGAGACTTGGCGGCCATCCCTAAGGCTTTGTCCTCCAGAACTTGTCCCTTTGGAAGGAGCATGTGCCAGGTGGCATGTTCGGCTGGTTGGCCAGCCTCCTTTGGAGAAAGCAGGTGAGCCGAGCCAGCCATCCCGTTGCCCTCTGCATGGCTCCTCTGCACTCAGGAAGAAGGCCTCACACGTGCCCTCCTTCATGCTTTTCTCCGCAAAGCCATTTCCTGGGCTACTATTAGTGTTACTTTAGTGTTATGGTTGGTTTCCGGTTACTGTCAGTGTTAGGGTTAGGTTTAGTTTTCGGATTACTGTTACCTTTATATTTAGGTATATGTTTAGGGTTACGGTTAGGTTTATGGTTCTGTTAGGGATAGGCTTATGATTCGCGTTAATGGTATGTTTGAGTTTACGTTAGGGTTAGGGTTAGGGTTGAGTTTAGGATTAGGGTTGATTGCCAGGTTTCGGTTAGATTTCAGGTTAGGGTTAGGGTTCAGTTAGCATAGGGTTATGATCTGGTTAGTGTAAGGGTTAGGGTTTCTGTTACTGTTGGGGTTAGGGTTATGGTTAGTGTTAGGGTCATGGTTCTGGTTAGGGTTAGGGTTTGGGTTTGGTAAAGGTTTGTTTTATGTGTAGGGTTAGTGTTAGAGTTTAGGGTTAGGTTTAGGGCTAGGGTCAGTGGTCAGGTTCAGTTTAGTGTTGGGTTTAGTGTTAGGGTTCGAGTTAGTTTTAGGGTTAGGGTTAGCTGTAGTGTTAGTGTTAGTTTTCGGGTTAGTGTCAGGGTTAGGGTTTGGTTTTCATATTGGTTTAGGCTTAGGGTTGTGGTTGGGTTAGGCATCGAGTTAGTGTTAGGGTTCGGGTTCGGGTTCTTGTTAGGGTTTGGATTCAGGTTAGCATTCGGGTTAGTGTTAGGCTTAGGGTTAGGCTGAGGTTTAGGGTTAGTATTCGGATTAGGGTTATGATTAGGTTTCGGGTTCAAAAAAGGCTTCGCTTTAGCGTTAGGTTTCTTGTTAGGGCTAGGGTTAGGGTTAGGGTTGGGTTCGGGTTATGGTTAGGGTTAGGTTTACCTTTTGATTTCCGATTAGGGTTATGGTTAGCATTAGGGTTTGATTGAGGTCTAGGGTTAGGGTTAGGGTTAGGGTTAGGTTTAGCGTTGGGTTTGGATTAGGGTTAGGGCTAGCATTAGGGTTAGAAATATGGTTAGACTTCAGTTTAAGGTTAGGGTTAGCAATAGAGTTCGGGTTCGGGTAATGTTTTGTTTTAATGTTAGGTCTAGTGTTCGAGTTAGGGTTAGGCTTAGGGTTTGACTCGGGCTAAGATTAGGTTTAGGGTTAGGGTTACAGTTCGGGCTAGGATTGCTGATAGGGTTAGGGTTAATGTTCATGTTAAGTTTAGGTTGATGTTTAAGGTCAAGGTTGTTTTCGGGTTAGGGTCGAGTTAAGATTAGGGTTAGTGTTCGGGTTCGGGTTAAGTTTAGGGTTAGGGCTAGGGTTAGAATTAGTGTTGAGATTAGGGTTAGGATTAGGTTTCAGGTTCAGGTTAGGGTTAGGATTAGTGGTAGGGTTCATGTTAGGTTTATGGCTAGGCTTCAAGTTAGGGTTGGTTTCGGGTTAGGATTAGGGTTAGTGTTCGGTTGAGCATTAGGGTTATTGTTAGGGTTAGGTTTTGGATCAGAATTATGTCTAGGACTAGGTTTAGGATTCGGGTTTGGTTTAGGTTTTGGGTTAGGGTTCAGTTTAGGGTTAAGTTTAGGGTGCAGCTTAGTTTTAGGGTTAGTGTTCTGGTTAGGATTAGGGTTAGGGTTAAGGTTAGGGTTAGGTATGTGTTATGGTTAACATTAGGTTTCACGTTAGGGTAAAGTTTAGGGTTAGAATTAGGGTTAAGTCTAGGGTTAGGGTTATGATTGTGTTGGGTTAGAGTTAGCATTAGGGTTAGGGTTCAGGTTCGGCTTAGGGTAATGGTTACTGCTAGGGTTTGGGTTATGGTTAGGCTTAGGGTTAGGGCTCGGTTTAGGGTTACGGTTCGGTTGGGTATGGTTAGGGTTAGAGTTCTGGTTAGGGTTATTGTTAGGATTATTGTGAGGTTCAAGGCTAGTGTTAGGGTTAGGGATACTGTTAGGGTTATGGTTAGGATTAGTGCTAGGTTTCAGGTTAGTGTTAGGCTTCGGGTTGGTGCTAGCACTAAGGTTATGGGTCGGGTTAGTGTTAGGGTTAGGGTACGGGCACTGGTTTTATTTAGGTTTAGGGTTAGTGTTAGGGTTTATGGTTAGGATTAGAGTTAGGGTTCTGTTAGGTTTAGGGTTTGGTTTAGGATTCCTGATAGGGTTCGTGATTGGGTTAGTGTTAGGGTTTGTGTTCGGGTTATGGTTAGCTTCGGGTTATGGTTTGTGTTAGGGTTTGAGTTAGTGTTACGTTTTGTGGGGTAGGTTAGTTTTAGGCTTAGGTTAGTGTTTGGGTCAGGGCTAGGTTTAGGGTTCGAATTTAAGTTAGGTTTTGGGTTAGGGTTAAGGTTAGTGTTATGGTCCAGGTTAGGATTAAGGGTAGTGTTAAGGTTAAGGTTTGGGTTAGTGTTAGGGTTAGAATTAGCATTTGGGTTCGAGTTCGTGTTCTGCTTATGTTTAGGGTTAAGGTTAGGGTTAAATTTAAGGTTCAGGTTATGCTTAGTGCTAGTTTTTGGGAAAGGGTCAGGTTAGGGTAACTGTTAGAGTTAGGGTTCAGTTTAGGCTTAATGTCAGGGCTAGGGTTAGGGTTAGGGTTCAGATTAGAGTTAAGGTTCACATTAGAGTTAGGGTTTGGGTTAGTGTTAGGGTTAGAATTAGCATTTGGGTTCGGGTTCGTGTTCTGCTTATGTTTAGGGTTAAGGTCAGGGTTAAATTTAAGGTTCAGGTTATGCTTAGTGCTAGTTTTCGGGAAAGGGTCGGGTTAGGGTAACTGTTAAAGTTAGGGTTCAGGTTAGGCTTAATGTCAGGACTAGGGTTAGGGTTAGGGTTCAGATTAGAGTTAAGGTTCACATTAGAGTTAGGGTTTGGTTTCGGGTTAGGGTTAGGGTTATTGTTAGAGTAGCGGTTATTGTTAAGGTTCTGGTTAGGATTCAAATTAGGCTTTATATTAGGGCTCAGGTTAGGGTTCATTTTATGGTTAGTGTTAGGTTTTGGGTTAGGGTTAGAGTTAAGGTGACTGTTAGAGTTAGGGCAAGTGTGAGGGTTCGATTTCAGATTAGGGTTATGGTTAAGTGTAGGATTAGAGTTAGTGTTAAGACTGGGTTTATGGTTCCAGTTCGGTTTCCGGAGTCGGGTTAAGTTTAAGGTAGGGTTAGGCTTTGGGTTACTTTTAGGGTTAGGGTTCGTTTTAGGATTAGGGTTAGTGTTAGGCTTAGCTTTACGGTTCGGTTTCAGGTTCAGGTGAGGTTTAGCGATAGGGTGGGGTTATGCTTTAGGTTACAGTTACGATTTGACTCTAGTTAGGGTTTAGGTTAGGGTTAGGCTTGGAGTTAGAGTTCACGTTAGGGTTAGTGTTCGGGTTAGTCGTTGGTTGTGTTAGAGTTATGGTTTGGTTTAGGTTTAGGGTTAGTTTTAGGGTTAGGGTAAGAGTTCGAGTTAGGGTAAGGTTAAGGTTAGGGTTCGGGTTCGGGTTAGTATTTGGGTTCGGGTTTGGTTTACGGTTGGAGTTCAGGTTAGGGTTAGGGTTAGGGTTAGGGTTATGGTGTGGGTTAGTGTTGTGGTTCAGGTTCGGGTTAGGGTAAGTGTTCAGGTTCAGGTTAGATTTAAGGTTCCTCTTCAGGTCAGAGATACAGTTCTGGGTAGGGTTTGGGTTAGGATTAGGGTGCAATTAGTGTCAGGGTTGGGGTTTGGTTTAGGGTTAGTGATAGTTTTAGTGTTATGGTTAGGTTTAGGGCCATTGCTAGTGTTAGTGCTAAGGTTTGCATTAGGTCTAGGGCTTGGTGAACGTTTACAATTCATTCTAGAGCCAGGGTTAGGCTCAGATCTAGGACTGGCTTAGGGTTAGGTCCATGTCAAGGAGAATGCTTGGTGTTAGTTAGGATTAAGGTTATTGTTGGTTAGGGCTAAGGTTAGGGTTGGGGTTAGTGTAAGGGTTAGGGCCATTGCTAGGGTTAATGCTAGGGTTAGGGTTATGAGTAAAGCTTGGTCAATTGTTAAGGTTTGGGCTAGGGCTAGTGTTAGCATCAGGTCTAGGACTAGGTGAGGGTTAGGGTCAGGCTTAAGGTTGGACTTAGGGTGAAGGTTACCATTGGGGTTAAGGTTAGTGTTGCTTAGGGTTATGGTTAGAGTTAGTGTTAGGGCTAGGGCTGGGTTATATTTGGGTTAGTGCTCGGATTAGTGTTATGGTTATTCTTAGAGTTAGGGGAGGGTGTTTGAGTTTCGGTTAATGTTAGGTTTAGCGGTAGGGGTAGGATTAGGAATAGGGCTAGGGTTAGTGTTAGAACTGGTTTAGGGCTACAGCAAGAGCTAGTGTTAGGGTTAGGGTTACATTACGTGTAGGGTTAGGGTGAGGGTTAGGGGTGGGGGTAGTGTTAGGCGTAGTGTTATGGCAAGAGTTATCATTAGGGCTGGGCTTAGGGCTAATTTTAGTTATCATGTTTAGGGTTAGGTTTCCTTTTAGGTATATAACTAGATTTATTTTTATGGTTAGGGTCAGTGCTGGTTTTGAGGTTAGGGCTAGGGGTGTGATTAGGTTTAGGTCTGATGGTAGTGTTGGGTGTGCCTTAGGGTTGGGACAGTGGAAAGTGTAGGAGTAGATGTAGAGTTTTGGTTTGGGTTAAGACTAGTGTTAGCGTTAGGGTTATGCTAGTGTTAGGGTTACTGTTAGGGCTAGGGCTAGGACTAGGTTTAAAGTTAGGGTTACAGTTGGCATAGGGTTACAGTTACAGTGAGTGTTAGGGGTAGGCATATGATTAGGGTTAGGGCTAGGGCTCGTTTTAGGATTTGGAGTGGGTTTAGAGTTACAACTAAAGTTGTGTTAGGGTTCATGATACAAACCCCAACCCTATTCCTAAAACTAATGCTAACATTAATCCGAACGTGAAGCCTAATTCTCACCTTAGCCCTAACACTAACCCTAACCCTAACCGTAGCCCTAGACATAACCTTATGCTTTACCCTAACCCTAAAGCTAACCCAACATTTACCCAGACACTAAACTTATGCCTACCATTAACCCTATACCTGACCCTTACCACAACACAACTCCAACCCAAACACTAACATTAACCCTAACAACAATCCAAGAATTAGCACTAAGCCTAAGCCTATCCCTATCCCTAACACTAACCCTAGTCCTAGCCTTAACCCTAACCCTGGCACTAACTCTAGCGCTAACCTTAACCCTACTGTAACCCTACCCCTACCCCTTGCACAACCCAACCTACCCCTGAAACTAATCCTAGCCCTAGCCCTAAAACCCAGACCTTACACTAGCCATAACCTAAACTCTATGTCTAAACCTAACCCTTGCCCAAACCTTAACCGTAACACTAACACTATGCTAACTCTAGTACACTAACTCTAAACACTAAGACTAACACACACCTTAACTCTAACCTTAACAATAACCGTAACACTAATACAACCCTAGCCCTAAACCTAACCCTAACCCTATCTCTATCCCTAATCTTAAATCCAAGTCTAACGCAACCTTAACTCCAACCCTACCCCTCCTTCTCTCCATAAAACTAACTCTAACCGTAAGCAAAAACTAACTCTAACCCTATCCTTAACCCTGGGAACATGTTTGTATAGCACAGGGAATCCAGAGTAGAGCTGAGCCAAATCACGTCTAGCACCCATTCCTGGAAATAACATCATACCCCATCTCCTTTCCTTCCAGCTAGTAAGGATCACAAAATACTTAAACAACATTTGGCACAAATTGCTGTTTGGAATCCTAAACCAAACCAGTACACAAACCCTAGTCCGAACCCCAAGCCTAGCCTTAACCTTAACAATAACCTGAACCCGAACCCTAAATATAACCGTAAACCGAACGCAAACTTAATCCAAACCCTACCCCCTTCTCTCCATAAACTAACTCTAACCCAAACCAAAACCTAACTCTAAGCCTATCCTTAACCCTAACACTAATCCTAGCCCTACCTCTACACCTCTACACCTACCCAAACCCTAACCCTAACCATAATCCAATCCGAAGCCTAAGCCTACCACTACCCCTAACACTAGGGGTATAACACTAATCATATGCAGAACCCTAATGCTAGCACAAACACTAATATTAAACATAACACTAAATCTAGACATCACCCACCCCTAAATTTACCTCTAACTTTAAACCTAAACTTAACTTTAACTGTGCACTTATCCCTAGCACTACCCTTAACCCAAACACTTAGCCTACCCCTAACCCTAATCCTAACCCTAATCTTACCCATGGCCTTAAAATAACGCTTACCCTAGACCTAATGCTAGCCCTAACCCTAATCCTGGCTCTTGCCATAGACCTAACCCTAACTCTAACCCTAACCCTAAACCTGACACTAACCTTAGCCCTACCCGAGCCCAAACCTTAACCCTAGCCCTAAGCCAACACTTACTACTACCCTAGATCCTAGTCATAGACCTAAACCTAACCCTAACACTAACCCTTACTCTAACCCAACCGTAACTCTAACCCTAAGCCTAACCCTAATCCTAGACAGAGTCCTAACACAAACACTTGCCCTAACCCTAACCCTTTTCCTAAACCTAAGCCAAACCCAAACCCTAAACATAATGGTAACCCTAACACTAAACTTACTCTTAAACATAACCCTCATCCTAATATCAGCCCTAACCCTAACCCAATTGCTAAGCCTAACACTAGCCTTAACCAAATGCTAGCCCTACACATAACACTAACTCTAAAGCTAGCACTAACCATAACCTAAACCCTAGCACTAGACCTAACCTTACAACTTACCATAACACTCCACACAAGCCCTAACCCTAACACAAATCCAAGCCCCAGATCTGACCCTAAACTTAGCCTCAGACATGACCATGTCCCTAAGACTAACCCTAGCTCTAGCCCTAACTCTAGCCCTAACCATAACTATAGACCTAGGCCTAGCCCTAATGATAACCCTTGCCCTTTCCATAGCCCTGGCACTAACGCTAACTCTAACACTAGCACTATCACTAAACTTAGTACTAACACTAAGGCTAATATTTACCATAGCCCTAAACCTAACCCTAACCCTAGTCCTAACCCTAACCCTAAGCCTAGACATAAGCCTAGACCTAACCCTAACCCTAGCCCTAAAACAAACACTAAGCTTAACTATAACTCTAACGTAGCAATAACCTTAGCCATAGATCCAAAACTACGCCTAAACCAAATCCTTAGGATAACCCACACTAACCAGAGTCCTAAACCTATCCATAAATCTAGGCCTATTATTAGCCCTAACCCTAACCCTTGCCCTAACCTGAACTCTAGCTCTAACGCTAACTCTAACACTGAACCTACACCTAACTCTCACCATAACCCTAAACATAACCCAACACAAGACCTAAGTCTAAACTTAGCCCTAGGCATAACTCTAACCCTAACCTTAACTCAAACTCTAACCCCAACCCTAACCCTTTCCCGCTTCCCCACCCCAAGGCCAAACACTAACAGAACACGTACCCCTAATACTAACCCCACCTAGACCTAACCCAACACTAACCCTACCTCTACCCTTAACACTAATCCAAACCTAACTCTAACTCTAACTCGAACCTTAATTCTCACACTAGCTCTAGGCTTAACCTTATCTTTAACTTTAAGCCTAAGGCAACCCTAACCTTAACACTAGCCCTAGCCCTACCCCCTCCCCTAAACCTAAACCTAACCAAACGCCTACCCCTACACCTAACCCTAACTCTAACAGCAAGCATAACCCAACCTTCATCCTAACCCTACCACTAATTTTAACCCGAGTTCTAATCCTAACCCTAGCCCTAGTTCTAACACTAACCATAACACTACTCATAACCCTAAACCTAGTTCTGTCCCTAGCCCTAACATTAAACATTACACGAACCCTAACCCTAACCCAAAACCTAACGCTCACCATAACCCTAGTCCAACCCCACCCCTATCCTTACGCCTACCTCTAACCTTAAAACTTATGCTAAGTGTAACCATACACTTATACGTAACCCTAAACCTAACCCTAACCCTATAGCTGTGACTAAACCTAAACAAATGCCTAGCCCTAAACCTAACCATAGCCATAAACCTATAACTAACAGTAAACATAGCCCTGACTCTCGCCATAGCCATAAACCTAACCCTACCCCTAACCATAGCCCTTACCCTAAACCTAAATCTACTTCTAACCATAACCCTAACTCTAACCTTGACCCAAGCCTTGAACTAAACCTAGCCCTTAACCCAGCCCCAATCCTAACCCTAATCCTTCTCCTCACCTGACCCCTAACACTATCCCTAACCTTAACACTAACCCTAATATTAGCCATACTCCTAACACAAGCCTCAGCCCTAGACCTAACGCTAACTGTAACCCTAACCCTAAAACTGGGCCTAACACTTAGCCCAACCTAGAACACTAACACTAAACGCAGCCCTATGTCTAGTCTTAAATCTGACACTAACACTTACAGTAAAACTGAACCTAACCCTGGTCCAAGCCCTAGACAAAGCCCTAGCCATAAACTTAACCCTAGCCCTAACTCTACGCCTCGCCCTAATGTTAACCCTAATGCAATTCACACAGCTAACCATATCACTACCCCATAGCCTTAACTGTAACCCTATCCCTATCCCTAAAACACTCCTTACCCAGACCCTAAGACTTAAGGTAACATGAACCCTAACCCTAACCCAACCCTAAACCCAACCCTAACTGAAACCCTAAACCTAAACTTAAGCCTAAACATAACGCAATCCTTAGTGATAACACTAACACTAATCTTGAGCATAATCATAAAATTAAACCTACTCCTACACCTCATCCTAACTCTATGTCTAACTGTAACCATAACCCTAAATTTTAGACAACCCCTACCCATAAGTCTAACCCTAACTCTAACACTAATGCTAACCCTAACCCTACGCCTACCATTAATACTACCCTGAAAACTAACATTAATTTTTAATGCAACCACAAACCTAACCCCAATACTAGTCCTAGACTTAACCCTAACACAAACCCTTCCCTTAAGCCTAGCACTAACCCTAACACTAACCCTAGCCCTAACCCTAAAACCAGCCCTAGACCCAGCAGTAAACCTAACCCTAAATCTAAGACAAACCCAAACCCTAACCCTAATTGTACCCCAGACCTACTCCTAACCATAACCTACTCTTAACCCTAACCATGGTTCTAGACCCTAATGCCAACTCTAACACTAGCCGTAAACCTAAATCTAACCCTAACCCTAAAACTAACACTAACCCAATCCCTACAACTACCACTGACCTTAACCCTAACACTAACCCTAAACCTATCCCTATATCTACTCCTCCCCTAACCATAACCCTAACCGAAACCCTACCCCCTCCATAACCTTAGGGCAAACTCGAATGCAACCCTAACCCAACCCTACCACTAACCATAAAACTAACCCTAAACCAAACCCAAAATTAACCCCAACTCCATCTCTAATATTAACAGTATTCCTAGCATTAGCCATAATCATAACCTTAACCCTACACCTAACCCTAACCCTAGCCCTAGCCCTAACCTTATCCCTAACACTAACCCTAACACTATCCTTACACGTAATGCTCTGCTAAACCTAACCTTAAGCCAACCCTAACCCCAGTCCTAACACTAACACAAACCCTAACCCTAAGCCAAACTCTACCCCTACACCTTCTCCTCCCCTAATCATAATCCAAACCCTACCCCATCCTTAAGCTTAAACCTAACCCTAACACTACCGTTAACCATAAAACTAACATTAACCCTGTACCAAACCTAACCTTAGCCCTAAACCTTACCCTAACACTAATCCAAGTCCTGCACATAACCTTCCATTAACTCTAAACCTAACCCTAATCCAAACCGACCAATAACCCCACCCATACGCCTATCCCTACTTCTAAACCAAATGTTAACTCTAATCCAGCTCTACCCCTAACCCTATCCCTAACGCTAATCCTAACCCATTTGTACTCCAACCTTAATCCTAGCATTAGCCCTAAACATAAAATCAACAACAGCCTTAGCCTTAACCCTGAACTAGCACTAACCCTAGCCCTAAACCTAACACTAAACCTAGCACTAACCATAGTCCTACACTAACCATTGCACTAACAGTCCATCGCCACCCTGAGCCCTAACTCTCACCCTAACCCAGACCCAACCCAACCTCAACCCTAACCTTAACCCTAACCCTAACATTAATTCTAGCCCTAGACCTAACACTAACCCAAGCACTATCGCTCACAGTAACCATAACCCTAGCCGTAACCCTGACCCTAGCACTAACCCCATCTGTAATCTTAACGTTAACCATTGCCCTAGACCTAACACTAACCCAGCCCTACACATAAAATTAATCATAGTCTTAGCCTTAACTGTAAACCCAAGCCTAGACCTAGCCCTAAATCTAGACCTAGCCCCAAACCTAGCCCTGGCCCTAACCTTAACCCTAACATTAACACTATCCATAATCCTAGTACAAACACTAATGCTAACCCTGAACCTAACCATAACACTAAAAAGCCATCTTCATTCCCCACTATAAACCCATCCCCATACCCTTAACATTAACACTACCCTTAAGCCTAAGCCTAGCTCTAACCGTGACCCTACACTACACCTAACCCTAAACCAAAACGTTACCCAGCATAACTCCTAATTGTACCTTAATTCTAACCCTAGCCCTACCCTAACGCTAGTGCTAAACCTAACACTGGCCCAAATTCTATCCCTAGCCCGGGCCCTACTTTTAAGCCTAACACTAGTCTAAACCTTAGGACAAACCCTAACACTACCCTACGTCAAACTCTGCCATTACACTTGACTCTAACCCTAACCATTACCCTAACCCTAACCCTCAACGCTAGCCTTAACCCAACACAAATTCTAGCCCTAGATCTGACACTAAACTTAGCCCTAGCCCTAGCCATAACTCTAAACCTAACACTAACCCTAGCTCTAACCCTAACCCTAACCCTAATCATAAATCTAGAACTAGTCCTAGCACTAATGCTAACCCTAACCCTGTCCATAGCACTGGTTCTAAGCATAACTCTAACACTAGCCCTATCACTAACCCTAACCCAAAAACTACCCCTAAACCTAACCATAAACCATCTCTAAGCCCAACCCTACCCATTCCCCTAAGCCTAACATTAATCCTAACTCTAACTCAGTTCTACGCTAACCCTGACCCTAACACTTATCCCAGTCTGAGCCACAACCCTAACCTTAGTTTGACCCCTAACACTAACCATAACTCTATCCCTAAAAAAACCGATCCACAGCAATTGCCCTAGCCCTACCCCTAAACTAAACTTACCTCTAACAATAACTCTACCACTAAAAGTAAACCTAACCCTAGCTCTAGGACTAACCCTAAACATAAAACTTATCCTAACTCTAACTCTAGCTCTAGGCCTAACCCCAACCCTAGCCTAGAGGTAAACCTAACGCTAACTCTAACAGTCACCAAACGCTAACCGTAACCCAACAGTCACCCTAACCCTAATGTTAACACTGCCCTAATCCTAGAACTAACCCCAATGCCAACACTAGCCCATGTCCAAACCCTAACCCTAACCCTAACCCTAGTCTTAATCCTACTCCTAACCATGACACAAGCCCTACACCTGACACTAACCCTAAGCCTATACCAAACCCAAACCCTAACCTTAAACATAACCCTAACCTCCCACTAACCCTAGCTGTAGCCCTAAAATTGCCCCTATCCATAATTCTAACCATAACACTAATCCTAGACCTACTCTTAACCCTACTCCTAATGCTAGGCTCAACCTTAGCCCGGAGCATAATCCTAGCTCTAACCCTAACTGTAGCCCTAAGACTAAATCTCATGCTACCACCAGCCCTAACACTCACCATAACGCTAACCCTAACCCAACCCTCACCCTACCCCTAAGTCTACCACTCCTCTAACCCTAACCCTAACCCACTCTTAGAACTATACTATCCCTAACCATAACCTAACCCTTACCCTACCCCTAACCTTAAATGAAAACCTAAACAATCCCTAACCATAACCATAACACTAATCCTAACCCTAACCTTTATCCTAAGCATAGCCCTAGCCCTAACACTATCCCTAACTTAGCCGTAATCCTAACGATAGCCCTAGCTCTAGCTCTTGTCTTAACCCTAGCTCAAAAATAACCGTAACCCTACCATAATCCGAACCCAGCCATAAACCTAAACCGAAGACCAGCCCTAGCCTTAACTCTAACTGTAGCACTAACTCTAGACCTAGCCCTAACTGTAGCTATAAACCTAACCCAAACGCAAAGCTTAAACCTAACACTAATCCTAGGCCTAAACCTAGCCCTAACCCTAAACCTAGTCCTAACACTATCTTAACGCTAGACCTCCTCGTAAATCTAACACTAAATCTAAACCTAACACAACCATAAACCTAACCATAAACATAGACCTCACTCTAACCATAGCCCTAACCCTAACCCTACCCTAAACCTAGCTGTAACTCTAACCCTACCCCTAAACGTAAACCTAAACCTAGTTCTGGCAATAACCCTAAACCTAACCCTGACCCTAAACCAAGCCATAGACCTAGGGCTAACCCAAACGTTAGAGGGAGACCTGAGCCTAACCCGAGACATACCATTAACCATAACTGTAACGGTAACCAGGAACCTAATCCTAACCCTAGAAATAGGCCTAACTTTACCCTAGCCATAGACCTGACCCTAACCACAACCCTAACCCTAACCCTAACCCTAACCCTAACCCTAACCCTAACCCTAACCCTAACCCTAACCCTAACCCAACAGTAGCACTAACCCTAGTGCTAACCATGACCTAATCCTAGCCCTAGCCCTAACCCCAAGACAAGCCCTCGTCCTAACCCTAACCCTAACCACGGACATAAATCTAGTTCTAAACCTAAGCCTAACCCTAAACATAGCCTTAACCCTAGCCCTTAACCTAACCCTAAGCTTAGCCCTAACCCATACTCTAACCCTAACCGTAACCCTAGACCTAGCCCTAGAACTAACATTAACCCTAGCCATATCCTTAGCCCTGGTGCTAACCCTAACCTTACCCCTAACCCTATGCCTAACACTAACGCTAACCCTAACCCTAAGCCTCACTCTAGCCCTAATCATAGCCCTAACCATAGCCATAGCCCTAACCTTAATGCTAACACTAACAGTAGCCCTATCCCAAACCCTAACCCTGCCCCAACCATAACCGTAACTCAAACCCAACTCTAACCTTACCCCTAACTCTACCGCTACTCCTACCCGTCACCTTAAGGCTTATGCTAATTTATTGTTCCCACAAAGCCATAGTAGATAGATGTATGTCATATCTGCACATCCTTCTAGTTGCTATATGTGGGACGCGGCCTCAGCATGGCCGGACAAGTGGTGCATTGGTGTGCACCCAGGATCCAAACCCAGGCCGCCAGCAGCAAAGCCCATGCACTTAACCCCTAAGACAAGGGGGGGGGCCCCACACTTACCCTAAGTATAAAGCTAACCTTACACATAACCGTAAAGTTAACCCTGACTCTACCCATAACCCAAACTCTAGCTCACGCAACATTAAACTTAACACTAACCCTAATCCTAGACATAGCCATTAGCCTAAAACCAGCCTCAGCCCTAACACTAACCAGCATCCTAGCACTAACCCTAGCCCTAAGACTAACCATAGCCATAAACCTAACTGAACTATAACCCTAAATCTAACCTTAGCTCTAACCCTAGACCTAAACCTAAGCCTTTCCCAAAACCTAATCCTAACGCTAACCATACACCTGACCCTCACCTGAACACTAAACCTACCCCAAGCATAACCCTAACACTAACCCTAACCCTAGTCCTAAGTCTAGCACTAAGACTAACCAGAACTCTGTTCCTAACCCAACCCCAAGCCCTAACAGTGACCCTAACCACAACCACAACCAAAATCACTACCCATACCCCAAACCTAAGCCTAACCCAACCCTAATCCTAAACATAGCTCTATGCCAAACACTAACATTAAGCATAATGCTAACCTTAACACTTGCCCTAGACCTAATCCTAATCCAGCCCTAGACCGGACCCTTACACTAGCCCTAAGCCTAAGCCTAACCCTAACCACAGACCTATCCCTAGCCTTAAGTCTAACCCCAGTCCTAACCCGAGCCCTGGCCCTAACCCTAACTCTAACACTCATCTTATCCCTAACCATAGCCACAACACTAATGCTAATCCTAACCCTAACCATGACCCTAAACCGATCTCTCCCATTCCCAATCAATAGCTCAAACCTTAACACTAGACCTAACAGTACCCTTGCCACTAAGTCTAACACGAACCATGACCATAAACTGAACTATAATCTTAGCCATAGCCCTAACCATAATGCTAGACCTAGACCTAACTCTAACCCTAATCCTAGCCCTAATCTTAACCATGGCAGTAACCCTAATGCTCAATCTAGCCCTAGCCTTAACGTTAACACTAAAACGAACTGTAGCTCAAAGCCAACACCTACCGCTATGTGTAACCCTAACCCTAAACGGGGTATTAATCCTAACGCTAACCCAAATCTTATCCATAAACCTAACCCTAACCCTAGCCCTAGCGCTATCACTAACATAACCTTAAAACTAACACTAATCCTTACCCTAATCTGTAACCTAACCCTAACCATAGCACAGACTTAATCCTAATCCTAACCTTAACCTTCACTCTAACACTAAAACTGACTCTAACCCCTAAGCCTCACCCTAAACCTCACCAAACCAGAACCCAAAAACCAACCCAAACCCTTACCCGAACACAAACCCGAACCTGAACACTAACCTTGACACCAACACTAGGACTAAGCCTAAACATAAACTTTAACCTTAACCATAGCCCTAACCCTAACTCTAACCCTAGCCCTAATGCTAGCCTTAGACCTAAACCTAGACCTAGCCCTAACCACAACTGTAACCCTAAGGCCACTCTAGCCATAACACTAGGCCTAGCCTTAGCTTTAGACCTAACACTAGCCCTAGACTAACCCTAACTCTAAGTCTGGAACTAACAGTAGTCCTAGCCCTAAACCTAGCGCTAAACCTAATCCTAATCCTAGCCCTAGATATAACTCCAGCCATAACACTAACCCTAAGAGTAACACTAAACCTAACCATAACACTAAACGTAGCCATAAGCCTAGCCCTAGCAGTAATCATAACCCTAACCTTAACCCTCATAGTAACCCTAGCCCTAACCCTAATACTAACCCTGGCCCTAAACCTAACCCTAAACCTAACCCTAGACCTAACCCTAATCATAGCCCTAACCCACACCCTAGCCCTATCCGTAACCCTGGCAATAACCCTAAACCTAGCCCTCACCCAAGCCTTAGCCCTAAACCTAAACATAGTCCTAGACCTAACACTACCCGCAAGCCTAACCCTAACCCTAACCCTAATACTAACCCTGACCCTAATCCTAACCCTAATCATAGACCTAACCCACACCCTAGCCCTATCCGTAACCCTGGCAATAACCCTAAACCTAGCCCTCACCCTAGCCTTAGCCGTAAACCTAAACATAGCCCTAGACCTAACCCTACCAGCAAGCCTAACCCTAAACCTAGCCCTAGCCATAAACCTAATGCTAAACCTAACCCTAGCCTTAACCCCAGCCCTAGCCCTAACCCTAAACCCTAGCCCTATCCCTAACCGTATCCCTAACCAAAACTCTAAAGCTAATGCTAACACTAACCCTAACCCACACACAATTGGTTTTATTTCAATATATGTGAAACTTGTCGCACACAATATGTGTGATGTCATACATAAAAATGTGAATTGTGTCACAAAAAAGGTGAATGGTGTCACAGATATCAATGGGTGTGTTTTCACACACAAATGTGAGCCTTGTTACACATACACCATTGGTGTGATGTCACACACACATTGAGTGATGTCAGACACACAATGTGTGTGAAGGCACACAGCAAACTGGTGAAGTCACAGACAATGGGGGTGGTGTTTCTCATTAAAATGAGTGTGAATTCACATATAATGAGAGTTACACAATACACACATGTGGGATTTAAGTCAGAGTAAAATGTGAGAGATTTCACAGACACCTGGGTGTTATTTCATACATAGGAGCGGAGGTCACATTACACTGAATAATATGACTGCCCTCACACACAATGGGAGTGATATCACACAATTTATGAGATGTGACTGGCTATCCTCGTGTTATCATAATCAAGGTTTGTGATGTCCAAAAAAGTGTGTGATGTCATACATAACGATTGCAGTGATGTCACACACAAAATGTGAATGACGTCGCAAGCACGACATTGGAGTGATGTCAAACACACTATCAGAATGATGCCACACTCAATTGGTGTGATGTCATATATAATAATGGGAGTGACACCAACATAACAACAGTTAGGATATCATATGCTAATTAAGTTTGCTGTCACACACAATTGATGTGATGTGACACAAGGTGAGGATGTTGTCACACACAAGTGGTGTGATGTCACCCATAACCGTGTGTGTCATGTCACGCATAATGATGGGAGTGATATCACATGCACATAATGGAAGTGATGTCACACTAAAAATGTGATTTGTGTCAAAAGGGACATGATGATGTCACACAAAGGAGTGAGAGTGTTGTGACAAAATTCATATGATGTCACACATAATGTGAGTGATGTCACACAGAAACAGGTGAGTAATACAGCAGAGGACTCGTGACTGATGTCAAACATGTGTGTGAGTGATGTCACACTATTGGTGTGATGTCATAAACACAAGAGGCATGTTGTCTCAAATAACAGAGAGATGTCACTCCAAATATCTGAGTGAAGTCACAGAAACACCATGAGAGTGATGTCACAACAGTAGTAGAGTGATGTCCTCAAGAATTCGTGTGATGTCACACAGAATATTGGGAGTAACAACACAGGTAACAATAGCGATTTCATATGCTAAATTGCATTCATTTCACACACAATTGCTGTGATGTCAACATCTGAGAATGTTGTCACGCTCATAATATGTGTGATGTCATACATGAAAAGGTGTCTTGTCTTATGTCACAAAAAAGTGAATGGTGTCACACATATCACTGGGTATGTTTTCAATCACAAATATGAGCCCTGTCACAAGTACACCATTGGTGTGATGTCAGACACACAATGTGTGTGAAGGCTCACACTAACCTGGTGATGTCACAGACAATGGGATTGGTGTGTCTAAGGAAAATGAGTGAATATTCACACATAGCAATGAGAGTTACACAAAACACACCAGTGTGATATGTCAGAGTAAAATGTGAGAGATTTCACAGAAACCTGGAAATGACTTCATACATAACAGTGGGTGTCACATCACAGATAAGAATATGACTGCCACCACACACAATGAGAGTGATATTACACAGCTTGAGAGATGTGACCGTTTATCCTAGTGTTAGCACACTCATGTTGTGTGATGTCCGAAAATGGGTTTGATGTCCTACATAACGATTGGAGTGATGTCAGACACAAAATGTGAACCACATCACACTCCGTTGGAGTGATGGCAAACACTACCAGAGTGATGCCACACTCAATTGGTGTGATGTCATACATAATACTGGGAATGACACCACACATAATAATGGTTGGTAAAGCATACGGGAATTAAGGTTGATGTCACACACAAGTGTTGTGGTGTGACACACAATGAGGATGTTGTCACACTCAAACAATTGATGTGATGTCACCAAGAAGCATGTGGTCACGCCACGCAAAACAGTGGGAGTGATATCACATGCACACAATGGGAGTAATGTCACACTTTAAAATGTGAATTACGTCACTATGGACATGTCACTGATGTCACACATAGCGGGAGTAATGTCACATTATTGATGTGATGTCACACCTAATGAGACTGAGGTCACACATAAACATGTGAGTAATATCACAAAGGATATGTGACTGATGTCACACATATGTGAGAGTGATATCACACTATTGGTCTGATGTCATACAACGCAACAGGCGTCATATCACACATAAAAAAATGATATCACCCAAAATATATGAGTGAAGTCACAAAACACTATGGGAGTGATGTCACAACACTAGTAGAGTGATGTCCTCGAGAATTAATGTGACATCACACAGAATTTGGGAGTGACATGACACTTAACAATAGCCATTTCATATGGTAAATTCAAGTGCTGTCACACACAATCGGTGTGATGTCAACACGTGAATGTTGTCACACACACAATAGGTCTGATGTCATACATAAAAATGTGAATTATGTCACAAAAAATGTGAATGGTGTCAGACATATTGGTGGGTCTGTTTTCTCACACAAATATGAGCACTATCACACATACACCATTGGTGTGATGTCATACAGACATTGAGTGATGTCAGACAAAGTGTGTGAAAGCACACACCAACCTGGTGATGTCATGGACATTTGGAGTGGTGTTTCTAAGGAAAGTGAGTGTGAATTCACACATAACAATGAGAGTTACACAAAACACAATAGGGACATAAGTCAGAGTAAAATGTGAGAGACTTCACAGAAACCTTGGAGTGATTTCATACAAAAATGGGGATGTCATATCAAAGTTAACAATATGACTGCCCTCACACAAGGGGAGTGATATCATACAATTTGAGAGATATGACAGGCTAAACTACTTTTATCCCGCTCAAAGTGTGTGATGTCCCAAAATGGGTGTGATGTCACAAGTAACGATTGGAGTGAAGTCACACACAAAATGTGAGTGATGTCACACACTGTTGGCCTGATGTCAAACACACTATCAGAGTGACGTCACAATCAATTGATGTGATATCATACATAATACTAGGAGTGACACCACACATAATGGTTTGATATCACATGACAATTAAGGTTGATGTCACTCACAATTGATGAGATGTGACATGCAATGAGGATGTTGTCACACACAATGGGCTGCGATGTCACTCATAAACAAGTGTGTCACATCACGCATAACATAGGGTGTGATATCACATGAACACAATGGGAGTGATGTCACAAGTTACATGTCACTGATCTCACAGAGAGCAGTGGGAGTGATGTCACACTATTGACGTGATGTCACTCATAACAATCGGTGTGATTTCACACATAAATATATGAGTAATCTCACTAAGGACACATGACTGATATCACACACAACCTGTTAATAGCCTACACTCAGGTTTCTATCCAATGTATTGAAAGAGCACTTCTGCTGAACTCAGCTTGCCAGTAGCTCTAGGGAACATACTCTAATGAGAACTTTTATACTTTTCACTAGAACTGGTACAGATTATCTGTAACATCCATTCAATGAAAGTACAGTGTGAAGAAAAACTCCTTTTTTAAATCTGTTTATGATCATCTTGAAAAGTCCCTTTTCAAAAGTTGCAGTTCGCGTCTTTCATTCAGGCTTACTCATACATGGAACGAAAGAATATGCTCATTGATCTCAGTTTGCCAGTAGTTGTTGGGAGCATCTTCCTATGAGAGGGTTTAAACTTTTCACGACACAAGGAAGAGAAAATATCTAATATTCATTTATGAAAAGCACAGTGTGGAGAAAAACTCTTGCTTGTACCTGTTTAGCATCTGCACTGAAAAGTACTTTTTCAAACATTGCAGCTCACGACATTTAGTCAGGCTCTCTCACACAGTATATGAGAGAATGTTCTTACTGAGCAAAGGTTACCATTAGCTGTAAGTAAGATCTTCCCATGAGAGCTTTGATCCTTTTCACTACTGCTGGGAGAAAGTATCTATAACATGCATTGAAATAACATACACGGTGGAATAAAACTCATCTTAGTTGTTGAGGATCATCATGATGAGTGAATTTTTCAATCATTGATCTTCATGGCCTGCACTCAGGCTTTCCCTCAAATATAATGGAACAACACCCGTTCTGAACTCAACAGCCGTGTAGCTGTAAGTCAGCTTTTCCTTGGAGGGCTTTTAAACTTGTCACTACAGCTGGGAGGGAGGATCCTTAACATTCATAAAATGAAAGTCAAGTGTGCAGAGAATCTCAGACTGGTATGTGTATAAGATCCTCCTGCAAATTGCCTTTTCCATCATTGTAGTTAACGACCGTCACTCTGGCTCTCTCTCCTATGTAATGCAAGAAACTACTTGCTGAACTCAGCTGGTAGGGAGCTTTAAGCAGGATCCTCCTTTGAGAGCTTGTAAACTTGCACTGCAGCTGCAAGAGAATATCTGTAACATCCATTCCATGTAAGTTCTCTGTGGAGGAAAGCACTTCCTTTTAGCTTTTTAGAATCATATCGTAAAGTGCCTTTTCATCTTTGCAGTTGATTGCATGCACTCAGGCTTCCTTCTTGATATAAAAGAAAACACCCCTGCTAAACCTACTTTGCCAGTGGCTGTTAGGAACACCTTACTAGGAGAGTTTCCACTTTTCAACACAGCTCGGAAATAAGCTGTATCACATCCATTCAATGAAAGTACACCGTGAAGAAAACCTCCCCTGTAAGTGTTTATGATCATGTTCTTAAGTGGTTTTAAATACATTGCAGTTTCATCTGTATTCAGGGTCTCACGAGCATATCATGATGACTATTATTGCTTAACACAGCTTGCCAGTATCTGTTAGTAACAGCTTCATATGAGAGGATTTAAAATTTCATTACCACTGGGAAAGTGTATCTATAACATCCATAAAACGAAAGTCCAGTATGTATAAAATTTCTTGCATCTATCTGTATACGACTATGCTGATAACTGTCTTTATCAACATTGCAGTTATCTACCTTCAATCAGGAATTCTTTCCCATGTAAAGCAAGAAAGTTCTTGCTGACCTCTTCTTCCAAATACTTTACACGAGGCTCTGCCTCTGAGAGCTTTTAAACTTTCCACAGCAGTGCAGCGAGTATTTCGTGAACATCCATTCCATGAACCTACTCTGTGGTGAGCAACTCTTAAAGTTAGCATTTTAGGATATGTTAAAGTGTCTTTTACTCTTTGTCACTCATTGCCTGCACTGAGGCTCCCTTGCCAACCGAAAGACCAATCACCACTGCTCAATCAAGTTTGAAAGTAGCTGCTAGGAACAACGTCCTATGCCAGCTTTCCAACTATCATTACAGGTGGTGCAGATGATCATTACCATCCATTCAATAAAAGTCGACTGTTCAGTGCAACTCCTGCTTGTAGGTGTTTAGGATCATCTTGAGAAGAGTCTTTTAATTACTGCAGTTCAATCTGCATTCGGGGTCTGAGTAGCATATTATGATGAACACTATTGATTAACACAGGTGGCCAATATCATCGGTTACATCTTCATATGAGAGGTTTAACAGTTTCATTGCAGCTAGGGGGTAGTATCTATAACATCCATAAAATGAAAGTCAATTGTGGAGAAAATCCTTCCTTGTGTCTATATAGGATCTTCTTACAAATTGCCTTTTCCCTCTTTGCAGTTAACGACCTTCACTCAGACTCTATCTGCCAAGACATGCAAGAAAATGTTTGCTGAACTCAGCATGCAAGTATCTCTGAGGAGTATTTTCCTCTGAGATCTATTAAACATTTCACTGCAGCTGGGAGAGTATATCTCCGACATCCATTACGTGAACATACTCTGTGCAGAAAAACTCCTCCTTTTAGGTATTAGGATCATATGGTAAATTGCCTTTTCCTCTTTGCTGTTCATTGCCTGCAATGATGTTTCCTTCACTAATATAGAGACAAAACACCACTGCTCAACCAATTTTGCCAGTAGATGTAAGGAACGTCTTTGTATGAGAACTTTCAAAGTATTACTACAGGTTTTGCTGATTATAATTAACATCCATTCCATTCAAGTTGAATCTTCAGAGAAACTCCTGCTAGTAGCTCTTTAGGATCATCTTCAGAAGAGACATTTAATACACTAGAGTTCAATCCACTTTCAGGCTCTCATGAACATATCATGACAAACATTATAGCTTAACACATGTGGCCTATATCTGTAAGTAACATCTTCATCTGAGACGTTTTAAAATTTCAGTACAGCTGGGAGAGGGTATCTATAATATTCATAAAATGAAAGTGAAATATGGAGAAAATCTGTGGCTTGTCTCTTTATGAGATCAGCCTGCATATTGCCTTTAGATCACTGCAGTTCACGACCTCTCTCAGGCTATCTAGCCCATGTAATGCAAGAAAGTGTTTCTTACCTCGTCTTGTAGGAATCATTAAGGACGATCTTCCTCTGAGAGCTTGTAAACTTTTCACTGCAGCTAGGAGAACCTATTCATTACATCCATTCCATGTAAGTACTCTGTGGAGGAAAACACTTGTTTTTAGCTTCATCTGGATCATATTGTCAATTGCATTCTCACCTTTGAATTTCATTGCCTGCCCTCAGGCTTCCTCCCCGATGTAAAGAAAAAACACCACTGCTAAACCTACTCTGCCAGTAGCGATTAGGAACACCTTCCCATGCGAGTTTACACTTTTGACCACAGCTCAGAATAAAGCTCTATCACATCCATTTAATGAAAGTACACCGTGAAGATAACTTCTGCTTATAACTGTTTAGGGTCATCTTCATAAGTGACTTCAAATACACTAGAGTTCAATCTGCATTCAGGGTCTCACTAGCATGTCATGACGAACACTATTGCTTAACACAGGTGACGGATATCTGTTAGTAACATCCTCATTGGAGAGGATTTAAAATTTCAGTACGGCTGGGAGACAGTATATGTAACATCCATAAAATGAAATTCCAGTTTGGAGACAATCTCTTGTTTATATCTGTGTAGGATTATCCTAAAAATTGCCTTTTACATCATTGCTGTTAACGACCTACACATAGGAATTCTCTCCTTGTAATGCCAGAAAGTTCTTGCTCAACTTGCTTGCAAGTATCTTTAAGGAGCACCTTCCTCTGAGAGCTTTTAAACTTTCCATTGCAGCGGGGAGAGAATATCTATTACATCCATTCCATGAACATACTGTGTGGTAGAAAAGTCTTCCTTTTCGTTTTTTGGATCACATAGTAAAGCGCCTTTTCCTCTTTGTAGTTCATGTCCTGCACTGAGGCTTCCTTCACACAGGCAAGACAAAATACCACTGCTCAACGAAGTTTACCAGTAACTCTTTGAAACACTCCTAGGAGAGCTTTCAAACTATCACTACATGTGGTGCAGATTATAATTACCCTACATTCAAGGAAAGTGGACTCTTCAGAGAAACTCTGCTTGTAGCTGTTTGGGATCATCTTGAGAAGAGACTTTGACTACACTGCAGTTCAATCTGCATTCAGGTTCTCAGTAACTTATCATGATGAACACTATTGCTTATCACAGTTGGCCAATATCTGTAAGTAATATCTTCATATGAGTGGTTTTCAAATGTCAGTACAGCTGACAAAGGGTATCTGTAATATCCATCAATTGAAATTCAGATGTGGAGAAAATCTTTTGCGTGTATCTGTATAGGACTATTCTGAAAATTGCCTTTTCCAACATTGCAGTAAATAACATTCACCCATGCTCTTTCTCCCAAGTCAGGTAAAAAATATTTGCTGAACTCAGCTTGGAAGTATCTTTAAGGAGGCTCTCCCTCTGAGAGCTTTTCAACTTTTCACTGCAGCAGGGAGCGAGTATCTGTAACATCCATTTCTGGAATGTACCCTGTTGAGAAAAATTCTTCCTTTTAGCTTTTTAGGATCATATTGTAAAGTACCTTTCCTCTTTGTCGTTCATTGCCTACACTGAGCCTCTCTTACCATTGGAAACACAAAACATTCCTGCTCAATGACCTTTGCCAGTAGCCATCAAGAGTATCTTCTTAGGAGTGCTTTTGAACGATCACTACAGGTGGTGCAGATTATTGTTATGATCAATTCAATGAAAGTTGACGCTTGAGAGAAACTCCAGCTTGTTGCTGTTAAGGGTCATCTTGAGAAGAGACTTTTAATAGACTGCAGTTCAAACTCTATTCAGGGTCCCACTAGCATATCATAATGAACTATATTGCTCAAGACAGGTGGCCAATATCTGAAAGGAACATCTTCATCTTAGAGGTTTTAAAATTTCAATACTGCTGGGAGAGAGTATCTATAATATCCATAATATGAAAGACAAGTTTGGTGAAAATCTCGTTCGTGTATCTGTGTAGGTTCATCATGCAAATTGCCTTTTCCCTCATTGCATTCAATGGCTTTCACTCAGCTATCTCTCCAAAGTAAAACAAGAAAGTGTTTGTTGAACTCAGCTTGCAGGGTCCTTTAAGAATGGTCTTCCTCTGAGAGCCTTTAAAATTTTCACTGCAACTGGGAGAACTTATCTATAATATATATTCCATGTAATTACCACGTGGAGAAGAACACTTGCTTTTAGCTTCTTCAGATCATATTGTCAGTTGCATTTTCATCTTTGCATTTCATTGCCTGCACTCACGTTTCCTCCCTGATTTAAAGAGAAAACACTACTGCTAAACCTACTCTGTCAGTAGCTGTTAGGAACACCTTCTTATGAGAGTTTCAACTTTTCAACACACCTCAGAAATAAGCTCTATCAAATCCATTCAATGAAAGTATACCGTGAAGAAAACCTCTTCTTGTACCTGCTTAGGATTATCTTCATGAATGACTATAAACGCACTGCAGTTCAGCCTGCTTTTAGGGTATCATTAGCATGTCATGATGAACACTATTGCTTAACACAGGTTGCCAATATGTGTTATTAACGTCTTCATATGAGAGGTTTTAAATTTTCAGTACAGCTGGAGAGAGTATCTATAACATCCATAAAATGTGAGTTCAATGCGGAGAAAATCTCTTGGTTGTATCTGTATGGGAGCATTCTGAAATTGCCTTTTCCACCATTGCAGTTAACGATCTTCCCTTAGGAATTCACTCCCAGGTAAGGCAAGAAAGATCTTGATGAACTCAGATGGCAAGTAGCTTTCAGCAAATCTGCTTCTGCAAGCTTTTAAACTTTCCACTGCAGCTGGGACAGAATATCTATACCATACATTCCATGTAAGTACTCTGTGGAAGAACATACATCATTTTAGCTTTTTAAGATCATCTTGCAAAGAGTCTTTTCATCTCTGCAGTTCACTGCCTGCACTCAGGCCTCCTCCCAAACATAAAGACAAAACACCACTGTAAACCTATTTTGCCAGTTGGTGCTGGGAGCACATTCCTATGAGATGTTATAGTTGTCACCACAACCGGGGAAGAAACTCTATCACATCCATTCAAGGAAAGTACCGAGTGAAGAATATCTCGTCGCTGTTTAAAATCATATTCATGAGTGACATTAAAAACATTGTAGTTCGGTCTACCTTCAGGGTCTCACTAGCATATCATTATCAACACTATTGCTTAACACAGGTTGCAAATATCTCTTAGGAATACCTTCATATGAGAGGTTTTAAAATTTCAGTACAGATGGGAGTATGTATAACATCAATAAAATGAAAGTTCATAGTAGAGAATATTTCTTGCTAATATCTGTATAGGACTATCCTGAAAATTTCCTTTGCATCCTTGCAGTTAACAACATTCACTTAGTAATTCTCTCCCTATTTAATGAAAGAAAGACCTTGCTGAATACAGATTGCAAGTAGCTTTCCAAAGGATCTGCCTCTGAGACTTTTTAAACTTTCCACTGCAACTGGGACAGAATATCTATAACATCAGGTACATGAACGTACCCTGTGCAGAAAAACTCTTCCTTGTAGGTTTTTGGATGATGTGGTTCAGTGACTTTTCCTCTTTGCCTTTCATTGCCTGCACTGAGGCTGTCTTCCCAATGGAATGACAAAACACCGCTAATCAACCAAATTTGCCAGTAGTTTTCAGGATCATCTTACTAGGAGAGCTATCACTACAGGTGGTGCAGATTATCCTTACCATCTATTCAATGACAGTTGGCTCTTCAGAGAAAATCCTCCTTGTAGCTGTTTAGGATCATCTTGAGAATCTGAATGCACTGCAGTTCAAACTACATTCAGGGTCTCACTAGCATATCATGACGAACACTTTTGCTTAACACAGTTACCCAATAAGTGTAAGTAACATCTTCATAAGAGAGGTTTTAAAATTTCAGTACACCTGGGAGATAGTATCTATAGCATCTGTAAAAGGAAAGGCCAGTCTGGAGCAAAATTCTTGCTTGCATCTGTAGAGGTCTATCCTGAAAATTGCCTCTCCCAACATTGCTGTTAACGACATTTACTTAAGAATTTTCTCCCTGGGGCCTGCCCGGTGGCACAAACAGTTTCGTGTGCACGCTCCACTTTGGTGGCCTGGGGTTTTCAGTTTCCCAACCCTGGGCACGCACCAACACACTGCTTGCCAGGACACGCTGTGGTGGCGCCCCATATAACGTAGAGGAAGATGAGCACAGATGTGAGCTCAGGGCCAATCTTCCTCAGCAAAAAAGAGGAGGATCAGCATCGGATGCTACCTCAGGGTTGATCTTCCTCACACACACAAAAAATAATAATTCTCTCCTATGTAATGCCAGAAAGTTCTTGCTTCACTCTGTTTGCAAGTAGGTTTAAGGAGAATCTATCCCTGAGAGCTTTTAAATTTTCCAGTGCAGCTGCGAGCGAATATCTATAGTATCCATCTAATGAACGTACTCTGTGGAGAAAAACATTTCCATTTAGTTTTTGAGGATCATATTGGAAAGTGCCTTTTCTTCCTTTTGGTTCGTTGCCTGCACTGAGTCTGCCTTCTCAATGGAAAGGCAAAATACCACTGCTCAGGCACTTTTGCCAGTAACAAGTAAGGAAATAACTTCGTGCCCTGTCTCTCTTCCTTCTAGCAAATGAAGTCAACCTTCCTTACCCAGGTTGGGGACATATTGCCATTTCAGGTCTTGAGAAGGAATATCACATTCCTTTGAGAAGGCAATTTCTGATCCCGGGTTCTAAGTAGAGCTCTAGGAACAAGTTAGTAAATGAGTTTCAAAGATTACTGGAACTTAGCTGAACTATGTATAACACCCATTGTTGGAAATAACTTCATGCCCACTATCTCTTCCTTCCATCTCGTAAGGATCAGAAACCTAAAGCAGGTATATAACAGAATGCAGTTTCAGGCCTTGAGATTGAATCTCATATTCCTTTGAGAGGACACTTTATGACCCAGGCTTACAAGTAAATGTCTAGAAACGACTTAATATGTGAGTGGCAATCATTATTACAGCTGAGCTAATCTATGGCTAACACCCATTTCTAGAAATATCTTCATGCTCAATCTCTCTTCCTTCCAGCTCTGAAGGTTTACATTCCTAAAACAGGTTTTGAATATATTGCTGTTTCGAGCCTTAGGAGGGAATATCACATTCCTTTGAGAAGGCACTTTCTCGTCCCAGCTTGTAAGTAGATGTCCAGGAACAAGTTAGTATATGAGTGGCAATCACTACAGCTGAGCTCAACTGTATAAAACCCCCTTCCCTGGAAGTATCTTTGTGCTCACTCACTCTTCCTTTCAGCTCGTGAAAATCTCCTTCCTAAAGCAGGTTTAGGACATTATCCTATTTCGGTCGTTGAGAGCAAATCTCACATTCCTCTGTGAAGACACTTACTGATAACTTCTTGTAAGTAGATGTCTAGGAAAAAGTTGATATTGGAGCATCAATCAGTACTACAGCTGAGAAAAATGATTTATAATGCCCATTCCTCAAAATAACATCATGTAAAACCTCTCTTCCTTCTAGCACTAAGCATCTCTAAACTAAACCAGTTTTGGAACATATTCCCCTGTTGGGCATTGAGAAGGAATCTCACATTCCATTGAGAAGGCACTTTCTGATCCCAGAGTGGAAGTGGATGTCTAGGAACAAGTTTGTATATGAGTGGCAAGCGTTACTACAACTGAGCTAAGCTGTGTATGATACCCATTCCTGAAAATAACTTTGTGCCTCGTCTTTCTTCCTTCCAACTCATAAGGATCACAAAGCTAAACCAGGTTTGGAACATATTACCATGTCACTCCTTGAGATGGAATCTCATATTCCTTTGAGAAGATACATTCTGATCCTGTCCAGAATGTTGAAGTCTAGGAATAAGTATATATATGAGTGTTAGTCATTACTAGATCTGAGATCAACTGTCTATAACAACCATTCCTGGTAATACTTTTTGCCTCATCTCTCCTCCTTCGATCTCATAAGGATAACAAATATAAACCAAGTTTCATGTATCAAGCCATTTCAGGCCTTGAGAATGAATCTCACACTATTTTGAAGGCACTTTCTGATCCCTGCTTCTAAGTAGATATCCAGGACAAGATTCTATATAAGTGGCAATCGTTACTACAACTGAACTATTCTTTGAATAACACCCAATCCTGAAAATAACTTCATGCCCAATCTATCTTCCTTCCAGCTCGTAATGAAGACCTTCCTCAACCAAGTTTGGAACATATTGCCATTTCAGACCTTGAGAAGAAATCCCACATTCTTTTGAGACAGCAGTTTCTGATCACAGCCTGTACATAGACGTCTAGGATCAAGTTTGTATGTGAGTGGCAATCACTAATAGAGCTATGATTCTCTCTTCCTTCCATCTCGTAAGGATTACAAACCTAAATCAGCTTTAGAACATAATGCCATTTCAGACCCTTGAGAACAAATCTCACACTCCTTTGAGAAAGCACTTTCTGATCCCGGCTTGTAAGTAAATGTCTAGTAACGAGTTTCTAAATGAGTGGCAATCATTACCACAGCTGAGCTAAACTGTGTATAAGAACCATTCCTCAAAATAACTTCCTACCCCATCTCTCTTCCTTCCAGCACTAAAGGATTACATTCCTAAGCAAGGTTTTGAATGTAATACCATGTCAGGCCTTGAGAAGGAATCTCACATTACCTTGAGAAGGAACTTTCTGATCCCAGCTTCTAAGTAGATCCATAGAAACAAGTTTGCATATGAGTGGGAATCATTATTACAACTGAGCTGAACTATGAATAACACCTATTCCTGAAAATAACTTCGTGCAGGTCTCTCTTCCTTCCAGATCATAAGGCCCACCTTCCTCAACCTCGTTTGGAACATATTGCCATTTCCGACCTTGAGAAGGAACCTCATATTCCTTTAAGAAGGTACTTTCTGATCACTGCTTCTAAGTATATGTCCAGGAACAAGATTCTCTATAAGTGGCAATCGTTAGTACAACTGAGCTATTCTATGAATAGCATCAATTCCTGGAAAAAAACTTCATGCTCAATCTCTCTTACTTCCAGCTGGTGAGTACCACCTTCGTCGACCAAGTTTGGAACATATTGCTGTTTCAGGCCTTCAGAAGGAATATCACATTCCTTTGAGAAGTCACTTTCTGATCCTGGGGTGATGTAGATGTCTAGGAACAAGTTTGTATATGAGTGGCAATCATTACTACACCTGAGTTAATCTATGTGTAAAACTCCTTCATGAAACTGTCATTGTGCCCAATCTCTCTTCCTTCCATCCAGTAAGGATCACAAACTTAAGCCTGGTTTGGAACACTTTGTGATTTTGGGCCCTGAGAAGGAATGTCACATTCCTTTGCAAAGGCCCTTTGTGTGCCTGACCTGTATGTAGATTACTATGAACAAGTTTGCATATGAGTGGCAATCATGACTACAGGAGCTAAAGTATGTATAACAGCCATTCCTGGAAATCACTTTGTGCCTAATCTCTCTTCCTTTATCTCATCAGAATCAGCTTGCTCAACCATTTTTGGAACATTATGCTACTTGGGGCCTTGAGAAGGAGCCTCATAGGGTCCAGCACCATGGTGTAGTGGTTAAGTGTGCACCCTCTGTTGCTGGTGGCCCAGATTCGGATACCGGGCACACATCGACACACTACTTGTCAGACCATGCTGTGGTGGCATCCCACATAAAGTGGAGGAAGATCGGGATGGATGATAGGTCTGGGAAAGCCTTGCTCAGCAATTACAGGAGGATTGGCATGGCCGTTCACTCAGGGCTGATCTTACTCACAAAGAAAAAAGAGAAGAAACCACATATTCCTTTCAGAATGAACCTTCTTATCTCGGCTTCTAAGTAGAAGTCTAGGAACAAGTTTGTATATGTTTGGCAATCATTGCTACAGCTGAGCTAAACTGTGACTGACAGCCATTCCTGGAAATTTCTTCATGTCCAAACTCTCTTCATTCTGGCTCGTAAGGACCATCTTCATCAACCAGGTTTGGAACATAGTGTCCTCTCAGGCCTTTAGAAGGAGTTTCACATTCTTTTGAGAACAGATTCTCTGATACCAGCTTCTAAGTAGATATCTAGGAACAAGTTTGTATAGGCGTGACTGTCATTACTGGGGCTGACAAAGTTGGTACAACACCCATTCCTGGAAATCACTTTGTGCCTAATCTCTCTTCCTTTCATCTCGTAAGGATCACAAACCTAAACCAGATTTGGATCATAATGCCATTTCGGTCCTTAAGAAGGAGTCTCACATTGTTTTTAGAAGGAATATTCTGATCCTGGCTTTTACGTAGATGTCTAGGAAGAAGTTTGTATATGATTGGCCATCATTACTACAGTTGAGGTAAACTTCATATAGCAGCCATTCCTGGAAGTAACTTTGTGCCTAATCTCTCTTCCTTCCATCTCATAAAGATCACAAACCTAAACCAGATTTCAAACATACTGTCATTTCGCACCTGGACAACAAACCTCACATTCCCTTGAGAAGGCTCTTTTAAAAAGTGTATAACACATAATCCCTGAAATAACTTTGTGCATAATCTCTCTTCCTCCCATGTTGTAAAGATCACTTTCCTCACCCAGGTTTGGAACATAATGCCATTTCTGGACCTGAGAATTAATCTCACTTTCCCTTGAGAAGGAAATTTCTGATGCAGGCTTCTAAGTAGAAGTCCATGGACAAGTTTCTATATGAGTGACAATCATTCCTAGAGCTTAACAGAAGTATGAGTAACGGCCATTCCTGGAAATAAATTTGTACCTAACCTCTCTTCTTTCCATCTTGTAATGGTGAAAAACCTGAACCCGGTTTGGAGCACAATGCCATTTTGTGCCTGAGAATGAATCTCATACTCCTTTGCTAAGGCACTTTCTCAACCTCCTTGTAAGTAACAGTCTAGGAACAAGTAGCTATATGAGTGGTAATCATTACTACAACTGAGCTAACCTATGTATATCACCTGTCTCTGGACATGACTTCGTGCCCAATTTCCCTTCCTTCCAGCTGCTACATATCTCCTTCCAAAAGCAGGTTTATAAACAGTGCCATGTAGGGCCTCGAGGCAGGATCACTCTCAAATGCCTTGGAGAACACAATTTCTTTTCCGGGTTTGAATGTAGATGGTATGAAACACCTTGGTATCTGAGAGGCATTCATTACTACAGCTGAGTTGAACTATGTATTACAACCATTCCTGATAGTAACTTCATGCCCAATATGTCTTCCTTCCAGCTCCTAAGGATCGCCTTCCCAAAGCAGGTTTTGCACAGGGCCATGTAGGGCCTTGAGAGAGAATCTCACGCACATGCCTTAGAGAAGGAACTTTCTTATCCCGGTTTGTAAGTAGATGGTAAGAAACATCTTTCTGAGTGGCATCACTACTACAGCTGAGCTAAACCATGCATAGCATCAGTTCCTGGAACAAAGTTCAGGCCCAATATCCCTTCCTTCTGGTACATGAGGATTGCCTTACGAAGGAGGGTATGGAATGAGGACCATGTAGTGCCTTGAGACACACTGACTCACAAGCCATAGAGAGCACACTTACTGATAGCGGATTCTAAGTAGATGGTTAGGAACATGTTTGTATCTGAGTGGCAAGAATTGCTACAGCTGAGCTAAACTAAGTATAACACTCATTCCTGGAAATGACTAAGTGCCCAATCTCCCTTCCTTCCAGCTCCTAAGGATCGCCTTCTCAAAACAGGTTTGGAAACAGGACTGTGTATTGTCTTGTGACAGCATCTCACTCATAAGCCATTGAGAGCACGTTTTCTCATGCTACATTCTAAGTAGATGGCTAGAAGCATGTTTGTATCTGCGTGGCAGGCATTATTACAGCTGAGCTAAAGTAAGTATAACTCCCATTCCTGGAAATTACTCTGTGCCCAATCTCCCTTCCTTCCAGCTCCAAAGGGTCACCTTCCCAAAGCAGGTATGGAAACAAGGCTGTGTAGGGCCTTGACACATGATCACTCTCAAATGCCTTAGAGAACGGAATTTCTTATCCTGGGTTGGAAGTAGATGGTTAGAAACATATTTGTTTGTGAGTGGCAATCATTACTACAGCTGAGTTAAACTATGTATAAGACCCATTGCTGGAAACAACTTGGTGCCCAATCTCCCTTTCTCCCAGCTCCAAAAGATCGCCACCCAAAACCAGGTTGTGCACAGGGCCATGGAGGGCCTTGAGAGAGGATTTCACACACATGTCTTAGGCAAGACACTTTCTTATCTCGGTTTGTAAGTAGATGGAAATAAACATCTTTCTATCTGAGTGGCAATCACTACCAAACCTGAGTTAAACTATGTATAACACCCATTCCTGGAAAAAACATCTTGCCAGATCTCCCTTCCTTCCAGCGCATAAGGATCACCTTGCCAAAGCAGGTTTACACAGGCCCATGAAGGGCCTTGGGAGACAATCTCACTCACATGATTTAGAGAACGCAATTTTTTATCCCAGCTTGTATTTATATGGTAAGAGACATCCTTGTATCTGAGTGGCAATCACTACTACAACTCAGATAAACTATGTATACAACCCATTCCTGGAAGTAACTTCATGCCTCATATCTCTTCCTTCCCACTCCTAAAGATCGCCTTCCCAAAAAGGTTTTGCACAATCCCACATAGGGCCTTCGGAGAGAAACTCACTCACATACATTAGAGAGGGTACTTTCTTATCCTGGAAAGTAAGTAGCTATTATCAAACATCTTTCTATCTTTGTGGCAATCACTACTAGAGCTGAGTGAAATGATGGATAACAGCCATTCCTGGAAGTAACTTCATGCCCAATCTCCTTTCCTTGCAGCTTCTAATGATTGCCTTCCCAAGGAAAGTTGTGCACAACACCATGTAGGGCCTTGAGACAGAATCTCAGTCTAATTCCTTAGAGAAGGGACTTTCTTATCCTGGCTTTGTGAGAAGATGGTAAGAAACATCTTGGTATCTGAGGGGCAATGACTACTACAGGTGAGTTAAACTATGGATAAAATCCATTCCTGGAAGTACCTTCATGCCCCATCTTCCTTCCTTCCACCTGCTAATGATCACCTTCTGAAAGGAAGTTTGGAAACAGGGCCGTGGAGTTCCTAGAGACAGGAACACTCTCAAATTCCTTAGAGAACACACTATCTTCTCTCAGTTTGTAAGTTGACAGAAAGAAACATCTTTGTATCAAACTGTGAATCATTACTAGCTTTCGGGTTAAGGATCGTGTTAGAGTTTGTGTTAGGGATCGGGTTAGGTTTAGGGTTAGGATTAGGGTTCGGGTTGGGTTGCGGTTAGGGTTACGGTTAGGCTTAGGTTTCAGGTTAGGTTTTGTGTACTGCTTTGGTTTAGGTTTAGGGTTAGCGTTAGGGTCAGGCTTAGCTTTAGGTTCAGCTTTCGGGTTCGGGTTAGTGTCAGGGTTATGGTTGGGTTTCGCTTAGGGTTAGGGTCAGGGTGCGTGTTAGAGTTCAGGCTGGTTTATGGTTAGGGTTACATTTAGGATTTGGGTTAATGTTAGACTTAGGATTCTGGTTAGCATTAGGGTTGGGTAAGAGTTAGGGTTCAGGTTTGAGTTAGGGTTAGGCTTAGGGTAAGTGTTACTGCTTGCTTAGAATTAGGGATATCTTTGCCTTCCCATTAGGGTTAATGTTTGGGTTATTGTTAGGTTTCAGGTTATGGTTCTGGTTAGGGTTTACTTTAGTGTTAGTGTTAGGGTTAGGGTTGCGGTTAGGGTTAGGGTTAGGGTTCTGATTAGGGTTAGAATTAGGGTTCTTGTACTGCTTTGGTTAGGTTTAGGGTTAGAGTTAGCCTTCAGGTCAGTGGTCGGGTTAGCTTTAGTTTAAGGTTAGTGCTAGGGTTCAGGTTAGGGTTAGGGTTAGGTTTAGTGGTCTGGTTAGTGTTAGAGTTAGAGTTAGGATTATGGTTAGGGTTAGGGTTAGGGTTAGGGTTAGGTTCTGGTCAGTCTTCAGGTTAGGGTTAGGGTTAGGGATCGGTTTATGCTACGAGTTAGGGTTAGGCTTCCAGTTAGGGTTAGGGTTAGGTTTAGTGGTATGTTTGGTTTTGTGGTCGGCTTAGGGATAGAGTTCGGGTTATGGTTAGGGGTCTGGTTCTGGTTCGGATTAAATTTAGCATCTGTGTTTGGGTTAGGGTTAGGGTTCGGGTTCGGGTTACTGTTAGCATTAGGGTTGGGTTTCAGGTTAGGGTTAGGGTTAGGGTTAGGATTAGTGTAAGGTGTCTGGACAGGGTTAGGGTTAGGGTTACTGTTATGGTTAGGCTTAGGCTCTGTTTCGGTTACAGTTAGGTTTAAGGTTAGGGTTCAGGTTAGGGGTCTGGTTAGTGTTAGGGTCAGGGTTCCAGCACCTGTTTTCTTTAGGCTTAAATTTAGTGTTAGGGTTTAGGGTTAGGGCTAGTGTTCATGTTAAGTTTAGGGTTAGGGTTTGCGTTAGCATTAGGGTTAGGTTTAGGATTAGTGTTAGGTTTAGTGTTTGCATTAGGGTTGGTGTTAGGCTTTGTTTTTGGGATCTGGGAAGTTTTAGGGTTAGGGTTGGGTTTTGGATTAGTGATAGGGTTACTGCTATGGTTTGGGTTATGCTTAGGAAAAGGTTTAGGGCTAGGTTTAGGGTTGGGTTAGGTTAAGGTTAGGATTATAGTTCGGGTTATGGTTAGTGTTAGTTTTCAGGCTAGGGTCATGGTTAGGGTTAGCTTTAGGGTTAGGGTGAGGGTTACTGTTAGGGTTAGGTTTAGTGCAAGAGTTAGAGTTCAGATTTGGCTTAGGGTTATGTTTAGGTGTAGGATTAGAGTTAATGGTCTGATTGGGGTTCTGGTTCCAGTTCGGTTTCGGGAATCAGGTTAGGGTTAGAGTTAGGGTAGGCTTAGGCTTCGGGTTAGGGGTAGGGTTAGGGTTCACATTAGGATTATGGTTAGTGTTAGGGTTAGAGTTCGGGTTTGTGTTTGAGTTACAATTAACTCAATGGGGTTATGCTTTGGGTTACGGTTATCATTTGGTTAAAGTTAGGGTTTGGGTTAGGTTTATGCTTAGGGTTAGGGTTTGGTTAGGTTCAGGTTTAGTGTTTGGGTTAGGTTTAGGGTTGGGGTTAGGGTTAGTGTTTGGGTTAGGGTTTAGTTGGGTTAGAGCTAGTGTTTGCTTTAGGAATAGGATTAGTTTTAGGGTTAGGCTAAGAGTACAGGTTAGATTTATGTTAGGGTTAGGGTCCGGGTTCGGGTTAGTAATTGGGTACAAATGCGGTTTAGCGTTAGGTTTTGGGTTAGAATTTGAGTTAGATTTAGGGTACCGGTTAGGGTTAGGGTTATGGTGCGAGTTAGTGTTAAGGTTAGAGTTCGGTTGAGGGTTCGATTTAGGGTTATCTTTAGTGTTAGGGTTTCAGGAGGGTTAGGCCCTCCTTGAACGGGGGCCCAGCACACGCCCCAGGAGGCTTAGCAGCCGTCCCCATGGCTATGTCCTCCGGAACTCGTTCCCTTGGAAGGGGCCTGGCACAGGTGCCAGGTTCGGCTGGTTGGCCAGACTCCTTTGGAGAAAGCAGGCAAGCCGAGCTAGGCTTGCCGTGGCCCTGGGCGAGAAAATTGCGACCTCAGGCTGAGGGCCTCACGCATGCCCTCCATGGCGGAGTTCTCCCCAGAGCCGTGGCCTGGGCACTAGGAAGGCCAGCCCTTCCCGACTACAGGGATGAGGCTGGGACCTGTTGCCGGAAGGGCTCACCCAGTTTCTCCCTGGCTCCCTAGTCCTGCAGTGCCATCTGAATGTCTCGGCCCTTCTGACTCCACAGAGCCTTTCCTACCCCTGGCCTGGCTGCAGACGCAAAGTGCAGGCGTGGGGTGAGGCCATGGCTTTGTCTTTCCAGGAAGAAATTAGCCCCTGGACTAAGCAGCTGGCCCAGGCAGAACCTTGAGCTTGAAGCCCAGTACGCCTCTGTCCATCAGGGCCAGAGCAATGCTTCCAAGGAAGGGAAGCGGCCTTCAAGCTGAGTGGGAGTGGGGGAGGGGAGGGAGACAACAGCTGAAGCCAAGTCAAGAAGGGCGGGGATGGAACAGCTGCAGCTGGGTGGCGCCAGCCGGTCAGAGCCTGGTGGGAGGGCGGGGTCTTCAGTGAGGACCCCCGAGGCCAGCCCTAGGCCCCGCTGGTCGCGCATGTGCCCTTGGCTTGTGCGGGGGTGTGGTGGGTTGAACCCAAGCCCACAGGGATCCCTCAGCGGCCAGAGAAAGAAGGGCCCATGGGAGAGGTAGCCGAGGTGGGCAGGTGACGCCACCTTACTCTCCTCAGGTCCCCGAGGGAGACAGACAGAGACAGAGTCAGAGAGAGAGAGAGAGAAAGGCAGAGAGAGAGAGAGAGAGAGATCCCTGACTTCTGAGTCTCTACCTCCATCGCTGGCTGGTGCCAACTCACACGCCATCCCACTTCCAGCCATCACCCCCACGCCTGCCCAGGGGCCAGCCTCACAACTGAAAGACCATTTCCTGGTCACCTCTGTGCCTTCCCTTCCGGACCTGATCCCAGTGCAGGGGAAAAGGTTCAGACAATTCTTTACGTGTCCCTCTGCATGACAATAGACTTCCTCCCCTCTCCCATTCCACAGGCCAACCCACGACATCCACCTTTGTCATTAGCTCGAGAGAGGATGCAAGACGAGAATCTCTGCTATTGTGTGGGGAGACTCAGTTTCCCAGGTTTCCCCCATGGACACATGTTCTTGAGCTGGGTCTGATTTTCTCCAGACAATCTGTCTTGTTAAGGATTTGGCCAGCCATAAGAACCTGAAGGGAAAGGGCAGAGGGCGATTCTCTCTCTGCCCCCAACAGCCCCGTGCTGGTTCTGTCCCTGAGACCTGGCCAGGGGCAGCCCATCCCTGGCGACCTCTCCCGGGGCATCCAAGGGCAGGCTTGGCGCCAGCCCCACCCCGCTAGCTACTGCCTCGACCATTGTCCTCCCTCGGGAGGCCTGGGCAGGACAGGGACCCGGTTGTGGGAGGCCTCCAGATCTCAGGTCTGGCACACCGCTTGCCAGGCTGCTTCCACCTCTGATGGGGGCCCAGCACACACCCCAGGAGACTCGGCACCCGTCGCCAGGGCTATATCCTCCAGAACTCACTCCCTTGGAAGGGGCATGGCCCAGGTGGCAGGTTCGGCTGGTTTGGCAGCCTCCTTTGGATAAAGCAGGCAAGCCAAGCCAGTCGTGCAGTGGGTCTGGCGAGACACCTGGGACCTCAGGCAGAGGGCCTCCTGCGTGCCCTCCATGGGGGATTTCTCCCCGGAGCCATGGCCTGGGCACTAGGAAAACCAGGCCTTCCTGACTCCAGGAAGGAGGCTTGGACTTGTGGTTGGAAGGGCTTGGTGAGTTAGGCCCTGGTCCCCAAGCCCCACAGTGCCATCTGCCTGTCTCAGCACTTCTGACTCCACAGCTCCTTTCCTAGACCTGGCCTGGCTGCAGTCGCAAAGTGCAGGCGTGGGGTGAGGCCATGGCTTTGTCTTTCCTGGAAGAAATGTGCCCCTGGACGTAGAAGCTGGCCTAGGCATAGCCTTGAGCTTGAAGCCCAGTACGCCTGTGGCCATCAGGGCCAGAGCAATGCTTCCAAGGCAGAGAAGCAGCCTTCAAGCTGAGTGGGAGTGGCGGAGGGGAGGGAGACAACAGCTGAAGCCAAGTCAAGAAGGGCAGGGATGGAACAGCTGCAGCTGGGTGGCGCCAGCCGGTCAGAGCCAGGAGGGAGGGCGGTGCCTTCACTGAGGACCCCCGAGGCCACCCCTAGGCCCCAGCGGTCGCGCAAGCACCCTTGGCTTTTGTGGGGATGTGGGGGGTTGAACCCAAGCCCGCAGGGCTCCCGGAGCGGCCAGAGAAAGAAGGGCCCATGGGAGAGGTAGCCGAGGTGGGCCGGTGGTGCCACCTTACTCTCCTCAGGTCCCCGAGGGAGAGAGACAGAGACAGAGACAGAAAGAGAGAGAGAGAATGGCAGAGAGAGAGAGAGAGATCCCTGACCTCTGAGTCTCTGCCTCCACCGCTGGTTGGTGCCAACTCACAGGTCATCCCACTTCTAGCCATCACCCCCACGCCTGCCCCGGGGCCAGCCCCACCACATAGAGGCCGGTTCCTGGTAACCTCTGTGCCGTCCCTTCCGGACCTGACCCCATTACAGGGGAAACGGTTGGGACAAACTTTTATCTGTGTCTCTGTATAACAATAATCTTCATCCCCTCTCCCATCCCACAGGCCCACCCAAGACATCCACCTTTGCCATTAGCTCAGGAGACGATGCAAGTTGAGAATCTCTGCTTTTGTGTGGGGAGACTCAGTTTCCTGGGTTTTCCCCATGGACACATGTTCTTCAGCTGTGTCTGATTTTCTCCAGCCAACCTGTCTTGTTAAGGATTTGGCCAACCCTAAGAACCTGCAGCGAAAGGGCGGAGTGGGATTCTCTCTCCCCCTTTCTTCCCCCCCCCTTGCTCAGATATGTTCTCACAGAGCAGACAGTTTTCTTATCTTCTTCCTTTCTCTCTCCTCACTCTCCAAGGCTCCTCTCTAATCCTTCATTTATTTATTTATTTATTTTTAATTATTGTTCATTGCAGTAACATTGGTTTACAACATTGTATACATTTTAGGTGTATATCATTATGCTTCTATTTCTGCATAGATTACATCGTGTTCACTACTCAAATACCAATTACAAACCATCACCACTACTTTGTAATCATTGGTTTGATATCCTGTTTGACCAAACAGTTATTCATGAGAGTCTTTATTGGCTTATAAATTGTGTGATTTGTTTAAGATATGTTGGCAGTTAATGAACATTTTTGCCTGCAAGTTGGTTAATGAACTGCATTTCAAATCTACCCGTTCCTCTGATGAGCTACTGAGTCAGAATTTCTGTGGTTGGCCATCTATCTCTCTTCTGGCGACTTCAGGAATTGATTGCTATGTCGAAATTGCTTGCTGGACAAGGATAGGACCTAATTTTATAATAATATGCTTTCTTTGCTTTGGAGTAGGAAGTTTGATATTTATATGCAAGCTCGTGTGTGTGTATACTCCAAACATATTTAGTGATAAATCAAGATTAACAATATATATTATTCCTATATTGACTTTTTTTTGGACAAATACTGAGAAGTTAATTGAATACTCTTACTTTGGTTGTAGTTAGGTTCACTTTACTTCATATTTTTAAAATGCTTTTTTAAATATATGATACTATAATTGAACACATACATTTTGACTGCTAACCACCTTTTAGTCCCTAAATATTTTGCCTTCAGATATGTGTACCATTATACACATTCATATATAAAAGTTTCATATTAGTTGTGGTTTTACTTTTGTGAGCACGTGTATGGAATATCACTGACAATACCCTTTCTTTCAGCATCTATGTTCAGTGTTAGTTTCCTATGTCTTCGTGGAATGTAGAGTAACACACAATATTGAAAAAGTGATTTAAGTAACTTCAGTATAGTATAACTGCTATATGTAGCATTATCTCTGTGGTTCTATTTTTAAATTTTGTACTTTGCTTTTTTTCTTCTTTCCTTGTTTTGCTCCATTTAAAGTAATTTTCCTTATTAAACTTTTGTCCACCATGTTGGATATATATATATCTTTTTCACATTCTATTTTAGAATTTTTTTTTCTGCTGAGGAAAATTGAACCTGGGCTAACATCCATGACCATCTTCCTCTACATTATATGGGACACCACCACAGCATGGCTTGATGAGCGGTGCAGAGGTCCGCACGCGGGATCCAAAGCCACGAACCCTAGACCACCAAAGCAGAGCGTGAAAACTTAACCACTATGCCACCAGGCTGGCCCTTATTTTACAATATTTTTAATTTGAGAATTAAGAAGAACCCAGAATCTGAAGTCTTGCCTCACTGCCTCCTCAATGTTAGATGAAAAATTAATTAGTATTTTACTTCTTTTCTTTTTCTCCAAATCCAGTGTCTCTTTTCTCCTAATCCAGTATAGATTAAGCTCTTGGTTCAAGATGGTTTTAAATTTTATGCACATTCTTTAAAGTAGTTTGTGTTTCGCATTCTTTAAAAATCACATTAATACAAAGTACTGAGACAACTGTTCTAATTTTTCAGTGTTCACTTCTTTGGTACGGTGCTTTTTTTTGAAACCCGTCAACCTCAAACTTGATTATGGATCTGAATTATCTGGAAGGCTTGTTAAAACACAGAAGGTTTGCTGTACCCCAACCCAAACATTCTGATTCAGTAGGTCTCGGCTGCAGACTAGCATCTCCACATTGTGATTGAAAGCTCCTCTGCCTAACATTCCTTATTTTTTTCATTTCAGAGGCAGTAAAATCCATATCTGAGTGTGCAGTCTGTCCCTACCCAATCCTTTGATTTTTCACAGGTGTTCTGCCACAATAATCTTCTTGTACTCCTAACTCCACCTCAGCATTTGGAGGCCCCAACTGACACAAAAATGTTCTTCATTTATCTTCTGAAAGGAGTGCTTTATTTTCAAAATGTGACACAATCTGCAATAAGTTTAATGTGGATGCTGTTCTCTGCTCTTTAGACATTGTAATTTACTTATACAACACCTGTGATTTACTTATACAACACCTGCACCATTCTTCCTTGTTCTCAGTATTTAAGGCTCTAACATTGGAAACACATGGGGCTTCTGGACATTCTGGACACTCTCTCTTCTTCAAGTTTAATTGATCATATCACACCTGAACTAAGTTGAACTAAAGTTGGCCATATCATGGCTTGTCACATGACGATCAGGTATATGTGTAGTATGTGTGCACCGCACAGAAACAGAATGTTCCTGAAGTGTGCATCTCAATGATTCTTCTCCTAAAATTTGATTAAATATGTTCTAAATAGAGGTTCTTAGTTTCAGTTAAATGTACCTAATCCATACATACATTATTGTAAAATTTTCTATATCTTAAACTTATTTTGTTGAATAGCGTGTAAATTATTTCTATACCCCCAAGCTCACACGTTTGATTTTAAAATTTATTTTCTTTTCAAGTTAAAGAAAGAATTTTTATTAAAAGAAAGAAATGCAAAGAATTATCCAAAAGAATGAAATACTAGGAGTATGGAGGACTAGATACCTCAAAGGTGTTTCCCTCCACATAACACTATCTTCCATAAAATATAAAGTTATTGCATTCTTGAGTTCACATAATGTAAGCCAAGTCTCAAAGAACAGAAGAAGGAAATTGTAAGCACTAGACAAATTTGGATTCACCCAGTGGTCAAAGGCCAGTATGATCCTCTAATGAAAGGATTTGTCTTTGAGTCACCAGTGACTTGAGGGAATGAATCTCGGACTCACAGATTAGTTGTGAGTCACACAAAAAAGGCATTTAGCTTGTTGTCATCTCACATGACTGTGAGCAGAAACCAGTGACATTCTTCTCTGGAGGAAAGAATCTAAACTAAAGCCTTACATCCTGTACACATTAAAATCAGACAAATATGAGCTCATAATCAAAGTTCTCCAAACAAATAAGGAATACATGCCATTGTCGATAAGAGTCATAAAACATAAGAAAATTAAAAATAAAACAATAGATTTAAACACTAAAACCTTCACTATTAGACTTACCAACATCAAGATATAAAATAACTGTGTATAAGAAATGGAACAACAAAAAATGGAATAACAAAATCAAACAGGAGACTCTAGAAATGATATGACATATTTGGCAGAGGGCCTTATAGAACTTTAAGAGATTAAAAATACATAACTGTTGAGTTTTAAAACTTCATAGATGTGTTCTACAACAGAAGAGAGAATAGAAAACCAAATTTGAATTCTGAAGGAAAGAGACTGCAGCATAGAAAGACAAGGAAGTAAAAAACATGAAAGATAATTTAGATATGGAGAAGGATGAGAGAGAGTAAAGAACAAGGAGAAACAAAGTACTGTACAACAAAAACAAGTGAGTCATGAGGGTAAACTGAAAGTTAAAGGGTCTATAAATTTCTCAGGAGATGAGAAACTATATCCACTTCAGGCAATGTGGGCTGGTGGTAAAATAGAAGTAGAGAATAGAACTCTCACCCAAATAGAGGAGATACAATAGAATATGGAATACAAGTATAAATCAATAAATTTTAAAGGGAAATAACATAATAAAAGTTGTGGAAAACATAGAAGGAAACACATATAGATAGTGGGAGCAAAAGAAGGATATAAATAATCACAACAAATGTAAATGGAATAAATTCTCGAGTTAAATACAGATTGTTAAATTTGATGCGACAATGATAAATTTAGCTGTATCTTGTTTACAAGACTTGTGAAAACTAAAAAACATGGAAAACTAGAAATTCAAAACAGAATAGAAGATATAAAGATATGCTATGAAAATATCAATCAAAAATCAACCCAGGGAAGCTATAATAATATGAGATAAAACAGATGAGGAAAAAATATCATTAGGAATTTAGTGGTTAATCCCCAATGGTATATAAGTTCAACTTATCATGAAGATATAGTCGTTATACTACACACGATGTCATGTGAAGATACTATAGCCTCAACTAGGAAAGGAAGGAGGAGAAGGAAGAGGAGAAGAAGGAGAAGACAAGAAGAAAAAGTCGGAGGAGGAGGAGGAAGTACAGGAGAAGGAGGCAGAGGAAGAGGAGAGGTAGACATAATATATCATCATAGTGAGGAATTTCAACTTTCCTCTGAGAGAAAGAATAGCATATATCTAATAATAGAGTGTTTGAAAAACAAATTAGCAAGTTGGATTTAATGGATACACATCGAACCCTATACCCAACAAGTGAAGAACACCTATTCTTCACAGGGACACGGGGAGCATTAACAAGCAGTGAGCAAGAACTAGGGTACTAATCAAGCCTCAAATAATAGAACACTTGAAATAAGTACAAGTGACTGCTCTATTTTATTCCTGATGCTATTACAAATCCCAGGCAATAGAAATGCAGAGAATTTTCTTTGGCTTAGGTGTTATTTGTGTTTAGAAAATCTGTAGAAAAGATGAAGACAATATGGGCTATCAGGAATAGGTACCGTTAAAGATGTTAATGATAAATTTTAATTTTATATTTTTAAAATAAGAAATGGATGAGAAGCTTTTTAAACTTTACAGTGCTCTCTCCCTTAGATTCCTAAGTGTTGCTACTCCTTTCAGTCCTTCTTGATTGTTTCAATTGTTCCTGCCTGTTGATGATTCCTCCTTCATTGGATCTCTGAACTTCACCTTAGTTTCCTGGTTTTGATGGTGGCAGACGCACAGGTTTGAGGGGACAGAGGTTAGGCAATTTGATTGACAGCCTTCTGTTCCACCATTCTCATCGTGCAAATATCATGCGTCTATGCTTGTCATGTATCTTTCAGTTGCAATTATTCTTTCTCCCCAGGGCTTTCTCCAATATCATGCTAATATTGTTGCTCTTCTAGGAAAGATTTAATTGTGTGCTCATATAAACAAGCATTTTGGTTCCTGAACCAAAGAGCCATTTACAAGTCTATTCTGAATGTGATCTGTTTTTCCATTCATTGTACTTTCTTCTGTGTATTTAACTAGTTTCTCTCATGAGTGTGTAATTCAGTAAGGAAGTTCCACAGCTGGAGTCATGTTATTTTCTTTAGTTATAAATTCTGAGGCTTTAGGAGTGCCATCAGTTGCCACAGACATTCGAGTCAATAGCCAAGTAATTTTAATAAAGTCATTGTATTGCATTTGAAGGAAATCATTTTGAGTATTTTCCCTAAGGATCCTTATCCCTCTATGCAGGTTTCAGTACAAGAACTACCAGTATGTTCTGTCCTTGGATTTTGCCATTGAGGAAATCAACAGGAACCCTCATATGTTGCCCAACTTGTCTCTGGGATTTGATCTCTATAATGCCTTGCCCAGTGAAAGGAGGACATTGGAGAGTTCCCTGATTTGGCTCTCAGGGTTGGGCAAGGACATCCCTAATTACGACTGAAGGAGAGAGAGTAAGTCTCTAGCGGTCCTTACAGGAACCACCTGGGCAATTTCTGCCCAGATTGGAACACTGCTGGAATTGTACAAATTTCCACAGGTAAGACTGGGTGGGATGGGGAGAAATGAAACCATGCCTCCTTTGGTGCCATTCTCATGGGCCTAAAAAGGAATAGAGGAGGAGACTGGGTTTGTGCATCTCTCAAAGGATATGATCTCAAAGGGTCCGTGTACAGGACCTCGATGGAGTATGACATTTCCTTTATTTGGTGTAGAGAGAAGGTTGAGGGGGAAGGAGACAAAGCAGTTTCCTGGAACTCTGACTGATCTTATTTTCTAGAAATCTTTCACAGAGTGGAAAATGATTAGAAAATGAAATGAACAATTGTCCCCTTCTACCACTCCAGGTGTTGCTGAACAGCTTTCAGGAGTAAGAGTGTGATTTTTGCCAATCCCCTTCCTCATATTGCTTCCAATTTTCTTTTCATTTTAGCTTACCTACGGTCCTTTTGATCTTAGCCTGAACGATGATGAGCAGTTTCCATCTCTCTATTAGATGGCCCCCAGGGACACATCTCTAGCTATTGGCATGGACTCTTTGCTGCTTCATTTCAGTTGGAGCTGGGTGGGGCTGATCATCTCAGAAGACAAGAAAGGTGTTGAGTTTCTCTCAGACTTGAGAGGAGAGATGGACAGGAATGAAATCTGTGCAGCCTTTGTGGAAATGATTCCTGTGACTGAAAGGTCATATTACTCAAAGACATGGCCATACGATTTGCAAGTATAGGAAACAGAAGGGAATGTGGTTATCATTTATGGTGATGCCAACTCTCTCATAAGCTTGAGCTTTTCTACTTGGGAGTATTTAGTGATATGGAAAGTCTGGGTCACGACATCAGAGTCGGATTTTATCCACAGTGAGAGAGATTTCATCCTTGACTCATTGCATGGGACTCTCATTTTTTCACACCATCGTAGTGAGGTCCCTGACTTTGAAAATTTTATCCAGACAGTTAACCCTTTCAAATATGCAGAAGACATTTACCTCACTATGTTATGGTTTCCCTTTATTCCTTGCACGATTTCTGAGTCTTACTGTAAAACACTGGAGAATTGTCCACCTAATGCCTCCTTAGGATGGCTGCCTTGACAGACTTTTGACACAAGCATGACTAAATGGAGTTACAGTATGTAAAATGCTGTGTATGCTGTGCCTTGGAACCTTCACAAGATACTTCTTCAACATGCAGAAATGCAGCCAATGCGAAGTGGGGAAGGTCTGGTGTTTTGTCCCTGGCAGGTAAAGTCTCTTCGACTTAACAGAATGTACACTCGTAAAAGTGACTTTCTTATGGTTCCACAGGTGCTCAAACCAAGCAGTTAGGATTTTTTCTCCAAGAAAAGCACAAGAGTTTCTATACTTGTTTTACTCTCTAGGAGGTATATCTAGTCCTGAATAGTAAGTCATCTACAAGAAGGTTCTAGTGGCAACGAGGAATTGAGCTATG